>NC_048233.1:7384853-7420856 GCF_002007445.2 Ailuropoda melanoleuca
CGGCTGGGCTCGGCGCGGCAGCTCCGAGCGCAAGGTCTCCGCCTCTCCCCCTCCCGCGGTGGGCCACGCACGGTTTAACCCTCCTGCTGCCGCGCCGCAGGAGTTGTGCCCGTCTGGGTCCCAGGTGGAGGGTTGGAGAAGGCAGTGGACGGTGACCGACAGTCTGATTCCCGGGGTTCTGGGAGCGGACTTCTCCACCCCTTTCACCCAACTGCATGGATACCCATGGTCACTCCAGTCCTTTCTGAGATTCTGAGTCACCTACGGCTCTGCATGCCCAGCTCCGTTTCGCCCCTGGTGGACATTGCCGAGCACCGGGGATCTAGGTGGTGCTGGGGGTGGGGGTAAAGACCTCGAACCATCCTTGGATTATCCCAAAGGCTTGATCCCCCATTCCACTCTGGCCCTGCTACACTGCATTCTTCCGGAAGCAACTCAAATGATCTTTAAAATAAGTAGATCAAGTCGCATTACTCAGCTTTTCTAGCGCTCTGAATAGCCAAACTCCTCATCGTGACTTACCTATATGACCTATCCACTAGGTTGCTTTCTGATTTCCTCTCCTCACACTCTTTATGCCCCAGCCACATTGGACCTGATCTATGTTCCTATAACTAGAGGATTTTAACTTGCCTCTGGGCCTTGGCACTTACTGTTCCCTCTGCCTGGAATGTTTTCCCGTGGCTTTTCACAATGACTCACTTTTTTTTTTTCATTAAAATTTCACTGAGATACAATGTCACCTCCTCTGAGGGGCCTTCCCTAGCCTATCAAAAGTAGCTTCCCCTTTCCCCACTCTCACTCCATCCTACCCCATCCCTCTCAATCATGTTTTATTTTATTTTTACTCTTTAAAGATTTTATTTATTTATTTGTCAGAGAGAGGGAGAAAGCACAAGCAGGGGGGAGCAGAAGACAGTTGGAGAAACAGGCTCCTCGCTGAGCAAGGAGCCCGATGCCAGACTGGATCCCAGGATGATGGGATCATGACCTAAGCGGAAGGCAGACACTTAACCAACTGAGCCACCCAGGCGTCCCACTCATGTTTTATTCTGATTGCACTTCTAGGACAACACACTCTCCTAGTTTCCCTCCAGTCTCACTGGCTTTCCTTTCTCAATCTTCTTCTGCTCGACCTCTAAATGTTAGCCCTCGCTAGGGCTCAGTCCTTGGCTCTCTTCTCTTTCCACATTCTCTGTCCAGTGATGTCATTCCAGTCCCAGGGCTTAAATACTATGTAAATGTCAGCGAGTCCTAAATTTATATCCAAAGCTCCAGACTCATTTATCCAACAGCCTGCTTGACATCTCCACTTGGATGTCTAATGGCCATGTGAAGCTAATGTGGCTAAAATAAATGGCTTGAATTCTTCCCTGACCAATCCATTTCTCTCCTTGTGTCCCATCCCGGGACATGACAACCACTCGTTTGGGCTGAAAACCTAGGAAACATCTTTTTCCTCCTTTCCCTCTTCTCACGGATTCTTGCCATGTATCTAATTCACCAGCAAGTTCTGTGCACTCTGCATGCAAAATACATCCTGAATCCACCCCCTTTCCTCCACCTTTGTTACTTCCATCCTGGTTCAAGCCATCATCTCTCATCTGGAATAGCTGGTCGTTTGCTTCTGCCCTTGCCCTATACAAACTAGTCTTCACAACATCTAGTAATATTTTTATAACCAAATTATATCATGCTCTTCCCTGCTTAAAATATTTGAGTGGCTTTTCATTGTACTTGGAATAAATCTGAGCTCATTGTTAGGAGAGGCCCTCCAACTTGTACTCCTCCTCGATGTTCAAACAATGCTCCTGCCAGATCAGATCTCATGATGTTCTAGAACGTCTGAAATGATTCTCTTAGCACCCTGGCACTTTTGACTACCTCTTCCCAAAATCCTTTGCCCACTCCCCGCCCTCTTCTTCACCTGGTTGGCTCCCTCTTGTCATTCAGTCACCCACTCTGTTTCTTCAATATGTTTCGTTGTCTTTCCAACTCATCGCTCTCTGAATGATCTTATATTTGTTTACTGTTTATTGCCTCCCCTCACCCTGCCCCCCCCCAGGCGCCATACACTAGAGAACAAAGATCTCATTTGTCTTGTTCACTTTACATCCTCAGAGCTTGGCACATAGTAGATATTCAATATTTATTGCTTGGTAAACTTCACCTGGGACCCCCGCCCATTCTCCTCTGCTCTCCACCTGCCTTTCCTCTGTGCGTGCCGCCCTCCCTGATCTCTGCCCTGTGCTGAATGCTGTAGGTTGAATCTCTGCGCACACCCACGGCCCTCCAGACTCTTGCCCTTCATCCTCTGCATTATTACTGTCATTAGCCTGGCACTCCCGCCTCCCGGAAGGAAGCCTGCTGCTCTGACCAGCATCTGCAGCGGTTGCCCTCCTGCTGGTCTGTCCCAGACAGCCCTTCATTCAGAGGTCAGAACAGCAGTGAGTGTGCCATCCTCCTAGTGTCTCCCAGTGGCCGGGGAAAGACAGTACACACTGAATGCGAAGCAGGCCTTGTGAGGCAGCGTGCAAATCGTGCCATATCCTGGGCCCCAGTGAGCCCCGTATGCTGCAGATATGCTCTAAGAGGACTCATTATGGGATGGATGTGGGTCACATTTACCAACTGAATATTCACTCCCTGTGTAAGTGCCTTTTACACTGAGGACTTTGGATCATTACCGATTATTTCTAGTATTCTTTTTTTTATAAAGATTTTATTTATTTATTGGACAGAGAGAGAGAGTGCACGTGCACGCACAAGCAAGGGGAGGGGCAAAGGGAGAGGGAGAAGCAGATTCCCCACTGACAAGGAGCCCAATGTAGCGCTTGATCCCAGGACCCTGGGATCATGACCTGAGCCGAAGGCAGAAGCTTAACCGACTGAGCCATCCAGGCGCCCCTATTTCTAGCATTCTTGATTCATTCATTCTTTTGATGACTCTTTGGAACACCTACTACATGCTGGGCACAGTGCTCCTGGCTGGGGATACAGCAGAGAGCAAGAACAAAGTCATCACCATCCTCATGGAACTTAGAATCTAGTGAAGGAGACAGTGAAATACAGAGTGATAAGTGTGTCTTCGGATGAATTTGAGAACCTTCCCACACTTCACAATCTATAAATTCTCTCCCTGTGTCTGGCTCTGCTGGTATCTTTATCGTGATCTCTGTGCTCCTTGGGGTTTCCCAGTATTTGTCAGGGTAAAATTCTGTCTGTTTCCTGTCCTCAAATGTCCAACACCCTTCTGAACTCTTCTCACTCTCAGCTGATGATCCCGCTTGCTGCTTCTCCAAGAGAAGAGAAGCAGACAGAAGAGAACTCACCCCTACCCCCACTGCCAGTACATCCCAGCCCGCCTCTCCTTCTGTGGCGGATCCCTGGCCTTCTCAAACACCCAAAGCCATCGCTCCAGTGGCTGTCCTCCCTCTTCTGCAGCATCACTCTCCTCTCTACTTGATTATCCCAGCAGCATGTGAGCACACTGTAATTTCTTACAGCCTAAAACAAGCCTTCCTTAGCTCCACCTTCCCCTCCAGTATCTGCCCTTCTCTGCTTCCCTTTAGAGCAAAGCATCTCCAAACATGGTCTCTATTCACCATCTCTTCCACTCTTTCTCCCATTCCTTCTCTTTCTATTTTATTAATTCAAATTAAACTATTTGATTTTTGCAGTTCATTAGTGTTTCCTTTTCTTTCTCTTTCTTTCTTTCTTTCTTTCTTTCTTTCTTTCTTTCTTTCTTTCTTTCTTTCTTTTTTAAGGGATGGGAGGAGCAGAGGGAGAGAGAGAATCTTAAGCAGGCTCCAGGCCCAGCTCAGAGCCTGACACGTGGCTTGATCTCAGGACCCTGAGATCATACCCTGAGCCAAAATCAAGAGTCGGATGCTTAACTGACTGAGTCGCCCAGGTGCTCCTTCAATTCATTATTTTGAATCGGTTATATATTCACATTGCAAGAAAAGTTTCCGATATATAAAAAGGTATATAGTGAAAGTTCTCATTCTTTCCCCTGTCCACCATCTTTCCAGGTCCAATCCCTGCCCGCAGTGTGACTAATTTCTATGCATTCTTCCAGTTTATGCATGCACAAGCAAATAGTAATATAAATTCCTTATTCCCCCATGTATTTTTTTTTTAAAGATTTTATTTATTTGTCAGAGAGAGAGAGAGCACAAGCGGGGGGAGCAGTAGGCAGAGGGAGAGCAAGGAGCCTGGTGCAGGACTCATTTCCAGGGTCTTGGGATCATGACCTGAGCTGAAGGCAGAGGCTCAACCAGCTGCGCCCCCAGGCGCCCCTTCCCCAAGTATTTCACATAAAAGCTGTTGTACTGTGTATACTGTTCTTCATTTTTCCTTTTTAGTTCACGAAGTATCTTTGCTATTTTGCTATATCAGTGAATAGGGATCTTCGTCACCCTTTTTTATGCAGCCTCATCGTATTCTTTTTTTTAAAGATTTTATTTTTATTTATTAGAGAGAGAGAGTGAGCGTGAGCAGGGGGAGGGGCACAGGGAGAGGGAGAAGCGGGCTCCTGGAGCCAAAAGCAGACGCTCAACCCGCTGAGCCACCCAGGCGCCCCATACCCTCATCATATTCTGACAAATAAGTGTCCTCCCTCCCTTCAGGCTTTTGCCCCAGCTACCCTGCTGAAATTCCTCTTGTCAAGGCTACCTGTGACCTTCGTGTTTCCAAATCCAGAGTTCAGTTGTCAGCATCATTTTACTTGGTGATCAGCAGACTTTGTTAGAGTTGATTATGTCCCCTTCCAGAAACTTTCTTAACCGACTTTTTTTTTTTTTAAGATTTATTTCCCTGTTTTAGAGATAGAGAGTGAGCGAGCAGGAGCAGGGGGAGGAGCAGAGAGAGAGAATAAGCAGACTCTTCGCTGATCCCGGAGTCTGATGTGGGCCTCCATCCCAGGACCCTGAGTCAAAATCACGAGTCGGATGCTTAAACGACTGAGCCACCCAGGCGCCCCCTCACCTGACTTTGAAGACACTACACTGTCCTGATTTTTGTCCTATCTCACTGATTCCTCCCTCTCAGCCCCCTTCGCTAGCTCCTCATCTCCCTGACAGCCACAACTTGGCTCTCTTCTCTATCTCTGGTCACGCCCTGGGGAATATTTAGTCTCTGGGCTTTAAATATCATTTTTTTCTAAAATAGATAAATAACTATCATTTTTTTTCTGATGACTCCTAGATTTTTGTCTTCAATCCAGCCTTTCCCCTGCTTCCAGACTTCTCAATTACAAATCTGCCTCTCCCTTAGCTCTTCCTCTCTCTTAAATGGCATCTTTATTTTTCCAGTTGATCAGGACAAAAACCTTGGCGTCATCTCTTTTTTTTTTTTTTTTTTTTTTTTTTTTTTAGTGTCTGTATAACTGGCTGGTATTTTCTTTTTTTTAACTTTATTATCTTTAAGTATATAGATACAAATATAATACATATGTATGTGGCGCCCGGGTGGCTCAGTTGGTGAAGCGTCTGCCTTCTGCACAGGTCATGATCTCAGGGTCATGGGATCAAACCCCATGTCAGGCTTCCTGCTCAGTGGGGAGTGGGGTTCTCCCTCTCTCTCTGCCCCCCACTTGTGCTCTCTCTCTCAAATAAACAAATGAAAAATTTAAAAAATACAAATTTATAATACATATAAATATAACTTTGCATGTATATAAAGTTTGATACACAAGATATTACATGTATGATAGTTATGTATGATAGATGTAAGAAAATAAAATGAATATCTGTAAACCCCTGACCCCACCCAAGGACTAGAAAGTTGCCAATAACTTGTATCTATGGGATTCCCCTATCCTCTCATTCCCGTCTCCTCCCTACAATCACTATCTCCCCAATTTTTTATTATTCCATTGTTTTTTGTTTATTTTTTCTAAAGATTTTATTTACTTATTTGCAGAGAGAGAGAGAGAGATAGCGCACACGCACACAAGCAGAGGGAGCAGCAGGCTCCCTGCTGAGCAAGGAGCCAGACATGGGACTCAATCGCAGGACCTGGGGAACATGACCCAAGGCAAAAAGGCAGATGCTTAACTGACTGAGCCACCCAGGCATACCTTTCCATTATTTTTTAAATATACTTTTCTCATAAATAGCTTAAATATGCTTGTTAGTCTTGCTTATTTTCAAGCTTGATAAAAAAATGGTATGATATGTTGTCTTCTGGTACATGTTTGTTTTTCATTCGATATGGTGTTTCTAAGATTTATCCATATTGTTGCAGGTAGCTGGAGTTCATACACTTTCACTGGAATATAATGGGCGACTGCGTGACTATGTCAAATAAATCACTGTCTATTCTCCTTTGATGGATTTATGAATTGTTTCTTTCTTTTTGTTCTCTCTCTTATAAACATTGTTGCTATAACAATTACTGTATTTGTCTCCTGCATATGTGCAAGAGTTTCTCTGGAGTGTATATCTAGCAGTGAAACTGTCAGGTTGTGAGGCATAAGAATAATAATCTTTGAGAGAGAATGCCAAGTTGTTTTTCAACTCACACTCCTACCATTAATATTTGAGTTCCCATTGATTTACATTCTAACACTTGTATTTTTAAACTTCTTCATTTTTGCCAATCCAGTAGGTGTATAATAATATCTTATTGTGGTTCTATTTGGCATTTCTGTAATTACTAAAGCAGTTGAGAGTCTTTTCATATTCTTATTAGCCTATTGAATGTCCTCTGCTGGGAAATGCCTAATCGTTTGGGTTGTTTGTATTTTTCTTATTGATTTGTAGGAGTTCTTTACATATTCTGGATACTAATCTTTTGTCAGCTTTATATGTTGCAGATATCTTCTCTTTTGTGAGATAGTTGTGACCTGTACTTTATTTTTTTCACGATGTATTTTGATTATCAGAAGTTCTTTATTTTAACATAGGCATATCGATCAACACTTCATTTATGATCGTGCTTTCTGTACCTTGTATTTAAAAAATCACTCTCAGGGCACCTGGGTGGCTCCGTTGTTAAGTGCCTGCCTTCAGCTCAGGTCATGATCCTGGAGCCCCAGGATTGAGCCCCCCTGTCAGACTCCTTGCTCAGCGGGGAGCCTGCCTCTCTCTCTCCCTCCGCCACTCCCCCTGCTTGTGCTCGCTCTTCCTCTCTCTCACTGTCAAATAAAAAAATAAAATATGTTTTAAAAATCATTTTCTACCCAACTGGTCAGAAAAATATTTTCTTACATATTCTTCAAAAGATTTTAAACTTTAGTTCTTTATATTTAAGTCCTAAGGCTACCTAGAACTGATTTTTTTGTGTATGGTGTTTTTTAACAGTCTATTTTACATTTTTTAATATGGAAAATGAATTATCCCAACCTCATTTATTAAATAGTCCCTCCTTTTCACCTGATCTGCTTTGCTAACTCGGTTATGTATCAAAGTTCTATATATACATGGATCTGTTTCTGGACACTATTCTATTCTATTCTATTTTTTTTTAAAGATTTTATTTATTTATTTGACAGAGACAGAGACAGCCAGCGAGAGAGGGAACACAAGCAGGGGAAGTGGGAGAGGAAGAAGCAGGCTCATAGCAGAGGAGCCTGATGTAGGGCTCGATCCCATAACGCCGAAATCACGCCCTGAGCCGAAGGCAGACGCTCAACCGCTGTACCACCCAGGCGCCCCCCATTAGTCAACTTTTTAAAACCTGCACCAATAACACATTGTCTTACAGCTTTTTAAAAAAATTATTTATTTATTTATTTGGCAGAAAGAGGAGAGTGCACAAGCAGGCTGAGCAGCAGGCAGAGGGAGAGGAAGAAGCAAAGTTCAATTTGAGTCAAATTGACATCCTTTTGACGCTGAAATTTCCTATCAGGGACTTGGGATGTCTCTTCATTTGTTTAGGTCTTTAATGCCTTTCAGTGACGTTGTATCATTTTCTGCACACAGATTACACACATCTGTTTTATTTATTCCTAGGCACTTTATTGCTTTTCTGTTTATGGTAAATGGTATCCTTAAGATGACATTTCAAATTGGTTTTTGCTGGTATATAGAAATGCAATTGATTTTCAATATTGGTTTTAGAGCCAACCACTTCGATAAGCTCTCTCTTCTGTATAATTTTTCTATAGGCTTTTTGAATTTTCTACAAAGACAATTATGTCATCTGCAAATGATGGCATTTTGCTTTTTCCTTTCCAATAATACGCCTATAATTTCCTATTCCTTTGCTGGCTGGAAACTTTAGTACAATGTTGAATACAAGCGGTGATAGCTGGCATCTTTCTTTTTTTCCTGGTTTTAAAGGAAATGTTTCCAATGTTTTCCCAGTAAGAATAATATTTGCTGTGTTGTTTGTTTGTTTTAATAACTTTTATCAAGTTAAGGAAAATCCTTTTTATTCCCAGTTTGCTAAGAGATTGTCAAGTATGGGTGTTGAAGCTCATTTTTTTTTTTAAAGATTTTATCCATTTATTCAACAGAGATAGAGACAGCCAGCGAGAGAGGGAACACAAGCAGGGGGAGTGGGAGAGGAAGAAACAGGCTCCCAGCGGAGGAGCCTGATGTGGGGCTCGATCCCATAACGCCGGGATCACGCCCTGAGCCAAAGGCAGACGCCCAACTGCCGTGCCACCCAGGCGCCCCTGAAGCTCATTTTTATTGTGATATACAACACACATAAAGACAAATGCAATAAAATGTAAATGTAAAATATATTGAATACTTATAAAGGGAATACTTAACAGAGGGAATATTCATGTGACTACCAATCAGGCTAACTAAAAGAACCCTACCGGTATTTGAAAAGGACTTTTGTGTCCCTACTTTGTAATACATCATTCCCCCCTCAGTATTGATTAGCAGTATTCTGACTTGTATGGTAATCACTAATTTGCTTATCTTAATAATTTCCTCATATGTGTGTGCATTCCTTAACAATATAGTTTCTTTGGTCTGCTTTTGAAGATATATGTATAATAATGCTGTGTGTATTTGTTATGTATGTAGAAGTGGAATCAATGTATCATAAGGCATCTTCCATTTTCTTTGATAATGCTAATCCCTTTTCCAAAGTGGTTTAACTGATTGTACTCTCATTAACTGTATATGAGAGTTGCTTTTACTCCATAGTCATGGCAACACTTGCTATTTTCAGACTTTAATTTTAGCTGTTCTGGTGCATACAGTGGTATTTCATTATGGCTTTAATTTGCATTGGTTTGATTACTAATAAAGCTGAGCACCTTTTCATATGTTTGTTGACTTCGTGAATTTCCTTTTGTGAAGTACTAATTTAAATCTTTAGTTCATGCTTATAATTGCTATTGTTAGGAGGTTTTCCCCCCCCTTATTAATTTTTAGGAGTTCTTTACACATCCTGGATATATCCTTTGTCAGTTATATGTTATAAATACCTCCTTCTATTCTGTGGCCTGTCTTGATGAACAGATGTTCTTGATTTTAATACAGTCAAATGGATCAGTCTTTTCCTATATAGCATATTTGAGTCTTAGAAAATACTGCTAATGAATCATGGAAACTTACATCAAAAGCCAGGGGTGTACTGTATGATGACTAACATAATATAATAAAAAATATTATTATTAAAAGAAAAAAAAAGAAAAGAAAATACTGCCTTACCCTGAAATCATGAATATATTCTATATTATCTTCCACAAGGTTTTTAATCTGCCTTTTACGTTTAGCTTATAGTGCAGTGGGGAATGATTTTTGTGTATGGCTTAAGGAAGGGGTTTGGTTTTATTTTTCCATGTAGATACCCAGTTGTCACAGCAACATTGAAAAAATGTCCTTTTTCTCCTGCTCAAAAGTGCAAACTCTATCATAAATCAAATGTCTATGTATGTGTGAATCTGTTTTGGCTTGTATTGTGCCCCAGTAGTCAATTTATCTATCTTGTGTCAATACTACCCTATCTTAATTATTATGGCTTTGTAATTATGTCCTGGTATCTGGTAAGGCAAGTCTCCCCACCTCGTTAATCTTCAAGAGGCTGTTCTTGGGCTTTTGTTTGTCCATATAAATTTTAGAATCAGTTTGTCAGTTCCACACGCTCACAAAAAGCCTGCTGGGATTTTGATTAGTATTGCACTGAATCTGTAAAATACCTTAGGGAGAACTGACATCTTCATGATATTGAGATTTCCTATCCACAAACATGATAATATCTCTTTGTTTATGTTAGTCTTCTTCAGTGTCTCACAATAAATTATAATTTGCTGCATACTGGTCTTACACGTATTTTGTTGTATTTATACCTTGGTATTTGGTACTTTTCGTACTATTACAAGTGGTAATTTAAAAAATTATTTATCATCTAACCAACCTACATATATGGATATATATTTGATTTTGTATATTTTTGGTCAAGCAAACATTAATTTACTTGTGGATTCTTTTGAATTTTCTACATATGTTATCACATTTTTACGTTTTCCATAGATGGTAACAGCTTTGTTTCTTTTTTACCTAACCCTTTTACCCCTTTTTCTTTTCTTCTCTTAGTGCTGTGGATTCCCATTACAAGACTGAATAGAGTTAGTGATACCAGGCATTCCTTTATCAGATTAACAAGTTCCCTTCCAGGGGCACCTGGATGGGGCAGTCATTAAGCTTCTGCCTTCGGCTCAGGGGTGATCCCGGCATTCTGGAATCGAGCCCCACATCAGACTCCTCCACTGGGAGCCTGCTTCTTCCTCTTCCACTCCCCCTGTTTGTGTTCTCTCTCTTGCTGGCTGTCTCTCTCTCTCAAATAAATAAATAAAATCTTTGAAAAAAAACAAAAAAACGAGTTCCCTTCCAGTTTTCTAAAAGATTTTCTTTATCACAAATAGATGTTGATTTCATCACATGCTTTTTCTATATTTATTGAGATGATTGTGTGATTTTTTCCTTTAATCTATCCATATGATGAATAAAATAAATGTATTTTTTCATATTAAGCTACCCTTAAATTCCTTACATAAATTCAAGTTAGTCTTGGTGTATTATCTTTTTGCACATTGCTGGATTCAATTTTCTAGTGTTTTACGGAAGATTTTTGCATCCCTGTTAATAAGTGAGATTGGCCTATAATTTTCTTTTCTATTATTGCCCTTTTCTGGTTTGGTTATGAGAGCAATTCTGGCCCCATATAATGAGTTGAGGAGAGTCCTTTCTTCTCCTGTATTCTGCAAAAGTTTATATAAAATTAAAATGATCTGCATTTCGGCAGTGTGGTGCAACCTGCCTGTATGATGTTGTTCTTAACTCTTTCTTTTTCTTTCATACCTCACATCTAATCCATTTGCAGATTTTGTTTATTCTAGCTTTAAATTAAATTCTAAATCCAACTACTTAGCACCTCCACTGCCACCACCCTCATCTAAGCCACCACCATCTCTCACTTGAGTAATTGCTGTGGCCTCCTAATTGGACTCATTTGCTTCAGTCCATGCAGCCATCATATTACAAAAAATTTTTTTTAGTAATCTCTACACCCAATGTGGGCCTCAAGCTCACATCCCTGGGATCAAGAGTCACAAGCTCCACTGACTGAGCCAGCCATGCCCTGCAGCCATGCTATTTTAAACATATAGGTCAGATCCTGTTACTTGTCTGCTCAAATCCTCCATTGGCTGCCCATCTCACTCTGAGTAAGAAGCAAAGTCCTTACAATGCTCCATGAGGCCTGACAGGATTTGGCCACCTTGTTCTCTCTCTGACCTCATCCCCTACATCTCTCCTCTTGCTCACTCTGCTCTAGCCACACAGTGCCCCCTTAATGTTCAGACACGTCAAGTATGTTCTCATCTCAGAGCCTGTGCATTTGTAGTTTGCTCTGCCTGGAATACTGTCCCCAAAGAAATCCATATGACTTGCTCCTTTTTCTTTTTTAAAGATTTTATTTATTTATTTGAGAGTGAGAGAGAGAGAGAGCATGAGCCGGGGGAAAGGGCAGAGGGCGAGGGAGAAGCAGACTCCCAGCTGATCAGGGAGCCCGAGGCAGGGCTTGATCTCAGGACTCCGGATCACAACCCCAGCCAAAGGCAGACGCTTAACTGACTGAGCCACCCAGGCATACCCACTCCTTTTCTTTTTTAACATCTCTGCTCCACTGTTACCTTATCAGAGAGGGCTTTCCTTACTATAATATATAAAATAGTAAATGTCTCCTGCATTCTCCCTCCCCTTCTCCTGGCTTTATTTTTCTTCATAATATTTATTACCTCCTGACCATTAATGTACATATGTATGTATTACCTGAGTCTCACCACAAGAATGTAAATACCAGGAAGGCACATATTTTATCTATGTGCCTAGTAGCTAGAACAATGTTTGGCAATAAGAGCTTTGAATCAACGGTGAATATTTTATTATGTGTCTGACTCCTTGGTGTCAGTCAGTTTCCCTAGCTTTATTTTGTTTTCTATTCTTAGCATTAAAAATAGAGCACCTGGCACAAGGCCTTGTACATAACTGTCATTTAGTAACAGGTGAATTAATGAAGGTCACATCCTAGGCTTTGCTTAAGTTTAATGAGCTCCCATTCTCCTGTTGGAGGGCTTCTTTAGTTTTCTGCACTTTCCCTCATCTCTATTCCTTTCTTTTCTTTTTCACATCTCCTCCTTCCCTTCTCTGCTCTTTTTCTAAAAAGATTTATTCATTTATTTTTAGAGGGGGCTAGGGGTAGAGGGAGAGAATCTTCAAGCAGACTGTCCGCTGAGGACCCTGAGATCATGACCTGAGCTGAAACCAAGTCTGGATGCTCAACGGACAGAGCCACCCGGGTGCTCTGCTCTTTCTAATCTCACTTCTGTAGCCCATCCCCTCTCCTTGCTTTCTTCAAATTTTCCTTTTCTACTTACTTATTGTTCTCTCATCTTCTCTCCTTATACCTCTTTCTCTGTTTCATAAAACATGAAAATCAGAATTGGCCTTCGAAAGTCTGTTGTCTAGGGGTGCCTGAGTGGCTCAGTTGGTTAGGTGACCAACTCTTGATTATGGCTCAGGTCATGATCTTGAGGGTTGTGGGATGGAGCGCCCTGTGAGGCTCCACACTGAGTACAGAGCCTGCTTGAGATTCTCTCTCTCCCTCTATCCCTCCCCACACACACACTCACGTGCTCTCCCTCCCTCTCTCTCTTAAAAAAAAAAAATTCTGTTGTCTAGGGGTACCTGGCTGGCTCAGTATGTGGAGTATGCGACTTTTGATCTTGGGGTTGTTGGTTCAAGTCCCACGTTGGTGTAGAGGGTATAGAGATTACTTTAAAAATAGTAAAATCTTTAAAACAAAGTCTGTTGTCTGTTCTCTCACTTTGGAGATGCAGAAGAGGATAACACAATATGCTTTAAGGTCACAGCTGGATTAAGGCTGAATCAGGGCTAGATCTCAGGTTATCTCTTTCTCCCTCTTCTCTCTTTCCTTTCTGCTTTTTCTTCCCTTTCTTTTTTTTAAAGATTTATTTTTTAAAATAATCTATATACCCAATGTGGGTCTCAACTGCTGAGATCAAGAGTCTCACGCTCCAATGGCTGAGCCAGCTGGCACCCCTTTTTCTTCTCTTTCTTAACACAGTATCGAAATCAAACAAACTTGCATCTGGATCCCAGCTCCACCACTTATACTGATGTTCAATAAATTATTTAACTTCTGTGATACTCAGTGTCCTCTTAGGTTAACTAAGATATTGATAAACACCTCAAAGGGCTGTTGTAATTGAATATCAACAACAACAACACCCTACAGCCAACGTCATACTTTGTGGTGGGAAACTAGAAGCTTTGACACTAAGATCAGGTACAAGGCAAGGATGTCCCTTCTCCCCTCTCCTCTTCAACACTGTACTGGAAACCCTTGCTAATATATTAAGGTAAAAAAAAAAAAGGGGGGGGCGCCTGGGTGGCACAGCGGTTAGGCGTCTGCCTTCGGCTCAGGGCGTGATCCTGGCGTTACGGGATCGAGCCCCACATCAGGCTCCTCTGCTATGAGCCTGCTTCTTCCTCTCCCACTCCCCCTGCTTGTGTTCCCTCTCTCGCTGGCTGTCTCTATCTCTGTCAAATAAATAAATAAAATCTTTAAAAAAAAAAAAAAAGGACTACCCTATGACCCAGCAATTGCACTACTAGGTATTTACCCCCAAAAAACAAACATAGCGATCCTAAGGGGCACCTACACTGCAATGTTTACAGCAGCAATGTCCACAATAGCCAAACTATGGAAAGAGCCCAGATGTCCATTGACAGATGAATGGATAAAGAAGACTTGTATGTATACACAATGGAATATTACTCAGCCATCAAAAAAAAGAAATCTTGCAATTTGCACCTACATGGATGGACCTAGAAGGTATTATGCTAAGAGGAATAAATCAATCAGAGGAAGACAAAAATCATATGATCTCACTCATATGTGGAATCTAAGAAACAAAACAGGCCATAAGGGAAGGAATGGAAAAATAAAACAAAATGAAATCAGAGAGGGAGACAAACCATTAGAGACTCTTAATCATAGGAAACAAACTGAGGGTTGCTGTAGGGGAGGGGGCTGGGGGGAGGGGGNGGGGGAGGGGGTAACTGGGTGACAAACATTAAGGGCATGTGATATAATGAGCACTGGGTGTTATACCCAACTGATGAATCACTGACCTCTACCTCTGAAACTAATAACACACTATATGTTAATTAATTGAATTTAAATAAAATAGAATTTTAAAAAAGGAAATAAAACATATACAGATTGGGAACAAAGACATCTTTGTTTGTAGATGACATAATCATTTATGTAGGGAATCTGAAAGAACTGACCAAAAAAAAAAAAAACCCTCCTGGAATTAATAAGCAAGTCTAGCAAGGTTTGGGGCACCCAGCTGGCTCACTGGGTGTGGTAAGTGGTTCTTGATCTTGGGGTTTGTAAGTTTGAGCCCCAAGTTGGGCATAGAAATTGCTTAAAATAAAATCTTAAAACAGAAAACCCAAAAAAACAAAAGTCAATTGCTTTCCTAGATACCAACAATGAACAAGTGGAATTTGAAATTTAAAACATAACAACATTTACAATAGCAACCCCCAATGTGAAATATTTCGGAATAAATCTAACAAAATACACATAAGATCTATATGAGAAAAACTATAAAACTCTGATGAATGAAATCAAAGGAGAATTAAATAAATGGAGAGATAATCCATGTGTATGGCTAGGAAGACTCAATATTATCAAGATATCAGTTTTTCCCAAATTGACCTATAGATTCAATGCAATCCCAATCCCAATCCCAGCAAGTTATTTTATGGATATTAACAAACTGATTCTAAATTTTATATGGAGAGGCAAAAGGCCTAGAATAGTTCATATGGTACTGAAGGGGAAAAACAAAGTTGGAAGACTGACACTGTCTGATTTCAAGACTTACTATAAAGCTATAGTAATCAAGGCAGTGGAGTATTGGTGAAAGAACAGACAAATAGATCAGTGGACCAGAATAGAGAGCCCAGAAATAGACCCCCGTATATATAGTCAAGTAACTTTTGACAAAAGAGCAAAAGCAAAAAGATGGATCAAAGATAATATCTTCACTTTCAGTGACTGTGAAGCTGGGGAGATCCTGGTCTGGCCGAGGATGTTGGATCTCACCGTCCTCCCAGCTCTTTGACCTTTCTCTGAAGCCCCTCAAAAAAATGGTTTGATCCTCTTCGCTGCCCAAAAGACAATCTCTTCAACAAATGATGCTGGCACAATTGTACATTTACATGAAAGAAAGAAAGCGGAAAGAAAAAAAGAAAGAAAGAAAGAAAGAAAGAAAGAAAGAAAGAAAGAAAGAGAGAGAAAGAATGAATTTAGACACAGAGTTTATACCCTTCACAAAAATTAACTCAAAATGGATCACAGACCTAAATGTAAAATGTCAAACTGTAAAACTCCTGGGAGATAGCATAGGAAAAAACCTAATATGGTAATNAAGAAAGAGAAAGAATGAATTTAGACACAGAGTTTATACCCTTCACAAAAATTAACTCAAAATGGATCACAGACCTAAATGTAAAATGTCAAACTGTAAAACTCCTGGGAGATAGCATAGGAAAAAACCTAATATGGTAATGCCTTTTTAGATACAACACCAAAGACACAATCTATTAAAGAAATAATTGATAAACTGTACTTAATTAATATAAAAAACTTCTGCTCTCCAATAGAACAATTAGAAGAAGAGAATTAGAAGACAATCCACAGACTGGTAGATAATATTTGCAAAAGACACATCTGATAAAGGACTATTATCCAAAATATATGAAGAAGTCTTAAAACTCAATGAATAAGAAAACAATTAAAAAATGGGCAAAGACCTTAACAGATATTCTACCAAAGACACACAGATGGCAAGGTGAAAAGGTGTTCTACAGGGAAATGCATATTAAAACAACAGTGAGATACCACTACACACCTAGTAGAATGGTCAAAATCTGGAACACTGACAATACCAAAAACTGGCCAGGATGTGGAGCAATAGAAACTTCTGGGGCACCTGGGTGCCTCAGTCAGTTAAGCATCCGACTCTTGTTTTTTGTTTTTTAAAGATTTTATTTATTTAACAGAGAGAGAGACAGCGAAAGAGGGAACACAGGCAGGGGGAGTGGGAGAGGAAGAAGCAGGCTCCCCACGGAGGAGCCTGATGTGGGGCTGGATCCCAGAACGCAAGGATCACCCTGAGCCAAAGGCAGATGCTTAACGACTGGCCACGCAGGCACCCCATAAGCATCCGACCTTGATTGTGGCTCAGGTCATGGTCTCAGGGTCATGGGATCTGGCGGAATCTGTCTCCATACTGAGTGTGGAGCCTACTTGGGATTCTCTCTTTCCCTTTCCCCCACCCCTCCCCTCCCTGTTCATGCTCTCTCCCCTTCTCTCTCTAATGAACAAAGAAAAAACCAAAAAACAAACAAAAAAGAACCATTCATACATTGCTGATGAGTATGGCCACTTTGGAAGACAGTTTGGCGGTTTCTTGCAAAACAAAACATACTCTGGAGTGCCTGGATGGCTCTGTTGGTTAAGAGTCTGCCTTTAGGGGCGCCTGGGTGGCACAGCGGTTGAGCGTCTACCTTCGGCTCAGGGCGTGATCCCGGCGTTATGGGATCGAGCCCCACATCGGGCTCTTCTGCTATGAGCCTGCTTCTTCCTCTCCCACTCCCCCTGCTTGTGTTCCCTCTCTCACTGGCTATCTCTATCTCTGTTGAATAAATAAATAAAATCTTTAAAAAAAAAAGAAAAAAGAGTCTGCATTTAGCTCAGGTTATGATCCCAGGGTCCTGGGATCAAGCCCCACATTGGGCTCCCTGCTCAATGGGGAGCCTGCTTCTCCCTCTCCCTCTGCCACTCCCCCTGCTTGTGCGCTCTCATTCTCTCACAAAAACAAAACCCAAAAAAACAAAGAACAAAAAAAAAAAACCCTTAAACATACTCTTACCGTATGATCCAGCGATCATGCTCCTTGATGTTTACCCAAACGAGTAGAAAATTTTGTTTACCCAAAACCCTGCAGATGAATGTTTATAGCAGGTTTATTTATAATGGCTAAAACTTGGAAGCAACCAAGATGTCCTTCAGTAGGTGAATAGATAAACTGTGGTACATCCTGACAATGGCAGACTAGTGGTGCCAAAAAGAAATGAGCTCTTAAGCCATGAAAAGACATGGAGGAATCTCAAAGCGCAAAAAGCCAATATGAGAAGGCTATATACAGTATGATTTCCACTCTACGACACTCTGGAAAAGGCAAAACTGTGGAGATGATGAAAAAAGATCAGTAGTTGCAATGTGTTGAGGGTGAGGAAAGATAAACAGGTAGGGCACAGATAATTTTTTGGGCAGTGATAATACTCTGTATGATATTATGATGATGGATATATGTCATTATGCATTATCCAAACCCATTGAATATACACCACCAAGACTGAACCCTTAGATAAACTATGGACTTTGGGTGATTATGATGTGGTCAATATAGGTTCATACTTGGTGAAAAAAAAAAGTACCATTCTGGTGAGTGATGTTGTTAATGGGGAAGTTATGTATGTGTGGGAACAGGAATTATTATGAGAAATCTTTGTACCTTGCTGCCAACATTATTGTAAACCTAAAACCGCTCTAAAAAAATAGTCTTAAAAGTTGAACAGATAAAGACATGGTACATAATAGACCATATGTGGGCTCTTGTTCTTTCCCCATATTTTCCCTTTTCCTTCCCTCTTTAAATTGATAAGACTGGACTCATTAATTCTTTGGTTCTTTCAAACTTCGGTTGTTTTATTATGCTTTTGATTCCTTCTCCTCACTTTTATGTGTTATCTCTTCCATTCTTTTCTTTTTCTTTACTATTTCCTCTGCCTCTTCCTCTCCTTTTTTTTTCCTCCCCTCGCCATCTCCTTTTTCTGTTTCTGCTTCTCATTTGCTACCATAAACCAAGCCATGTGGACCATAAACTTTGAGTTTAAAGTCCCTTCCACTCCAGCAGTCTACCAGTCCTGTGATATTCTCTTCATTTTTGTTCTCTTGTTTCTCACTTTCTCCTCTTTCCATTGCTTATAGATTACTTAACTCCCCTGGGCCTCAGTTTTTCCATCTGGAAAATAGAAACAATAATAGATTGTTATAAGCATCAAATGAATTAAGTAAACCTCTTCGTTCAGTGCCTAACACAAAGGCCTCCAAGATGTCATTAACTTTATTCTTATTTGAACTACTGCAAGTCCAGTATGAAATGTAAAACACCATAGAAATGTTAGTTGTTTATTATTTTCCCTAAAGTATCATGGTAACATGGAAAGATGGCTTCGGGCTTGAAGAGACCTGAATTCCAGGCAAATCTTTAAATTTTTATGAGCATCAATTTCCTTATCTGTAAAGTGAAAATAGTAACAGATGCCTTCCTTACACCTAGGGATTTTTCATCTCCCAGGAATTAAAAGACTCAACATACAGGAAAGCCTCACTCTACAAATATATGTAGTCATGATAAACGGTGTCCTGGAGTCACACTGGGGATGCAGTATAGTTATTTGGATTCAACGGGATACAATTCTAAAAGATGCACTCAATACATGTTACCTATTATTACTTCCTTTACTTTTTCAACTTCTTTCCTTTTGCTCCTCAAAAAAAGTAGCGGTTAAAAGAGCCAGGGGATCCCTGCCGCTAAACTTCTAGTATTGATTCTTGTCTCTTTCCTATCTCTCATTTCCTTTCCTCCCCTTTTTCCTTCTCCCTCTCTCTTTCCCATTACAGCTTTCCTGTCGCCCCAGGCATCCTATGCAGCCCGGATCTCCAGATTTCCGGAAGCTTTACGCCTGTACCGGCTGGAGACCAGGGACTCCCTCCGCAGTTACCTTCCAGCGCTCATCGGACAATAAAGTTTTATTGAAACCAAGCAGGAGAAAAAAAAAGGTGCCCGTCATTCTTCCTCAACAGCCAATCAAAGAATAGAATGACTGGCGCTTGCAGGCGCTTCAGCCGTCGGAAGGCGAGGGAGGGACATGGCCCGCCCGAAACCGGCCTCGCAAGAGCGGAAGTACGACCCGGAAGCCAGCCATAGAGTTTACTGGCCAGAGCGACTCCGCTGGGAGGTGGCAGGAAAGGCTCGGAACAGCTGCCGGAGGTGACGGAGCGGCGGCCCCGCCCGGTGTGCTGGAAGACGAAGCTTCCAGGTAGCGGCCCGCAGAGTCTGACCCAGGGTACGACGGGGCAGTCGCCGAGAGCCCACGGTCCCTGGGCGGCCTCTTTAAGGGAGGGGGCGGAGCCACTTGGAAGGGTCGTGAGGGTGAGGTCACGTGGTTGGGGGCACTTGCGGGGCACCATGGAAATATGAGGGAGCGTTGTTATTGGGGTGGACGCCATGTGACAGCCCTTCCCCCACTACATCCTGTGCCTTGGGGTTCAATGGGGTGCACGTGGTGGGGCTTGGGATCAGACCTAGGGATGGGGGAGGGGGCGTGGCAACCCTGTCTCAGCCAGGCTTCCATCAAAGTGGCCGATTTTAGGATTTCTAGATCCGAGTTTGAGACTGCTCCATCTCTCATTCCTCATTTGCAGAAGTGACTCAGTGCCTCTGCAATCCAGCCCCTGGCCCCTGTGCTTCCTGCCCTCCCAGGGTTCAGGGACCTCCAGCTTCACATTCTCTTTCCTTGCAGCTCCAGATATCCTGAGCCCAGGTCCCCCCAGCTCAGTGCAGCCATGAGTGCCGAGGTGAAGGTGACAGGGCAGAACCAGGAGCAATTTCTGCTCCTGGCCAAGTCGGCCAAGGGGGCAGCGCTGGCCACACTCATCCACCAGGTGCTGGAGGCTCCTGGTGTCTACGTGTTTGGGGAACTGCTGGATATGCCTAATGTTAGAGAGGTGGGTTCCTGGCCTGGAAAGCCCACCCTTGGGGCTAAGTTTGAATTTGAGAATGGGAGGGCAGGGCTCATTTGCAACTCCATATCCATTCAGTTGAACAAGAATAAGATGATGATTAATTAGCAGCTGGCAAAAATAAGTAGGCAAGTAAACCTCTTACTTTCCTTTGGTGATGAATCATCTGTAAAACCCACTGTTTTTCATTTTTAAGCAGAAGATCATGTGATTCAGAAAAGGAGATCTGATTCCAGCCTGTCTCCGCCAATGTAGTAGCTCTTAATAAAATCCTGTCGCCTTGATCAGGTCGCTTTTACTTTAGGACCTCTGTTTTCTCTTTTAAAATTGGAGCCAATAACCGCCCCTCACCGTCAGTTATAGAAATCAGGTCAGATTATGGGCAGCATAAAGTTCAGTACAAATGGAAGGAACGAACCTGAAATTGGCATACCCTTCTCTCTCCACTTTGTACTCTTTGTTAATTCACTTAAGTTAGATAACTGTCTAGAAGTGTTAGAAGGTGTCTTTTCCCCCAAAGACATGTGGGAAGTTGCTAGGAACACAGCAGAGAGAACTGTTCACATTGAAGTGGCAGAGTAAAGAGTTTAAAGTCTCGAGTGGCTGAAACACCAAAATGTATGACACCAGCCCAAGTCCTGAGATGCTATGGCATTGGGATGTGGGCAAACTGTGTTAGGTTTTTGAGGGCAGTGATTGACTGCGTCAATGGATTTAGCCTTTGGGGATCACTCTGTTGTATATGGGGAACACTCTGGCTGCCTTCTTTCCGTGCTTTCCTCTGCAGTGGAACTAAAGAGGGTCCATTAAGGTGAAGAAAAAGAAGCATTTATTGGGTGCTTATTTTATCCCTCTGCTAGTCATCTGGGAATACCAGAAAAGTATAAGACACAGTGCTTATTACCCTTCTGAAACTTATATTCCAGTTGCAGAGATAAGATGAATGGATGTGGATGTGTAAATTACCTATTTAGCAAGTATTTATTGAGAGCCAAATATATGCATAGCTCTGCTAGACTGTAGTGGGTGGGATACCAGGGCCTGGGTCTGCAATCTTATTGGAAAGAAACATATTCTTGGGTAACAACCTAAGGATTTGATCGATTAAGTGCCAGATTGAGTGATCAGTGATAGGAGATGAGATCTAGGTGAGCTGGCCTGGGTGATGAAGCCTCTTGGGTGCTACAGGTCTGACGCAGAGGCCACAAATTCCAGCACCTGCTGAGACCATGCAGCTATCAGAGATGAGTGAGGCTCATGCAGGAGTTTTTGGTGAATTGTCAAGGACAGCAGATTGCCTAATGATATTCAAATTCAGAAATACTAAACACACTCTAAGGACCAAAACACAATTTGCAATGTCTGGGTGTGCGCGTGCCCACACACATTACTCAATTCCGAATTTAGGCTAAGAATGAAGATGTATGGAGGAAGAGGGCATGGTGGATTGGGGGCAGGGGTAGTGTAAATAAGGGCCTGGAGGTGGAAATGAGGCCTTCCAATGGGGAGAGTAACCAGAGAGGCAGAGAAGTCCTTTCAGTGAGCTGGGAGAGCCAATGGGAGAGGGGAAAGATGCAGCCAGAAAGTAGAATTCAAAACGGAGTGAGGCTGGGAAGCTGGAGGGAGGCCCGTCCTGTCACCTCTTCCTTCATATTCTTGCAGCTGGCTGAGAGTGACTTCGCTTCCACATTCCGGCTGCTCACAGTGTTTGCTTACGGGACATATGCTGATTACTTAGGTAACCAGAGGGCTGGAGCTCTGGAGTAGTGGAGGTGGGAGAAGGGCAATTTCTGGAAGGACTAGAAGAAATTCCTGGGAAACCCTCTTGGGCTACACAGGGTCAGGGTCAAGACCTGAATTGGCATGGAGAACAACAAAAAAAAAAGGCTAAGGGAAGGAGGCTAGGGCTTCCCACAAAAGTGTAATCAGGAATTCCTATGCTTTGTCCTTTTTTCCTAGCTGAAGCCCGGAATCTTCCCCCACTCACAGAGGCTCAGAAGAATAAACTTCGACACCTATCAGTTGTCACCCTGGCTGCCAAAGTCAAGGTGAGTGACAGTCCCCCTCCACCCTACCCAGTCCTGAGCCAAAGAGAAATGTCCCTTCGAAGGGCCTGTCTGAAGGGAATTTGCCTTCAGACAGCCTTTGCCCACACTGTTACTCTTCCGCCTTCCCCACCCTCATGTCCCTCTGAGGTCTGTATCTAAACTTCCCTACCTGCAGCTTTTCAGGCTGAATATTATTCTCTGAATTTTCTGTTTTGTTTTTGTTTTTCATTCAACGTTTTTTTGCATTTTGGGTCAAAATAGCAACCAGGATGCCATTCAGTTGTTTAGCAGGCACCTTGCTCCTCGCTATAGAAAGTCCCACACAGGGACGCCTGAGTGGCTCAGTCGGTTAAGCATCTGCCTTTGGCTCAGGTCATGGTCCCGGGATCCTGGGATCGAGCCCCACCCTGGGCTCCCTGCTCAGCGTGGAGTCTGCTTGTCATGCATGCGTGTGAACACTCTATTTCACTCTCAAATACATAAATAAAAATCTTAAAAAAAAAAAGTAAAAAGAAAGTCCCACATAAACGGCCTCGGCTTTCAGATGTGGGAACAAGGCTCTCTCTTCTGGCAAAGTGCTAGGCTTCTATTTGCTAGAGTCAGAAGTGTATAACCCAGAAGTATTTCTGTAGTTCCAGTTAGGTTCCAACCACCTACATCCTCTCAACTTACTCAACACTCCTGGGGTCCTCATGATTTTACCTAAACCAGGCTCTCTGTCATGAGGGGCCTCGGGGTATAAATGATAAACAGTAGCTCAGCCCCCTCCCCCACCACCTGCTCCCATTACGTCAGTCTTGTCTGGACCAAGGTCTGTGCGCGGTCCTGCGCGGCGGCCAGAGGATTGGCGCCTTTGGCTGGTGTCACTCCCTCTCTGGGGCCGGAGGTGAAGGGTGGTAGGGGAACGTACATCTTCTATCTTATTTGCGGTTATCCTTCTCGGGATATATTTTTCAGGGGACAGTACTTTCACTTATTTTGCCTTCAAACCAGCCTTTTAGAGGCAGTCCTTTACGAGCGGGAGTGGAGAGTGGGCAGGGGAGCCGAGGCAGGGTGGGGAAGGAGGGAAGAATCTTGGAAGCCCTTCTCTGCGGTGGAACCTCACAAATCCCAGCCCGACCTCCCCGCACCCCAGTGTATCCCATATGCGGTGTTGCTGGAGGCCCTCGCCCTGCGTAACGTGCGGCAGCTGGAAGACCTTGTCATCGAGGCGGTGTACGCTGACGTGCTCCGCGGCTCCCTGGACCAGCGCAATCAGCGGCTGGAGGTGGACTACAGCATTGGGCGGGACATCCAGCGCCAGGACCTCAGTGCCATTGCTCGAACCCTGCAGGAGTGGTGAGACCAGTGTCCTGGCCCTGCTCCTTCTCTTCCCCCTCCAGGAAAGGGGGGAGGGGCTTTGGAGGGCGAGAGCTGTGCTGTGCTGTGGAGGGGGATCCCCAGAGGATGAAGGAAGATGAGCTCATTCCTCCAAAAGCTTCTGAGGGCAGAAGGGAGCAGAGGAGGGCCTGCGGGGCAGGAGGCCGGAAGCAGTGTCCTTGGCATAGTAACGGGGGAGGTGGGCAGCAGTAGTCTTGAGAGGATCCTCACTGCGATGTTGGACCCTCACTTGGCTTGAGCTGGATTCATCCCATCCGTCTGGAAGCAGCACTGTCTATAGGCCATGGGTCTCTTCCACTTCCATTTTTCTCTTTGTGTTCTTGTCTAACTTTAATATACCTCTTCTTTTTTTCTCTCCAGCATCTGCCCAGTGTTGTTTTAGTTCCTCCTCACATGTTGCACATTACTCCAGGCACTTCCCATTCCTCTCTTCCCCGCCCCCTGGCCCCAGTGTCTTTGTGGCCCCTGGGACTATGGTTGCACGTGGTTTCCAGGGGCCCTGGCGACGGTTCCTAACTCAGACGAGGGTTTGGGTGCAGGATATTCTGAGCCTGTTTTTCGTGAGCGTGTGATCACGGCCTCCTCCTGCTGACACATCTCCTGCTTCTCACAGGTGTGTGGGCTGTGAGGTGGTGCTGTCAGGCATTGAGGAGCAGGTGAGCCGCGCCAACCAGCACAAGGAGCAGCAACTAGGCCTGAAGCAGCAGATCGAGAGCGAGGTGAGCAGGCAAGGGATCGGGACGGACCCAGGCTCTCGCAGCCCGGGCCAGTTGTCCTGTGCAGAGGGGTTGGGACCGTGGCTATAGCAAGCAGATGAGGTAGGCAGGGACTCGCGATTCCGGGACTTTTCCTTATCCCCTATTTCTTTCATCCGGGTAGGTCGCCAACCTTAAGAAAACCATTAAAGTCACCACAGCCGCCGCCGCCGCAGCAACGTCTCAGGACCCTGAGCAGCACCTGACTGAGCTGAGGGAACCCGCCCCCGGCACCAGCCAGCGCCAGCCCAGCAAGAAAGCCTCGAAGGGCAAGGGGTGAGCCAGTGTGGCAGGAGCCGCTTGCTTCCGGGGTGTCCTGCTGTTACTTCAGAGGTCTGGCTGTCCTCACCCCCTTTAGTCATTCACATGGGGGTAGACAGTGGGGGGAGCCCGCAGGGGTGAGGGGATTCCCTGCAGCCTCTCTCTCTCTCTTCCCCTTGCCAGGCTCCGAGGGAGCGCCAAGATTTGGTCCAAGTCGAACTGAAGGGACTGTCGTTTCTTCCCTGGGGAATGCGGGGTCCTAGCTGCCTGCCTGTCCTTTAGGAGTCCTCAGAGAGCCTTCCTGTGCCCCTGGCCAGCTGATAATCCTAGGTTCATGACCCTTAACCTCCCTCTTCTCTCCCCGACGCCCAAGCATAGATCATACCTTCTCTAGGGAGGAGGCAAGTACAAGTCATGTTTTTGTTGGTACTTTTGCTTTATGTGACTTTATTATGTGTCCCATTGTCTCCCTCCCTGTCCCTGCCGTGCTCTCTCCTTGTTTCTTAGAAGGGGGGGCCAGCGTCCATTCCTGTTTATTACATGTCATGGAGTAGGTGGGGCTGCTACTTCTCCAGCATAACCCACGTGTGTTTTTTCTCCTACCACCCCAACCCTGCATGCCTAAGCCCCGATTTGTACTTGTTACCCCCAGCCTATCTGGGCAGCATCCGAAGAGCCATAGCGCTTCCACCTTTATTCCCACCCGGAGAATTCTGGGAGCCAGTCTGCCGTTCTAGGAGTCACTGGACACTTTCATCCTAGAATCCTGTCACACTACAGTTATTTCCTTTCCTCTCTTCTCCCCTTGGGTCCTGGGAATGCTGCTGCTTCAATGACCCCAGAGCCGAAGAAGGGCAGCTGTCTCTTGAGATGTTGAGAGATGGCTCTTTCTTAGCCATCTGGCTATCTTGGAAAGCCTGATGGCAATCCTGGAAGGATTTATACTTCCTTTTGTGAGTTTGGTGGGGAAGGGAAGGGGATATAGATTGTATAAAAAAAAAAAAAAAAAGTATATATACATGTATCTATATATAACATGAAACAGAAATAAATCTATGAGAAGTCTATCTACAAACATGCCCGGAAATGGGTATCTTCTGTCTCTGATATTTGTGGATAGGAAGAAGGCTCATTGACCATCCACTCTGAAGCAAAGTGCTGGAAAAAGAAGAGAACCAGATACTAGGTGCTGAGTCCCGGCCTGGGAGCCAGGAGACCTAGATCTTGAGTCGTGGGATGTTGGACAAATTGCTCAGTATCCCAGCACTCGTTCAGAAGCAGCGGATACTTCCTGAGTGCCAACATGTGCAAAGCGCCGGACATGCAGAATGACTGTCACTGGCCCTGCTCTCAAGGAGCTGGGCTGCAGCCTGTCGCCTGCCTTCTTACAGAATTATAAGGGGGAAGAGTTGATAATAACCTTCAGTTCTCTCATCAGAACCACCTAGAACTCTGAGATCTGCAGTAAGCAGCAGCAGGCTCCTGTCCACTGTCCAAGGCAGAGCTTCCCGCGCTGGGTGGATGGGTCTCCTTGGTCTAGTGCACTGCTGTGCACGCTTTAGAATTGGGAAGCTCTAGTGTAAAGGACAGTTGACGCCCCCCCCAACTTGCATGGGAAGCGGTTGCCTCCTGAGGGTCCCAGTGTTGACTGAGCTGCTTTCCAGAGATTGTTTTTCTCTAGGTGGAGATTTAGCACAGACCACTCTTTACAGGGGCTAAAGGTCTCAGTCACAGAACCAGAAAGTGGGGTGGAATCCTGAGGTTTTGATTAAAAGTGGGCTGGGCGAGCCTCTTGTTTTGAGGGGGCGGTGGAGGCTTTCTGGGGCCCTACTTCAGGAGTTGACACCTCTGGCTTCTTGGTTTAGCTTTGCCCTTGACGAGCTTGTTGAGCCTGTTTTATCTTGGTTCTCAGTCTCTACCTCTGCAGTAAACCCCTTCTTCCTCCCACACCCTCCAATGTGGAGAAGTTGCTAATTCCTGGCACTTTGAACCTGTCCCCCCTCCCTCTGCCCCTGCCCTAACTTTTCACTTGAACTTAGTAGTATCCTGTTTGCTTGTAAGCGAGTTCCAGCTAACGGCTCCATAACCTCTCTGAGCTCTCTAGCTCCGGCCTTCAGTGGATGGCTCCAGAGTCTAACTGTGGGCTGAGCTAGGACTGTCTGGCTTAACGCCCAGAGAGGGAGGGAGACCATACACATGTCCCTGAGGACACACAAATTCGATTTGTCTTTGATTTAGAAAGACGGGGTTCTTGGCTACCAAGGCATGAAGAAGGGGGAGCAGGTGATTCGGGGGCTCAGTTTTTGACCACGAAACTTCGTTCAGGATTTAGGGATTCCATGTATAACCAAGCTCAGGGCAGCAGAATATTTCTGACCGAGAATCTGGAGCACTCTCACACGCTGATCCCTGATGTACACCAGTCTTATGTGGTCTTAGGGCTGGACCACTACGGTAAGAGGAGGAGGAAGAGGACTTGCCTTCGTGAGAATTCAGCGCTCATGCCCAACCAGGGACACTTAAAAAACTAAGCCAAAGTGTCTGCAACTAAAAACAGCGACTGGACTGGCATACATGTTTATGCACAGGAAGAGCAAAGACAAGTGTCTGCGGTCAGTATTCATGAAATCCTGTTGAAGAGAGATCGGCAATTCTCTGTTCAGATGTGTTTTCCAACGTGGATGGATAGACGGGAGCTTTGGGCAGTTAGTGTATGAGTTATCTAATATGGTGTAACAAAATTACCCTGAAATTTAGTGGCTTAAAAACACACATTTATTATCTCAGTTTCTGTGGTTCAGGAATGTGGGCACACTTTTTTGCCTCAGGTCTCTCACAAGGCGGCAAAGTGTTAGCTGGAACCGTGTTATCTCAAGGTTCCAATGGGAAGGACCTCCTTCCAACCACACTCAGTGTATCAGTGGGGTTCACTACCTCAGAGGTGGCTGGACTGAGGACCTCATTTCTGGGCTGGCTGTTGGTCAGAGGCAGCCCAGGTAGCCCCCTCCATCAGAGCAAGAGCCAGAGACACCACATCAGGAAAGCAGAAATCAGTCTTGTAACCTAATCACAGAAGAGGTATCCCATCACGCTTACTAGTCACCAGCTCCAGCTTAGTGACCGTCAGAAGGCAGGGATCATTGGAAGCCATATTGGAAGTTTCCTACCACAGGCAGTATTTCTGTGGGCCACCAGCTTCAGGAACATCAGGGGAGCTTTTGAAAATGCATATTCCTGGACCCCAGTTCCTACTGAATTAGAATCTCCAGGATGTGGACTAGAAATATGCCTTCACTGTCCTCATTGACTCAGCTCTGAGCTGAGAAGTCCCATTTATATAAGCAGACTTGCCCAGATTAGTGCCAACTTGGATCAGCTGAAAAGGCTTCTACTGCAGGGCCTTGGAGGACGGGTACAGAGGCCCAGGGTCACCATCTGGAAGAGAAGGATGTGCAAAGGTGAAGCTTTGAGTACAGGACAAGAGAGGGCTGTCTCATCCTTTGAGGTTCTTAAGTATATGGTTAAGTAATTAAAAGTGTGATAAGTGCTAAGAAGTATAGGGTGACATGAAGCATTTAACATAGGGATCTCCATCTTACCTGCGGTCAGGAAAGCCTTCTTCAAGGATGTGACCTTTCAACTGAAACTAGGAGCCCAGGTGGCAGTTAACCTGACAAAGGGAGGGAGGATGAGCATTTTGGGTGGGAAGAAGAGTGTAATGAACACCTGGTGGCAGAAAGGTTTCATCCTGTGACCTACTGCCTCTCCCCTAAGAAGCATTCATAATTTGGGGAATGAGGCAGGGAATATGATTCTATGCTTAAGTGTTCATTTGTCTATTCAATGAATTGGTAAATACATCTTGATTGAAAAATCTGAAATAATATAACCATAATGTGTATGTTATACCTCTTGGCATTGGAGTTTTGCATGATTTTTGTCTTTTTGACTATCTTGTTGTCCAATCTTTTTATGATAGTTTAAGACTAATATTAAGTGCTTACTATAGTCAAGCATTATTTTAAGTGCTTTACATACATAAACTCGTTTAATCCACACGACAAACTTTTGCGTTTGATACCACTATTATCCTCCTCTAAAGATGACAGAAGAGGTTCAGAGAGGTTATGTAACTTGTTCAGGACCACACAGATTATAAGTGAAGTAGGTGCACCCCAGCCCCCGTCACTCCACAGTGTTCCTGGACAGAATGCATGCGGTGACTATCTGAGATCTCAGAGAAGTCAATGGTAGCAGGGAGAAAGAAACCAGAATTTGAAGTTCCACAAAGCCAGTGGTGAGTTTGCCATCCGTCCCCCTCCATTATTGTCCAGAATGGACTCAAAGGGGACCCCAAACCCGGAAGCATACATCAGGTGTGAAAGAGCTCCTCTTGGAGCCGTCTGTTGTTGGTCTGAGGACCCGGAAAGGGACTCCTAAGGGTCAGAGAATAGGGGACTCTCCTATTGTTTTTCTTTTTTCCTCCTCTTCCACCTCTAGCCCCAGGCAGTAGCATGGTCGTGTAGCTACAGCAGTATGACGAGAGCAACAGTGGCTGGCCGGGCACTGAAAACCGAGGGAGAATTCCTCTACCACGGGAGCTGGGGCCTCAGAAGTATGAGGCAAGGGGCACCTGGGTGGCTCAGTTGTTAAGCGTCTGCCTTTGGCTCAGGGCAAACCCCGCACTGGGCTCCCTGCTCCGCTGAGAGCCTGCTTCTTCCTCTCCCCCTCCCCCTGCTTGTGTTCCCTCTCTCACTGGCTGTCTCTCTGTCTGTCAAATAAATAAATAAATAAAATCTTAAAAAAAAAAAGTATGAGGCAAATCTCTCTGCTTTTTCCTTCCTTTGTTCTCATGATGGCTTAGCCCAGACACATAGTGGGAAACGCTCAGCGGAGAAGGGAAACTAAAGCACCCCCCCTTTTTTTTTGGCCAGAGGATTGGGAAAGGAAGACCCAGAGAATGAAAGTGTCAGGGAGATCCCAGAGAGTTGGGCAATCAAGAGTCCCATAGAGTTGTGTGTGAACTCCTGGGCTCAACTCAAAGCTGCACAAGCATGGGTCTGATCTTAACCATCTTACCAAAGCTTTATGAATTGAGCTACAGGGTGGACCAGTGTCCAGGTCTGACTGACTACTGGATGGCACACATACAGGACTGATGTAGATAGCACCACAAACTGAAAAACTGACATTGGAACCACAATGCAAAGAAGGTAGGTTGCTGCCTGAACCAAACCTGGTCAATTGCCTGCTAAAACAAAAAACATTCCCATGAGGGTTTTAATGAAGTCCAGAGTCTCAAACAATATTCAAAATATCCAGGATACAATCTAAAATTACCCAGCATACAAAGGACTCTCCAGGGAAAAGATAACCAACCCCAAAATGACAGCAATGCTGGAATTTAAAGCCAAGATTTCAAAGCAATAGTGTAACCATACTGGAAGAAGAAAGAGAGAGTGCTTTGGAAACAAATGGTAAGACAGAAAGTTTTAGCAAAGAAATAGAAGACCTAAGGAAAAGTCAAATGGAAATTTTAGAACTGAAAAGTAGGAGTAGCCAAAATAAAATATTCACTGGGTAGCAGAATGGAGATGACAGAGGAGTGACTTTGAAGATAGTCAATATAAATTATGCAATCTAAACAAATGAAAAAGATAAACAAAATGAAACAGAATCTCAGGGACCTGTGGGACAAGACCAAAAGATCTAACATTTGTGTCAACAGAGTCCCAGAAGGTGAGGAGAAAAAGTATGAAATAGAAAAATTACTGGAAGTAATCATGGATAAAATGGTCCCAAATTTGGCAAAAGACGAACACAGATTCAAGAAGCCTGGTGAACAGAATATACTCAAATCTATGACCAGACATAATAATCAAATTGTTGAAAATACAAGACATAGAAAAATACCCAAAGAACATCTAGAGAAAAACAACTGATTTCATATAAAGGAACGATGACTCCAATTACTGCGGATTTCTTGTCACATCTATGGAAGCCAGAGGAACTGGAATCACGCTTACAGTGCTGAAAGGAAGCTGTCAATTCAAAATTCTATACCCAATGGGGGTGCCTAGGTGGCTCAGCCAGTTAAGCATCTGCCTTCAACTCAGGTCATGATCTTGAAGTCCTGGGATTGAGCCCAAAAGCTCCCTGCTCAGCAGGGAGGCTGCTTCTCCCTCTGCCCTTCCTCCTGCTAATGCTCTATCTCTCTCTCAAGTAAATAAATAAAATCTTTAAAAAAATTCTATATCCAGTGAAAATGTCACTCAGATATTAAAGTAAAATAAAGACATCCTTACGTGAAGGGAAGTATAAGGATTTGTCACTAGCAGAGCTGCTTTAGAAGAAATGCTGAAGGGGGCATGTGGGTGGCTCAGTTGGTTAAGTGGCCAACTCTTGATTTTGGTAGGTCATGATCTCAGGGTCAAGAGATGGAGCCCCGTGACAGGCTCTGTGCTTAGCAGGGAGTCTGCTTCAGGATTCTCTGTCCCTCTCCCGCTGCCCTTCCCCTTGCTTGCTTGCTCACTCGCTCGCTCTCTCAAATAAATCTTTCTTAAATAATAAAAGAAATGCTAAAGAAAGTTCTTCAGACAGAAGAAAAATGGTAACTGAGAAAATGGGACATCAAGAAGGAAGAGAAACAAATGGTAAATATAGATTGTTCTCTTAAATTCTTTAAAATGTTTATAACAGTTGAAAGTAAAAGTTATAAAACTATGATGGGGTTTCCAGCATTTGTGGATGTAATACATTTGACAACTACAACATAAAGGAGAGACGATGAAGGGAACTAATGTGATGGTAAAGCTTACATTTAACCTGGAGAGGTGAAGTACAGATTCTGAGTGGACTCTGGTAAGTGTGTATTTTATAATCCCTAGACGAAGTGTCAGTAAGCCACACTCCACACGCCAGAACCAGCCCACTGCTTGTTTTTGTAAATACAGTTTTATTGGAACATAGTGATAGCTTACTCATTTCCACATTATCTGTGGCTGCTTTCACACCACAGCACCAGAGGGTGGTTTGGGGATTCTTCTTTGCTTGTTTTTTGTTTTTTAATTCCAGTATAGATAACATATAGTGTTATATTAGTTTCAGGTGCACAATAGAGTGATTCAACAATTCTATACATCACTCAGTGCTCAGCTTGATAAGTGCACCCCTTAAGCCTCCTCACCCACCCCCCACCCACCTCCTGTCTGGTAACCATCAGTTTGTTCTCCATAGTTACGAGTCTGTTTCTTGGCCTCTCTGTCTCTGTCTCTCTCTTTCTCTCTTTCCTTTGCTCATTTGGTTTGTTTCTTCAATTCCACATATGAGTATTGTCTTTCTCCGATTTGTTTTGCTTAGTATAATACTCTCTAGCCCCATCTTTGTCATTACAAATGGCAAGATTTCATTCTTTTTTATGGCTGAATAATACTCCATTGTATATATACCACATCTTATCCATTCGTCTGTCATGGACAGTTGGGCTGCTTCCATAGTTCGGCTACCGTAAATAACGCTGCAGTAAACAGAAAGGTGCATGTGTCCCTTTGAATTAGTGTTTTTGATTTTTTGGGTAAATACCCAGTAGTGTGATTACTGGGTCATAGGGTAGCTCTATTTTTAACTTTTTGAGGAACCTCCATACTGTTTTCCACAGTGGCTGCACCAGTTTACAGCACGAGTTGAGTGTTGCAACAGACATTGTGTGACCTGCAAAGCCTAACATATTATCTGGCCCTTTACAGAAAAAGCTTGCCATTCCTGCCCCAGGGCAACCACTTAAAAAAAAAAAAAAAAAAGAAAGAAAAGTAAAGTAAAAGAAAAACGTAGTGGGAAAAGAAGTAGAATACTTTATATCTAATAATATCCAAATAGGGGCACCTGCGCAGCTCACTTGGTTGAGTGTCTGCCTTTGGCTCAGGTTGTGATCTCAGGGTCCCGGGATCAAGCCCTACATGGGGCTCCCTGCTCAGCATGATGTCTGTTTCTCCCTCTCCCTCTGCCCCTCCTCCCTGCTTGTGTAAGTGTGGTTTCTCTCTCAAATAAATAAAATCTTTTAAATAAACAAATACATAAAATTCAGACAAAGGCTGGAAAGTGGAGATAGCTGAATTAGAAACAGGACCAAACAGAATAAAGAAATGATAGAAGTAAATTAAACCATATTAATACTTATATTAAATGTTAGTAGCCTAAATACACCAATTAAAAGATTATCAAAATGGATTTTGAAAACCATGAAAGATCCAACTGTATGCTGCCTTCAAAAAACCCACTTTAGGTATAAAATAGATGGATTAAAAGTAAAAGGATGGGAAGACATAGACCATGAAAACACTAATGAAAAGGAAGTTGTACTGGTTATAGTAATAACAGGCAAATTAACTTCAGAGCAAAGAAAATTACCAGGGATCAAGAAGAACAGTACATAATGATAAAAAAATTTGGTTTTTCCAAGAAGACATAATTCTAAATGTCTCTGCATCTAACTACAGAGCTTCAAAATACATAAAGCAAAAACTGACAGATATTAAAGAAAAAAATGGGCAGATCCACAATTGTAGTTGAAAATGTCAAAACTCTTCTCCCAGTAACCAACAGAACAAGTAAACAAAATTAGATGTATAGAAGTATGTAGAACTGAATGATGTCATTAACCAATAGGATCTAACTGAAACTTATAGAACATTTCGCCAACACAACAGAATCATAATTTCTTTTCAAATACACATGGCACATTTACCAAGATAGATCATGTCCTGAGTCATAAAACAAACCTCAACAAATTTAAAGGATTGAAGTCATACAAAGTATGCTTTCTGACCATAATGGAATTAAAACTAGAAATCAATAAGAGAAAGATAACAGGAAAATCTCCAAATACTAAACAACATACTTCTAAATAACCACATGATCAAAAAGGAAGTCCCAAGAGAAGTAAGACAATATTGTGAACTTAACAAAAAGGAAAATACAGGGGCACCTGGGTGGCTCAGTTGATTAAGTGTCTGACTTTGGCTCAGGTTATGATCTCAGGGTCCTGGGATCCACCCCATGTCTAACTCTGCACTCAGTGGGAAGTCTGCTTGTCCCTCTCCCTCTGTCCCTCCCCTCCACTCATGCTTTCTCTGCTTCTCTCTCAAATGAATAAATAAAATCTTTTATAAAAGGAAAAAACAATATCAAAATATGTGGGATGCAGCTAAAGCAGTGAATTGAGGAAAAATTATAGCATCAGGGATGCCTGGGTGGCTCAGTCCGTTAAGTGTCTGCCTTCAGCTCAGGTCATGATCCCGGGGTCCTGGGATCAAGTCCCTCGTCGGGCTCCTTGGTCAGCGGGGAGCCTGCTTCTCCCTCTGCCTGCGGCTCCCCTTGCTTGTGCTCACTCTCTCTCTCTCTCTCTCTCTGACAAATAAATAAATAAAATATTTGTAAATTATAGCATCAAATACTTATATTAGGAAAGAAGAAATGTCTCCAGTCAATAATCTATACTTCTACCTTGAGAAGGTATATGAACAACAAAAATAAACACAAGACAAGCAGAAGGAAAACATCAGACGAGCAGAATAGTGAAATTTAGGGGCACCTGGATGGCACAGTCGTTAAGTGTCTGCCTTCGGCTCAGGGCGTGATCCCAGCATTCTGGGATCGAGCCCCACATCAGGCTCCTCTGCTATGAGCCTGCTTCTTCCTCTCCCACTCCCCCTGCTTGTGTTCTCTCTCTCTCACTGGCTGTCTGTCTCTGTCAAATAAATAAATAAAATCTTAAAAAAAAATAGTGAAGTTTAGAGGTGCCTAGCTGGTTCAATTGGTAGGCCATGCAACTCTTGATCTCAGGGTTGTGAGATTGAGCCCCACATTAGGTGTAGAAATTACTTAAAATAAAAAATCTTTTTTTAAAAAATGAATTAATGAAATTGAAAACAGAAAAATAGAAAAAATCAATGAAATCAAAAGTTAATTGTTTGAAATGACCAATAAAATTGATAAACCTCTAGTCATCCTGACCAAAAAATTTTTTTTTCATTTAAAAAAAAAAGAGAGGGATGCCTGGCCAGCTCAGTTGGTAGAGAATGAGACCATTCTTCTTGTTTTTTAGCATGTGACTCTTGATCTCGGGGTTGTGAGTTCGAGCCCCATGTTGGAAGTAGAGATTACTTTAAAATAAAATCTTTAAAAAAATAAATTAATAAAAGAGAGACAATACGAAATACCAATATCAGGAATAAAACGGGGGGTATCACTACACCCCCCCAGACATTAAAAGGTTAGTAAGCAAATACTACAAACAATCCTACCCATACAAATTCAACAACTCGGATGAGACGGACCAACTCCTTGAAACCCACAAACTACCAAACCTCACCAAGAAAAAGAAAGATGTAACTATCAAATGCACAATTATAAAGCTTGTAAGAGATAACATAGGAGAAAATCTCAGTTATCCAGAATTAGGCAAAGTGCTCTTAGATATGACACCCAAAATATGATACAAAGTAAACAGTGGTAAGTTGGACTTCATCATAATTACAACTTTTGCTTTGAAAAAGAAGATGTCAGAAGAAAGAAAGAAAGAAAGAAAGAAAGAAAGAAAGAAAGAAAGAAAGAAAGAAAGAGAAAGGTGAAAAAGAAGATGTGAAGAGGAGGAAAAGACAAGCACTTGGGGCGCCTGGGTGGCTCAGTCGTTAAGCATCTGCCTTCGGCCCAGAGCGTGATCCCAGGGTCCTGGAATCGAGCGCCGCGTCCGGCTCCCTGCTCCGCTGGGAGCCTGTTTCTTCCTCTCCCACTCCCCCTACTTGTGTTCCCTCTCTCGCTGGCTATCTCTCTGTCTGTCAAATAAATAAATAAATAAATAAAATCTTTAAAAAAAAGAAAAAGACAAGCTACAGAATGGGAGAGAATTGTTTGCAAATGCTATTTAACAAAGGACTTCTAACCGGAATATTTAAAGAACTCTCAAAACTCAACAGGAAGGAAATAAACAGCCCAATTTTGAGAAATGGCAGGAAGAGTTACGCAGACACTTCATCCAAGAGGCTATAATGATGGCAAATAAGCACGTGAAGAGACGCTCAACATCATTAGTCACTAGGGAAATACAGATTAAAACCATGACAAGATATCTATTAGAAAAAGTAGAAGGGGCGCCTGGGTGGCACAGCGGTTAAGCC
>NC_048233.1:7421021-7430798 GCF_002007445.2 Ailuropoda melanoleuca
AAAAAAAAAAAAAAGAAAAAGTAGAAGAACACCTCTGCACTTAATAGAGTGGGTAAAATAAGATAAAAACTGACCACACTAACCGCTGGCAAGGGTGCAGAGCAGCCGGGACTCTCTCACATTGCTGGTGGGAATGCAGAATGGTGCAGCCAGCCTGGCAAGCTCGGGCACTTTCTTATAAAGCTAAATATGCACTTACCATATGACCTAGCAATCCCACTCCGTTTCATTCCTAAAGGAATTAAGACATGTTCACACAAAAACACGTGCACAAATATTTATAGCAGCTCTGTTCATGATTGCCCCCAAACTGGAAACTAGCATACCCTCAGACCGGTGGTGAATGGATACGCCGACATAGACACGCAGTTAGAACACTACTCAGCAGTTAAAAGGGTAAACTATTAACACATGCAACGACACGAGTGAATCTCAAAGGTGTTATGCTGAGTCAACGAGCTACTCTCGTATATGACTTCATTCTATGACATTCTGGAAACGGCAGAATTATAGCAACGGAGAACAAGTCAGTGGTTGTCAAGGTGAGGATTGGAGGAAGGGTGTGACTACAAAGGAGCAGCGGAAGGGTGTTCTGGGTGATGGAACTGTTTTGATCCTGACTGTGGTGGTGCTTACACAAATCTGCATGCGTTAGAACTGTACACACGCACATACACAAACACAGTAATTTTACTATATGTCTAAAAAAATACACGATTTAAAAAACAGACATAGTGGGCTACTGGCACTCATCATTTTAATACAGTGTTATTACTTGAGTGAATTTTAATGTAAATTAAAAGTTTTTACAAATCACCAAGGAACCGTTTGAAGGACCCCCCCCCCCCCCCCCCCCCCGCCCTGAATCCTTCTTTATAGCATCGTTTGTGTCGATCTGGATTTTGAGTCCTGGCTCTTGCAGCGCTGCTCGGTCGCTAGCTGCACGGTGTGCAACAAGTCACTTCTGTTTAAGCGGTGACATGGGAGCGGGGGTTTGGATGTTCTCTGTAACTGTTGCTAAGCTGCGTTGGAATCCTCTCCAACCTCGAGATTCTGCTTTAGTAGGTCTGGGGTGAGAAGGGCATCTGTAAGGTCTCTAGCTCTAAATGGGTTCTTTATATCATATACTGGGTTTGCTTAAACAAAGATCTGAATTGGGAATCAGCTCCTGTCCTTCCCTGCCACGTTCTCTGTGCATAGGGAATTCCACCCCGCCCCCAACCGACACACACAAATGCAGGATATCTTAATTCACCAGTAGTTTTCTAAGAACCTTTCCATCACACCATTTCCCACCTCACTGTGACCTTGACCTTTCCTAAGGTATTTCTGCTCCCCCTTTTAAAGATTCAAGGCCACCTCTACGACCCTTTCCCAGGCCCCCTCTCCTATCCTCCAGCTTCATGTGTCCAAATGTCCCAGCCTCCAACCGCTCAGACACGGGGTTGGCCTCTTGGCTGGAGAATACTGACATCTTGGAGATAATTGTCCAGAACCTGCGAGCTCTCCAGGTGGCAGGTGACAGCAGATGAAGAGGATGGGATGGCTGCTGAGGGAAACGGGGTGGGAGACGTGGGGGGGGTGAGGGGTAGCACCCTATTCCTACGCAAAAAATAAGGTCCCTAGGGAAGAAAAGAATCATAAAAAGTAGAGAAAGGGCAAGGAACTCTGAGTACTAACTTAGCTCATCTCATCCCAGGGATAATCCAGAGTGGGGGCGGTGGTCGGAGGGGGAGTACTGAGCCCAGATGGAGAAGTCCTACCTGCTTGTCCTGGTCTCCCTGGAGTTACCATTTAAGGGCGGACATTGAGGATGGGAAGGCTCAGAGCCGTCAGCACTCTCTGCCACCTTCCAGAGCAGCTCTGCCAGCCTTCTGCACCCCGGACCCCTTGAGTGCACTCCCCTCCCACCGTGCCAGCTGTGCCCCCTCACAGGCCTCCCCCAACGAAGGCTAGTTGGGACGCTGCTTAGGAGAACCAGCTACCCAAGGTCTTCTGTCCCCATGCCCCTGGTCTCAGTTTTCTTCTCTTACCTCTTAGCACCTCCCATGCCTAACTGTCCTATCTTCACCTCCCCAGCTTCAAGTGCAGCCTTGCCTGGATCCCCCCTCTCCTATCTGAAGAGCCCGGTGATGTCTAAGAGGGAGAGAAGTAAAGGCTATTTTTTTCTTATCCCTATCCCAACTGGAATGGCCTGGGTGAAGGAGTCCTTGGCCCTTGCTGCTCCCTCAGCCCTTGGGATGACCCACGCCCAGGACTGGGAGCATCAGGGCCTGGCAGGTATGTGGAGTATTTAAATGGACTTGGAATTCATGGGCTGCGAGACTGAAATACTGTCTGTGCTCTTCTTGTGGATCAGCTCCTGGTTCTCTGGGTAACAGGTTTGTGACTTGGACATTGGATTGCAGAAGGACAGAGGAAGGAGGCACTGGGTGAAGGGTATTAGTAGGACCCAAGGCTCTTTGATAGCCAAGGACAAAAAAATCCCAAATTGCAAGCAGGGATGGGTCAGAGTGGCCCAAAACATTTGTTTCTACTTGTTAGTCTGTAAAGCTGAGGCATGAAAAGTGTGAACAGTAATAATTGATAGCTGGGAGAACAGAGGGCTGGAGGCCAGTATGGTAATTTCCAAGTTGTGTCCGGAAGTATTCTAGGAATCCTGAGGATAGACCCAGGGATGAGGGCCACCAGAGAGCACTTAAGGAGCAAGACAGAGGCGCCTGGGTGGCTCAGTCGGTGAACCATCTGCTTTCGGCTCAGGTCATGATCCCAAGATCCTGGGATCGGGTCCCGCATTGGGTTCCCTGCTCGGCGAGAATCCTGTTTCTCCCTCTCCCCCTGCCCCTCCCCCTGCTTGTCTCTTATCAAACAAATAAAATCTTAAAAAAAAAATAGGAGCAAGACAGAATAAATAATCAGGAAGAAATCTGTCATATATATCCCATGTACCGTGTCAAATGCTTTCTCTGTACTAACTCACAGATTTCTCACCGTTCTCAAGTATGGATCCACGCCCCGACTGCCATCAGCACCTAGAAAGACCCATTTCACAAAGTGGGAAACTGATGTTGAGAGATTAAGAATCTTTCCCAGTCATAGCTAAGTTGTGGAGCCAGGTCTTGATCATGCCAGGCTGTATTCATTTCACTCTTCTAGATAATTCAGTCTCCCACCAAATAACAGCCATGGGGAAATGATCTGATGAGTCTGACCATGTCCCCTGGACGTTGGGCCAAGGGCTGAGGGGATACCTGTTGTGAATGAGGCTGGGCCCAGTTGGAGAACTAAAATGCCCAGCTTTCTTTCTGAGAATTCTTTTCCTCTCTCTGTCCCCGGGCCCTCACTCCACAATGGCAGACAGGTCAGGAAGTGCCAGGGGGCTGGTTCTTGAGCACCTCCCTCGGTGGCTGCTGCTAACTGATTTCCCACGACTTATCCCTACTCAGAACTAGTCACAGGGCCTAGGAATGAGTGCTGGGCTGAAGGGTGGTCCTCACCCAAGAGCAGGGAGGAGCGGTGAAAATTAGCTCGTGTGTCTGAAAGCCAGGCTCTCCATGGGGGAGCTTGTGAAACACTAGGTTGACTCAGCTAGATTGAGATCAGGGCAACCCTTGCCCTGCTCCGGTCCCCACTCAGAACCATGCCCATGAGTGTGGGCACTGTGACCAAAATCCAGGTTGGCAGGTTGGGCATGAACTGTAGCCTAAGGTTTTATAGGTAGTAGGGAACTTCGTAGCTGAGGTCCAGGGAAGTGGATGGCCTGCCCAAGACCACTTGGCTAGGTTAGTGGCAGAGCCGAGGACACCGCCTCCGCGCATCCCTTATGGGGCTAGCGTTTTCTCTCGTGGCCTCCTCCGGAGACTGAGGAGAGCTGCTCCCACTCCCAGAGGAAGTAAATATGTGTCTATTTGGACAGAGCCCAGGGGACCCCGGAAACCGAGGGCTGTGCTCACTTTGAGTCCCGTCATCTCAGCTCAGCAACCCAGCTGGAGATGAATTATCGATACAAACCCCGCCCCCTTCAAAAGTTCACACCACGCCACTTCACTTTTACGGAAGACCGCCATGAATACCGGTTTGGCCTAACACAAATACGCGGAGGAGTTTGGTTTTATGAGACGAAGTGAGAACAGCGTTCGGCATTTGTTTCGCAGCAAGTTACAAGCTGGTGTGCCCCCTGAACAGGAGTGGCCCCACCGAGTTCCCGCCCTTGGAGCTACGTGCTGCTCGGTGGCATTCAGGTAGCTTCGAACTGTCTGCGAGCTCGATTTTCTGCATCCTTTAGCAAGATGGTTTCAGAAAAACTCAGGAGATTGTATTTTGGGTCCTGGAACGCTCAGGAATTTTCCATGTAAGTATTTGGTCATTGGGCCACTTTACGCCGTTTCAGCTGACCAAAGGTTTTGCAGGAACACTCCGCTTTTGGATAGCGGGGGCAAACCTGTACCTGTTTGACTTGGGATCCCGGGATTCTTGGAGCCACGGGGTTGCCTCCCTTAACCCTGCTCATGCATCTTCACCAGCTCCGTTTAATGAGATGGGGCCCCTGCCCTGAAGGCTGTCACACTCCATCCACTTCACCCTTCTGCTCATTCAGCAGCTAGACAGATCTCTGCAATCTGCTCACGGAGGACATGGCAAAGAGCCTCCCTTCCTTAAAAAGAGCCAGAGCCTTGAGTTGTTTGTGTGTGCGTGTTTGTGTTTTAAGTAAGCTCTGGGCCCAAAGTGGGGCCTGAACTCACAACTCCCAAGATTTAAGAGTCGCAAGCTCTACTGACTGAGCCACCCCTGTTGTGTTGTTTTTTCACTTTGATTTACCACAAACTAAAAAGAACTGAAGATTTTTATAAAGAAGAAACCATCATCAGACCCTTACAAGCAACTACCATCGTTAAATAAGTTCCCAGGAAGAACAGAGTGACCCATTTGGCAGAGTCAGGTCAAGCAGGACTGAACATCTTGAGAAATTTGAGCACCTCATGACCTTCCAGTACCCGCTCAGGTTCCAGATGAGTTTTCTTCTCTGGTCTCCTTCCTGGGGCTCAAATTCTCAACAACTGAGGGTGGAAGAACATTGCTGACCCTGGAGTGCCTCCCCTTTGAAGGCCTGTGCCTTCCTGCTCGGTACCACAAGTGTTCCCACCCACAGTCCAGGGGACAAACTGCCCAAGGCACAAGAGGCAGCAAGATCCTCCGGCACCTAGGAGATATGCCCTCCACTCCCCCTGGCGTGTGAAGTGACAGCAAAAGCAGGGAGACAGGGAGCAAGGCAGCCGCCAGTGTTTTCACCCACCAGCCCGAGTCCAGCTGAGTTCCGCCGCTACTTCTTATCTGCCAGGGCTCCGACAGTCCCACTGTCATTACCACTGAGGTACTGAGCTTGAACTCAAGAAGGCCACACCGTGGACACAGAAGGAAGGTAAGAAGGGGACTGGGAGACAAGAGGGTTGAAATCAAACGGGGACAAGATCAAAAGTAAAGCCAGAATCCTACTTGGTCTTTTTTTTTCCATTCTCCTTTATTCCATAAACACCTAGTTACAAGTTGCACAAATCAAAAAATAAAGGCAGAGAAAGGTGGAGGGAAGATTTCTGTGATGTGCAGGGGGTGGGAAGGGAGAAAGGGTTGGGAGCCAGTCCTCTCCCTTCACACACAGCCCTGGATGAGGGCTATGGCCCCTGCAGGGGGGATCTGAGGAGGGGGTGGGCAAAGATCCAGGGTAGCTGAGGGATGGAGGAAGCCCCTAAACCCAGAGCTCACCCCAAAAGCCCCCTCAATGCATGACAAGGGTAGAATGGGGAAGGGGAAGAGATTCAAAGATGGAGCAGCAAAATGAAAAATCAAAGTTAGCAAATACAGGAGAAGTGGAGTCATCATGGTAGGGGATTAAAGAAGGAAAAAGTAGGTAGAGGGGGAAGTGAAAGGTTCTCCCTGAGACCCCCAGGGAGAGGTGGGGGCCAGCTTGCCTGTTAATTTAATATTAAATTGGGAGTGGGAGTTGGAGAGGAAAAAGTTATTTCAGGGGATGATTTCTCAGCCTCTCAGCCTGTACCTGGAAGGGGAAGAGAGAAGAACACAAGTCAAAAGAAAGACAAAATAGGAAAACCAGGAGTTGGGTTTAACCCCCCCTTCCAGTGAGAGCATTCTTCTCTTTCCATACCAAAGAACACTTCTACCATCACAGGCAACACCTGCTGGGCACCCGGACTGCTGGGCCTTGTGGCGGAGGCTCGGGCACAGGCACACTCCTCAACCCCCCTCCGTGCTCCACACCTTGCGTATCCCTCCCCCTCAATACTTACAAGAGAGGCTGAGGGCCTAGGGCCCTCACCAGTCATAGCGGCGGGACTGTCGGGAGGGGGAGTCCTCAGGTCCCTGTATAGCCAGGCGGGGAGGCCCCTCAGCCCTTCGTCCCCCACCCCCTGAAGCTTCATGCCGCCGAAATTCCAGAGGGCGCTGCTGCCGGAATCGGGACGTCTCCCTCCGCCATTCATCATCAAATGCTGCGGCCTCACCTGAAGAGTACAGAGACCCGATGTGACTACTTAAATATATAGGCTGGCTTCTGGAAGCAGAGGCAAGAGTGAGCCACAGCCTTCTAAGATGAGGAAACAGGGCACAGGCTGAAAGTGTTATGTGTGGGGATGAGTTGAGGGAAAGCAGCAATTTCTTTTCTTAGTATTTTGGGGTTCAATAGGGTTCCACTAGCTAATAGCCAATAGTGATTCCAATATGGAAGCCACCAGCAGGCCTGAGGCATGACTACTGAAGAAAGAAACTAGGAACAGCGTACTTATTAAAGTTGAGGGGCATCGTCCCAGGCACACAGTAAGTATTTAATAAGCATCTGTTGACTTGAGGGAAAAAAAAAAGAGGAGAAAGAAAAAACTGATCCCAACAGCTGCCCCCTCTTTGGTGAAGACACTGCCGGCACCTGACTCAGCCCCTGAAGCCGACAACAAGGCTCAAGCGAGGCAGGAGTAAGGGGCCCACCCGCAACTTTGCCAAGAAATATCTACAGAGGTAGGGAGAAAAAGTTTGCATCTCCTAGCTCACAGGACCCGGACCAGGGGCTACTGGCCCAGAAGTCAGAAGGGTAAAGAGCGGGAAGGAAGGCTCACTCTCATCCAGGTTGATATAATCCTGCCGCTCCTCCTGGTCCCCTGTGCGGTGGTTGCGGGAGCGCTGCAGGATGTGAGCCCGGTCTCGGATGTGGTGCCCAATGGACATCTGCTCTAGCCCACTGTCCGAGTCCCGTACAGTCCTCCGAGTCTCCCGGATCTGGGATGAGGCAAAACACGGCACACTCAGCCACCCCTCCCAAAGCCCTGGCTACACCAGGCCGGGACAGACAAACCACCCACAACCCAGTCCTGAGAAAGGAAGCCAGGGTTTCTGTGCGTGCCATCCCATTCTGCCTTTTCTGGGTAACAAGAAGTCAACCAACTCACCCCGCCTGGAGCCGAGCGCATCTCTGATGTCTCCTGGTAGACCTTCGGGGCACCGTCCCCCGTATTGGAGTAGGAGATGACAGTGGAGGATGAAAAGGTCTGGCAATTACCTCCAGCTGTCATGTGTTCCTGAGGAGGAAAAGGTACCGCAGGACTGAACGGCCCCTCTGGGGAAGGGGTCCCACACGTCAGATGCCTGCTCATGTCTACAGCTCTCCCATGAAACGTGGGAACTGAGAACACATCAGTGCCCCTCAAATTCCTCAGAGTCCACCAAAGAACAAGAGGGGCCTGAAGACATGGAACCTTAATTGCACACTTCAAAAGACTGCTGCTGCTGCTTCCTACTCAGGCACGAGAGCAGATAAGGGGACCCGGTGCTCTCCGGGCTCAGTGACTTCAGCTTGAGCCCTTCACCAGTGCACCCTTCCCTGCCCCTGCCTCAGAGGACTCAAGGTGCTGTCAGCCATCCCTGAGAACAAGACTGCAAAAGCGTATGGGGCAAGAGCCTCACCATGTTCCCAATCATGTCGTTCATCATCCCAAACATGTCCATGAAGCCACCCGACTGCAGCAAAGAGACGGAAAACAAGAGTCAGGAGAGCACGCTCAGCGCTCGAATGGTCTCCTTTAGGTACCCGCTAGACAGACACAAGGCAACACATTCCCTTTCTCCGCTTCCTCCACACGGAGCAACTGCTCTGTCTCTTCGTTAGCATGACCAGAACATGGAATGTTCTCTTTGTGTTTCCCTTCCTGTACTACTGCTGCCTTCCTCCTCAGTCTCTCTGGCTGCTCTGATCGAATTTTCTTTCTCCCAACTGTCCTATTTCCTCCTATCTTTAGGAAGCACACGCAAGTAAATGGATGCTAACCTATAAAAGCGTTGGCCATAACACTGTAAAAACAACAACAACAAAACACCTCCAGAAAGCATCTTTGTTGGCCCTTCAACTGCATCTCCATCCTCAGAAAAACGAACTTTGCTAGGCAGTTACATTTTCCTAATAGGTATGGCTCCTAGAATGCAGGATTCAATAAGTTAGCATCTTTAACCCACAGGACTCCTAGCACACAACAGGCCCAGAGCTTTGTGAATACTATAAAAAGATTCTAGGGTTACCCATAAGGCTATTCCAGAGAGCCGCATTTGGAAATAACATCTAAGGGTATAGAGTGTGCCTGAGAATGGAAGGACACAGGGACATCCGGACTCACCATTCCCAGCATCCCAAAGGGGGAGACAGCCCCAGCCTACAGGAAAACATAAAGAACAAATTAGAGACCATGTCCTATCACACTACAAGCCCAAACCGAGCCCACGCCCTCAGTTTTTTCCATCCTCCTCTCAAAAGGGAATCACAAAGCCCTTTTGCCAGACCACTATCCCCACTCCTAAAAAAGATCATTCCACTTGCTAAGTTGGCTGAGTGCAAGAAAAAGCAAGGACTTTATTAACCACCCTGCAGCAATTCTCAGGCAAGTCACAGCACCATTACCTGCATCCTACGGCTGGCAGGCCTGGTCCCAGGCATGTTGCCATCTGTGATGCTGAGGAAGGGGCTATATCCAAAGCCACCTGACAACATTCGGTTCATATGCTGACGGTGAATAGCAAAGGGGTCCCTGTGGAGTGAGTATACAGTGTGGATGGCCGAAAGGCCAAGCAGTCAACACCCCCTCCCCCGCAAAACGGAAAAGTGGTAGGGAAACGGTGGCACGGATGCCTATTTCCTCTCTCAGTCTGAGCTGGAGCTGAGAAGCCAGCTGGTTCCAGCCAATGCCAGCAATGGGAACCCAGATGTCTGTCTGAACTACTTAGAGACCTGAAGTAGGATGAGCGCTCTAGAACAGGAGGGGGAGGGAGTACTCACATCAGGAACATGGGATCCTCGGGCTCCACGTCCCTCATGAAGCGGAACATCCTGATTTTAGCTCCAGGGGGCTCCACACTGTAAAGATGTGGAGGCTCATACTCGGAGGCAGCCAGGCTTTCGCACACCCAGCTCAGTGTAGGGACTCTCAGAACACTGTCCCTTCCGAATGCTGTAACCGACCCCCGCAAACTCCAGTGAGACGCTTCTCCAGGTGGTGTTCGACACCACCCTCAAGGGAGGGAAGAGCTCTTCAACCTCTCAAGGAGGCCCATGGAAAATTTTTCCAAGCCTCGCAGTTTTCTGCCTCCCCCCACTCACAGCCATCCTCTCCCCAAAGCCCTGGCCAGAAGCATGCCCCGTTCCCCCGACGCCACTGTTCCGGATGCGAATCCCAAAGGCTGGCTCTCGATCCAGCAACGACCCCAGCCACCTCGCCCCCTTCTTACCCC
>NC_048233.1:7430905-7441479 GCF_002007445.2 Ailuropoda melanoleuca
CCCCCCCCCCCCGGGCGGGCCTATCCCCATCGCCCCCTGTCCGCCGCTCCCCCGGCCCCCGCCTCCCCACCGGGCGTGCGGAAGCGGCAGGCCTGGCCCTCTCCGCATCCCAGGCTCCCAAACCCCGCAGCCCCGCGGGCCCGCTCCCGCCCCGGCCCCGACTGCCCGCTTTGCTCGAGCCTCACCGGTCCCCGATTCGGGCTCAGCGGCCCATCCGGCCGGTCTCGCCTCTCGGTGCGCTGCAGGATCGGGGGTTGCGGCCCGGGACGCGGGATTGGTCGGGGCTGGCTCTCCTCTGCCTCCCGCGCCGCCTCCTCCCACGGCTGCCACCTCCGTACCCCCCCTCGGCCCACGGAGCCCGAACCACGGCCAGGCCCGGACGGAACTGACGTCACGATGGGACAGCCCACCCCGGGGCCGGGCCCGCGGAGCTCCGCCCACTGGCGGGTGAGGGGAGAAGGTTGGGGCCCGCTCCCGGGGCGGCGGAGCGTGGGTCCGCGGGGTCCTCTGGCGACCAGGGGAGGGGAGGCCTCATCACCAACCTAGATTTGGGCTCTGTTGTTAGGAAGAGGCTCCCTGCAGGGGTGCGGGGGAGGAGCTGGGGCGCTGCTTCCTCGGCAGGGACAGGGCGGGGGAGGGCGGTGCGGCATGTTCCCTCGGGGAAGGAAGAGGACGAGGGGCAGATTCCCATGGGGGGAGGGGCGGGCTCCCTGTGGGCTACGAGGTGGGGCGGATCCTGGGGAGAACATTAAGCAGATTTTCTACCCGAGCGGCGTTCAGCCCGTGAGGGAGGAAGGGCTGCCGTTCTGCGGGGGAGGTGCTAGGGCCAGTCCCGTCGGGAGGAGGCGTGTTCCAAGCAGGGGCGGGGTCTTCGGAATGACGTAGAGGGGGAGGTGACAGTTCTGCCCCTGTTTAGCTCAGGCTTCGAGAACTCCCGTGGGGCCGAAGAGAATCCAGGTTGGAAGGGCGGGCCGCCAGGTGGCGCTCTTCGGCCAGGCTGGAACTACAGTCTTCGGGAACCGGCGTTGGCGAGGTTCCTGGACCCCTCAGTTACCCTGTGTGAAGGGTCGGTCTGGGCAAAGGTGGTTGTTCTGAAATCAATTAGTTTAGTGCCGGCGTCTCCCCTTTCTTTTCTCTAACGCTGTGTCCTCAGGAGCTCCCAGTCTCGCACTGATCTTTCTTGCCTCGAGTCAGGTAGGTAGGTCAAGGGTCTAAAGTTTGGGGGAAGAAAGGGGTGAGAGCTCCATTAACCAGGATCACTCAGGGGCGGAGCCCAAATCAGACCCTGAAGACCCAACTGCAAGGCCAAAGATTGCAACTTTGACACACTAAATGTCTTGCATAAAATCTGGCCCAACTGGAGAGAAGCGCCCTCCCCCAGGGTGTCAGGGGAATTTGGACTGTCTACGATGGACTTTAAACCAGACTCATCCAAACTCTAGCTCTCTCTGGTTCTTTACTCTGGCTGCTAGCCATATTAGTGCTCTGTGGAGCCTGACAATGCCAAAGACTTGTTCCCAATACTTCCCTAGGGGTGAAGGAGAGGGGGTCCCTGGTGACTCAGGAAAAGGTACTGGGAGCAGGGCTTCTCAGGTTTCTTTGGTCTTGATCATTATTAAAGAGGGAAAAACAATAGTGGAGACAGAGGGGAACAGATAATTTAGAAACTGTCAAACTGGCAGAACCAGAAAAAGACAAAGACAGAATAAAAGAAAATTTGCTTTTCATTGATATTTCTGGGGAAGAGACTTAGTAAAATCTTTTCAATTTCTTCTCCAGATCCTCTATCTCTGGACATCCCACTCTGCAACTGGCCCTTTCCCTCTTGCCTCAAAGGCAGTTTGACATGTGATCAGGTATTCTCTCAGTGAGAGTTCTGTGGCCCAGACTTAACTAAGTGTGTTGCCTCACCTTCCAGCTTCTCCCTTCTCATTCCATTATGTCCAGCCTTCACAGAATTGGATAGGAGATACAACTTTGCTTCTGGCCTCCTTTTTCCTTTTTCCATTACCTGATACTGTCTACTACTGTCTTCAGGTGCCTAGAAACCTTTCTCCTCTTCCTTATAAAACCTAAGAATCAGATATCATCATATTTACCTCTGCCTGATTTTAAATCAGTGTGTTACCTCTCCTAGGAGTATTTACAAATTACAACTTAGCTTCTAACTATGAGAGAAAGCTCCAAACCTGGGCTTTGTCTGAGGTTATAAAGAAATTCTTGAATAGGTCGGGATGAAGAAGGAAGTGCAAGAGCTCATTTTCAAAGTCCCCAAAGACATACCATCTACTCCAAAAATGGAGGGAATGTAATTTTACAAGTAAGCTTTATGCCCCCCACAACCAGAGTTTCTGTCTCCCTTCTCCCTTGCCTTCCCTCCCCTTCCTTCCCTTCCCTTTCCTGTCCTCCCTCCCATTCCTTCCTTCCCATTTTCTTTTCTTTTTCTTTCTTTCTTTCTTTCTTTCTTTCTTTCTTTCTTTCTTTCCTTCCTTCTCTTTTCTTTTCTTCCTTCCTTCCAACTCTGAAGAACAGAAATTTCTCAGTCACTGGAGTGTCCTATATATGAGGAGGGAGAGTGGGCCCTGCCAGGAGTGAGGTTTAACACAAGGAGGATAGGATTTGGGGAAGGAAGAGAAACAATGTGGTTCTTACATTCGCTGCTCCGGTGCAGCCAAAGTCAGAAAGTCCTTGTGAGAGTAGAGCTGGGCCAGAAAAGGGACCCTCTTTAGATGTAACGTCATACATTTGGGGCACTCCCAGTTGGATATTGGAACAGAGTGGGGATGGGGCAATGATGTGAGAGTTAGGGGAGACTGGATTTCCTGCCTGAGCCAAAGTGAATGGGTGTGACTGAGTGTATGTGTGTATGTATATGGGCATATGTCTTGGGGAAGAGAGAAAAAGCCTGAAAATTAGTGCTAAGTTGCCCTAGATAGAATGAGTTGTACTGTGGACACCAGGTCAGAGTAAGAATAAAAAGTGATTCAAGAGCATTTTTTAAAAATCAACTTTTCAGCTTATTTTCATATCCATATCCACTCAACAAATATTTATTGAATGCCCACTATGTGTCAGGTAATATGCCTGGCTCTGGAGATACAATAGTGACATAGACAAAAATAAAGCACCAGAAAAGGGGGACAGAGGAATAAGCAAGTAGTTGGGAAGTGGTGGTTGCTTTTTAGGGTGACTAGGGAAGTCCTCACTGGTCAGATGACATTGAAGCGGAGGCCTAACAAGCTCAGGAAAGCTGAGGTGAGAGCATTCTGGGCAGAGGAAACAGTAAGTACAAAGGCACAGGCAGAAGTATGCTTAGGGTGTTCAAGGGACAACACAGAAGCCAATGTGCCTAGACTGATGGGAATGAAAAGAAGAGCAGTAGTAAGAGACAAGGTCACAGAGAAAGAAGGAAGCTAGATCATGTGGGACTTCGTAAGACCTACAGAAGGATCACTCTGGCTGTTGTATGGAGAACAGACTATTGGGGGGACAACAGCAGAAACAGAAAGACCTATCAGCATGCTGTTGCCATATCCAGGTGAGAACCTCTGGTGCCTTAGAGTAGATTCGAAACAGTGGAGGAGGAGGAGTGGTCAGATTCTAGATATATTTTGAAGATGGAGCCAACAGAATTGGCTGATGGATCGATGCGGTATGAGGGAGAAGAGTCAAGACCAACTCTGAGACTTTTTGACCTGGGCACCTGAATGAGAAAGAAATGACCATTCTGCTTGCTGCACTGTACTGAGAACATACAAGTACCGGTTTGCGAATATACTGAAATTGTGTCTAGCTCTAAGATCCCGATCAGGTGGCTACACAGGATAACTGACCCAGACGGTCTTACCTTTAGCAGCTAACTACCTAAAGTAGGAGGAGATGTAGAAATAAGTGAACTCCATGCGCAGTTTGACCACGAGATATTAGTTGTTAGACCCTCGAGTGGATATGCTAATGTGAATGGTCAGTTTAGAATTTGAAGTTTTAGGGGCACCTGAGTGGCTCAGTCATTAAGCGTCTGCCTTCGGCTCAGGGCGTGATCCCAGGGTCCTGGGATCCAGCCCCGCCTCGGGCTCCCTGCTCTGCTGGGAAGCCTGCTTCTTCCTCTCCCACTCCCCCTGCTTGTGTTCCCTCTCTTGCTGACTATCTCTCTCTCCGTCAAATAAATAAAATCTTAAAAAAAAAAAAAAGAATTTGAAGTTTTAAATCTTAGTAACTTCCTATTGTCTGATCTTTTCAAGAAGACATCCAGAAGGACACAGAATGCCTTATGATGAACATGGACATTAAAGGTTGAAGTTTGAGCTACCTGTGTGACAGTTCGTGTCAAAATCTCCCGAGCTCTTACTCTGTGCCAGGCATAGTGCTAGGTGCTGAGGATAAAAAGACAAGGAAGATGTGGTCTCTGCCCCAGCAGTTTCACAGCCTAGTGAGGGCGGACATCATGGAATCAATTTTAATCCTGTGATGAAGTCTGCAGTAGAAAGATGTATATTAAAAGGGCAAAAGTGGTTCAGAAGAGGGAGGGAGTGACTTGGGGGCTGGGGTGGGGAAGCCAGGAGAGCATTCCAAGCAGGAAATGTGATCAATGCAAAGGCACAGAGGTATGCTCCATTTGGGAAGAATTGTAAGGAGTAAAAACATTGACGAAGCAAAACTTTTGAGGGAACAGTGCTGAGAGATAAGGGTACATAGGTTAGGCTCAAAGGGACCAGAACTTGAAGGGCCCTGTTTGCTTCTAGACTTCATCCTATAGGTCTGGGGAGGCCATCAAAAGGTTTTATGTAGGGAAATGACAACAGTCTGTTTGTATTTTATTTTATTTTTATTTTTTAGTTGATTGGTATTTTAGGTAGAAAGTCAGTTTGTGTCTTTCAGGAAACATTTTGACCTTCCACCACATGCCAGGTAGGGAGGTAAGTGCTGAAGACACACAAATTCTTAAATCCTGGTTGAAAACCCTAATAAGTTTAAAGTCAGCACGAAGAAAGAAAGAAAGAAAGAAAGAAAGAAAGAAAGAAAGAAAGAAAGAAAGAAAGAAAGAAAGAAAGAAAGGAAAGAAGAGAAAGAAAGAAAAAGAAAGAAAGAAAGAAAGAAAGAAAGAAAGAAAGAAAGAAAGAAAAAGAAAGAAAGAAAAAGAAAGCACGAGATGTCGACCTGTGGAGCAGAGACAGGACTGAGTTTGGAGAGAAGGGGAGGCACTCAAGGAATGTTTAGAGGAGGAGCTGGGAGAGAAAGAAAAGGTGGTCTTGGGTGACCCCCGGGGCAGGAATGAATGGGTGGAGGACAGTACCTGTAACTGAACTAGAAAGCAGGAGGGTCTCAGGTGGACCCTGTGGGGTTTGAGGAGCTCCAGAAAATCGAGGGATTGATGACCAGAAGGGAAGGAGTTGCAGTGCTAAAGGTAGAGGTTTGCGAGTCACGGGTCTTGCAGGTTTCTGCGGAAGGTGGGACCCAAGCCAGGGAAGTCCATGTGGACTAAGGGAGACTGTGAAGGGTAAGAACAGGACCTCTGAGACTGGAGTCACCTGGAAGGGTTCAGGCAGCTCTGTCATTGCCTCCTACTGGTTCTGAGTCCTCCCTCAGTCTTTTACCCTCTGGGCAAAAGGAGTCTCTAGCTGTCACTGCTGGTAAGGTACCATTTCCCCCAGCCTTTTCATTTCTACTCTCTGTCCTCTGCCTCAGGCACATGGTCTGTTTAACCTGTAAAAGCGTGGGAACCCGGAACAGACCTGCACCTACGATAACGTATATGACCACAGTGGCCCAGATGACCTTCAACATGGCAGCCAGAGTTGTTCTCGCCATTCTTCCCACCGAACACTAGGGATGGAGAAGGGCAGGAAGGTGGAAAAAAGACAGTTTACAGCTGAGGCCTAAAGTGGTGCTGTCCAATATGGTAGTCACTAGCCACATGTGGCTATTTAAATTTAATTAAAATTAAATAACATTAAGAAATGCAGTTCCTTAGCTGCACTAGCCACGTTTCAAGGGTTCAGTAACCACACGTGGCTAGGAGCCACTGTATTGGAAAGTGCAGATATAGAACACTTCTGTCATCACAGTAAATTTTACTGGGCAGAGGCAGAAATCATCTATAAATGTGATCTTCCTTCCAGACTTTTCTGAAGGCCTATGAAAGCTTTCTGAAAAGAGTATGCAAGGAGGAGACACTGAAAGGAGGGCTGTAGAGGGTTGGGCAGCGGCAACTAGGCTCGGTCTAAAAGTGAAGGAGGTCTGGAAGAGGATGTGGAGAATTACAAAGCCAATCAGAAAATCTGGAGGAGACGTAGGATGGTAAAACCAATTCTTTGTGCTGGGCAGAAGATGCACAGGGAAGTAGGAAAGCCACACAACTTTTGGTTGTGATGATGACAGCATAAAAGACAGTGGCCACCAGGACATCAGCAGTTAGAAGATCCCAAGTCAGAGAGAGGCCTACTCAAATAAAGAAGGCTGAGAGGGCTCTGAGAATGAGGCCAAAATGGTGTGTCAGGGCTAGGAAGTCAATGACTTATTGAGCTCTTCCTCTTTGGTGACTAGCATCATTCTAGGTATTAGGCACAGGAGAAGGAGACAATCAGTGAAGGTGGAGGAAAGAAGGGACGCTGTTCTGAGTTGGGAACAATGGATAAGGATTTATAAAATCAGGAGAGATCCGGGAGGCATTCTAGAAAAGTGTACCCATGGAGATAGTATGCTGTCTGCCTAGTGGAAAGAGTGCTGGATGTCTATCCCTTTTCAAAGAATTTTTTTTTTTAATTTTAAAAAGATTTTATTTATTTGAGAGAGAGAGAGAGAGTGGCAGCATGTGCAGGGAGAGCCGCAGAGGCAGAGGGAGAGGGAGAAGCAGACTCCCCGCTGAGCAGGGAGCCCGATGTAGGGCTCTATCCCAGTACCCTGGGACCATGACCTGAGCCCAAGGCAGATGCTTAACCATCTGAGCCACCCAGGCGCCCCTGCATGTCCCTTTTCAGGCTGTACTTTGAGCTCTTCCCATATATTCCTTGAGGGCAGGGACCATCTCTTTTTCAGCTTCATGTCTCCATTGCACAGCACAGTGTCGGACATGGAGGAGGAGCTCCCTAAGTTTGTTGAAGTGCAAGAGTTCAAGCTTGGTGACGAGGCAAAAAGAAAACTTAGAATGAAAAAAGTTTACCTCTACTTAAAAGCTTGTGGAATGTGATGATGGATACAATGTGACGAGCAGTGTTCCTGATGGATGTGCCTGAGTGTTGGGAAGAGGCTTTCTTCAGGCACGCTCTTGCAGGCAGCAAACACAAACAGGATCAAACCTAGGCTGGTTTAGGTCTCTCTCTAGGAGTCCCTCTCCCCTCCCCTGACTTGAGTTTTGAAAAGATTAAAAAAAAAAAAAAGTAAAAGTAAAAATGGGGAATAGAAAATGAGTTATACTGGGGGGTGCCTGGGTGGCTCAGTCGTTAAGCGTCTGCCTTGGGCTCAGGGTGTGATCCCAGCGTTATGGGATTGGGCCCCGCATCAGGCTGGGAGCCTGCTTCTTCCTCTCCTACTCCCCCTGCTTGTGTTCCGTCTCTCTCTGTCAAATAAACAAATAAAATCTTAAAAAAAAAAATGAGTTATACTGGAAGTGGAATGGGGATAAAAAAAGTACAGTGAGGAGTGGGAAGGTTCAACTTTCAGCTGTCTGTCGTCTAATGCCTCCAAGGATCACCAGGCCATCCTTAGCACTTAACTTATCAGATAAACAGGCAAGCTGAAAAAACTCAGGAAGGTGGAGACAAGGAAGAATTCACTTAAGAATGAGATGGCAATAGTTAGACTTGATCACCTTTCACGTGTAGTATCGAGGTAAATCTCTAGGATGTCAGGCCAGCAGCCAGGGTTTCCAGGGGGCTCATGCCTCCCTTGTTCTCATCTGGCTTCCTTTTTCCCACCTCCAGAAAATGTGTAAGAAGCACCAGGTTTCCCCATTCAACTAGTGGGAGAAATTCTCAGTTGGACTGAGGAGTAATGGAACTCTAGGAATAGGCAAGCCTCTACAAGGTCTCCAGAAGTAGTTCTCTGGAAAGAGCAAACACAAGCTGGCATCATTTAACACCGCTGGCCCCAGAGGCCCAGAGACTAACCCTAAGGACCACGGGGTTAGGCTTTCAGCATCCCACTCGTTCCAAATTCATCCCAAGTTCCACTTCTAGCTTCTTTCTCATGAAGCTAAGACGTCAGGAGGCCGGTTCTACTGTCCAACCAGACAGGAAAGGGTAAGAGATGCTTCTCCCGTGCAGGAAGGGAATTAGATCCAGGCCTTTCGCTTCCTGGATCTTTTTCCTGTGGTCCCTGGGGACCCTAGTGTCCAAACTCTTAGATTCTCAAGGCACTCCCTTGGGCCTTGGGGCAGGATTCCCATTCTCTGCCTCTCCATCTCCCTGGAATTTTCCACTGCAGCTGCCTCCGCTCCCAGACACCCCTCCCTGGGCAAAATTCCCGGCTCCCTCCGCCTCCCTTTCCTAATCACACCTCATTCCCACCCCCAGCCCAGAGGCCCAGCCCACAGTCCGGCCCACTCCCCACACTAACCCCGGTGGTCCCAGTTAGAGAAATGGGAGGCCAAGCCCTTATACGAGGGTGACAGGGAAGGTCCCAGGCTCTCTCCAGGGCGGGGAGAAAGGACAGTGGAGGGGCTGGTCCCCTGTGGGGCTGGAGTGGGGGGAGTGGCCCTCCTCAAATCCCCATATAAGGCAGGGCAAGCAGTTAGACTCCTGGATTGGCTGATTCAAATGAGCATTCCACCTGGCAACAGGGTTTCTATTGGCTCTCAGGAAAAATAGGAGGAAGGTGGATGGAGGTTGTTGGTGGCGGTGATTGGAGGGGGGAGGGGAGTGGAGGTGACCGGAGTGGGGGGCGGTTACCAGGGCAACAGGGTAAGAGCCCAGCAGGGTGTCCGAGACGGCGGGCGGGGCTCGGAGGTGGTGAAGGGGAAGAGGGAAGGAGGGTGGGAGGGAGAGGAAAGAGACTGACGGGAGGGAGCGAGACAGGGAGACTGGGTGGGGGGGTAAAGGAGAGGGGAGAGGGAGAGAAATGAAGCAGGAGAGTACAGAGATGGAGAGGGTCAGAGATCGCTAAAGACATCAGTGAGTGAGTCAGAGAAACAGATTGAGATAGAGATGGAAAGATCTCAGAGAAAGATGATCAGAGTCCGGCAAGGAAAAACCTGGGTGGGGCTCCAAGATTTTTGAGGAGATGGAGACTGAGAAACTGATAGGAAGAGTCAGAAAGAGAAATTGGGAGGTGTGTACACCAGAGGACCAAAAGATGGTATATTTAAGCACTCAGATACCAAATGATGATGATTGATCAGTGTGACTCTTTTATTAAGAAAATAAAAATGATAAGACAAATAATGATAATGATAGACAAATATGGGAGTGCATACACACCTAGGATATCTTTTTCAAACCCTAGCCTTCCACTCCATCCACCTTCCTGACAGTTAATACACCCAGCTCCTGAAACCCCCAAGCTTCTCAAAATGATCCAAAGATACTGAGACTGCAGGCCAGGAACTGAGGATGAGTGGAACAGGGTGGGGCTGGAACTCCAGACCTGAACCCCTTGCAAAGGAGGCAAATACAATCCAGAAAGGCTGGGAAGATGGCAGCAGAGGAAAGAGAAAAGCAAAGAGAGGGAAAATGTAGATCAGTCAGGACCTGAAGAAAGAAGTTGGGGGAAATTAGCGAAGGGTATAGGGCCAGGTGACAGACTCAGACAGGAAGAGTGTGGTCCAGGACAGGGGGGAAGGAGATCTGAGATGGAAGGGTAGAAGAGGGGAATGAGAACTGGAGAAGAGGCAACAGAAGAATGAGAGATGTGAGGGATAAATGGTTGTGAGGGAGGGGTCTGGGTACAGATGAATAAGCAGGGATGAAGAGAAAAAGACCAGGCAAAGCCAAGTGAGATGAGATGGGCGAGCAAGAGCGGTCCAAGATGGAAGAGAAGGAAGGAGCCTGGAGGGCCTCTGACTCCTCTAGATCTCCAGAAAGATCCAGGAAGGGAGGAACCCAGCGGGGTTCACAAAAGTCAGCCTCCGGCAGGACAGAGGGTGGACTGCCCTTTTGGCCCTCCCATCCCCTCTTGAGGCCCCCCAGAGAAAGGAGATGCCAGAGGAGAGGGGAAAGCCAGCGTGATGTAGAAGCAGCTCCGCCACCCTCTTCCTCTTCTTTAAGCTTTTGGTTTCTCCAATACCTGCCCGGCCTTTCCATCTGCTTCTCCCACCCCATCCCTCGGCAAAATCTCAGGGTTTCTGGGGGGGGGGTCAGTAGGATTCTGGCCATCCCTCCAGTCCGCCCCCAAAAGACAGACTCCACTTTCGCAGGCAGTAGGTCGGGATTCGGAGAGGTCCCTCCCCGCAGGAACCCCACCCCTTCCCACCTCCTCGCCCTACTCCTTTCTCCACGACCGTCAGTCTCTCCATTTCCCCCTCCTGGTCCTGTCCTCCCTCCCGCCTCTCGCGCCCTCCCTCCCCTCGCTTTCATCCTCCTATCCCCACCTCGCCAACCTCCGCTTTCATCCCCCCTCCCCTCTCCTCTCCTCCCCGCTCC
>NC_048233.1:7441714-7500444 GCF_002007445.2 Ailuropoda melanoleuca
TCCCCTGCCCGGCGCTCTAACCCGCTTCGCGCGGCTCCCGCCAGCGCCCTCTAGCTTCCTGAGCGCTGCGCGCCGCGGCTCCGGCCTCGCCGTTCGGCCCGCGCCCGGCCCCCGCCGCCGTCCCCACCCCTCTCCGGCTCCGGCCCGCGCGCATCTGCCCCGTCCGCTTCCCGTCGGAGCGCGCCGCGGCTTACTTTACCGTGCCCCTCCCCCGCTGTCTCTCTCCGCGCCCCGTTTCCCCGTCTCTCCTTCCAGTCTGACCTCACCTTTCCTCTTAAGCTGTTTGAGATCCTCCAGAGTAAACAGGACTCTCCTGGGAGGCTGCTGCTCTCGGGCCCCTCCCCTCGAGGCCCGACCGCCTCTTGCTTCTCTCCTCGGACGGCTACTGCCTCTGTCCGTTTTATCCTCTCCTTTCCTTCCGTCTGTATCCATTTCTTCCCCCACTGGCCTTAAGCTCTCTTTTCTCTCCATAGCCCCCTCCAGCCTCTCCCCTTCCCCCCGCAGCACACACACTTAAAGAGTCTTGGATTCCTAAAAATCATGAAGGGGGGCGGGAATAGCCTTCGAGAAAGCTGAAGCTTAGCGTTGCATGGCACTGCATCGAGCCGTCCTTGCTCTCATCGGCTCCCTTCCCTGGCCCCATCCCTTTGCCCTTGCCTCTCTTTCAGCCTTCCTCTAATTTCCCTTGGGAACCTGCTGAGTGTCGCTTTGGGAAATTAATTCGGCCAGCGTTTGGGGGCTGGGAGCCCGACTTTGGGGGAGGGTGGGGTTGGTTGTTGAGGTCACAGAGGTCTTCTAGAGGCCCCCCGAAGTGAAAGGGGGCAACTCATGGGGTTAAAGGCAGTGGCAGAGAGGGGCTATGTTGGAGAGCTGATAAGGTGTGCCTTGGGGCCCTCCGGTGGGCTGTGCGGTGGCATGTGATTTCTCTGAGTAGGTGTCTTTGTATGTCTGAAATCCAGCGAGTGTGTGGGACTGCCCGTGTCAGTTACATGTGTGCATGTGGAGACGTAGATGTTCTGGAGCCATGTTGCTGCTTTGTGAGTGCCGAGTGGCTCCATTGCGCTCTTGTGCTGTCTCAAGAGTGTGTGCCAGAATGCCCAAACACCGGGCCATGTGTCTCCGGATCTCGTGGGCGCTCCTCTGTAGCTGTGTGTGTGAATCGGTGTCAGCCTGTGTCAGCGTGTGTGCCTGTGTTGAGTAAATGAGGCCAGAGAGCTGCTTAGCACAAGACCTAGGTCAGATACCCTCCTGGAAAAGGGATCATGGAAGGACAGTGACCAGAAGGACGGGACGGGAGGAGAGGGGCCGGCCCCTTGGACTTTGGTCTCTGGTAGTCTCCCTCCCTCCCTCCCTCTAATTCTCCCTCCCTCTCCCTATCAGCCCAGATGGGAAACTCAGGCCAGGGCAGCACAGACCTGGTGCTGGGGCCCCCAGAGAGAAGCCAAGTAGCCCCTGGCTTTCCAGGCGCAGGATGCAGGGGAAAGTCCACCAGGTAATAGAAATGCCCTATCGACCATGTGGCAAAGAAACGAGGACAGGGAAGTGGCATGAAGAAACCGAGCTGGAGTGAGAGGGTCTGGTGTCCTGTGTACCTCTTAAAGGGAGAAGGGAATTGAGGGTCCCTCCAGGTCAGCCATTCTGCACCAACCCCTACTGCTGTCCCTGATCCTCGTCCAGAAAGGACACACCCTCCGGGGCGATCTACTCGCACAGAAAACTTCCATCCACATGGAATCAGATACACAGAGTTGTACGCCAACACCAGATCAGATCACACAGGGACAGCCACAGTTGATCGGTGCCCGCCATGGGCAGTTGGGGGGGGGGAAGAGGACTGGAATCTAAATTGGAAGAGCCCGTGTGATGCCCGCAGCAGAATGGGACGTTCAAGGTGTGCCTGCTGGGCTCCTGGGGTGAAGGAGGGAGGGTACTGCAGACAGGTATCTTCTCCATCTACAGTCTCATCAGCCCGGACGTAGACCTTGTTTGTCTCTCTTCATCTACCATGTCCAATACCCTCTCCCTTCCACATTTCCTTTATCCTCCTTTACCGACATTCCCCCTGGAAATGGTTACTTCTGCCCTTCCACCACACCAGTGCGCACCCTGCGGGCACACCACCCGCTGGGCGTAGGGAGGAAGAAAGTACTGGAACTGGTTTGGAGTAGGTGTGCATCATGCTAGGATGCTGTCCCTGTTCCTGTCGTGTTTGGCCACGTAGGAGTCTGAGGAGTGGGGGGACACACGGCCAGAGAAACAAAGGCATTCGAGGAGTTCGAGGGGGAGGCTGGGAGGGGTGCCCAGGAGAGAGTGTGCTCAGGAAAAGGCCCCAGAGGTAGACAAAAGGCGGAGCAGGGCAGGCAGCGGGAGGGGGCAGGCCAGGAAGGCGGAGGGACCTCCAGAGGGGGTGGGGCATCGGGGCTGAGAGCAGATGGAGGGGATTTGGTTTGCTGAGCCCAACTCTTCAGCGCGTGAGGTTTTGGGGAACTTGGTGGGAGTGATGAGCGGTTGGCTCCGCCCGGCTGCCCATTCACTGTCTTCATCACTTTCCCTCCTCCCTTGAGTCTTGGGGAAGGTGTCTGGTGCCAGCCCCCTTGTGGCCTTGTGGACCCCGGGACCTCTGTTCTGCCTCTAAGCTGCTGTGGCCAGCTCCTTCCTTCTCACGCTCCTCTAAGCTCACTGCAGAGGGAGAGCGGGGCAGGAGGGACCGGCTGCAGCTCATTTGTGGTGAGAGGAAGGTGACCTCTTTCTCTCTTGCAGGACCTGAAGGAGAAGAAAGAGAAGGTGGAGGAGAAGGCCAGCCGAAAAGAGCGAAAGAAAGAAGTGGTGGAGGTGCGGAGGGGTCAGGTGGAGGAGCCTCGGAGCTGCCCCCCACTTACCTGCGGGTGGAGGGGCGCTGGGTCCTACCCTCGCTCTGGCCCCTCCCACCCTCCCTGCCCCACCCTTCCGGCCCTCCCAGCGCCCTGCCGGTGCTGGTGGTGGTGGTGGTGGTGGTCGTCGTGGTCGAGGCACCCAGGGCCAGCCTGACACTGCTTCCTCTCCCCTCTCCGGGTCCCCACAGGAGGAGGAGAACGGAGCCGAGGAGGAAGAGGAAGAAACTGCTGAGGATGGAGAGGAGGAGGATGAAGGGGAAGAAGAAGGTGGGGAGGGGCAGGGGCGGCTGGGCTCAAAGGAACAGAGTCAGGGTGGGTTTGAAGACCTGAAGCAGGGCTGAGGGCGACCACAGGGGGTCTGTGCCAGAGCTTCCTGCCCTTCCCCAATGACCCGTTTCTGGCTCCTCAGATGAGGAAGAAGAAGATGATGACGACGAAGGGCCCGCGCTGAAGAGAGCTGCTGAAGAGGAGGTTTGGGCTGGGTTGTGGGGCCTGAGGGGCTGTCAGGGATGCAGCAGAGGCTGGGAGCCCTTTGGACTTGGACCTGGATCCCTGTGGTGCACGGGCAGGGGGGCTGGAGCAGGGCCGGGACAGGGGGAGGTCCCTCTCCCATTTTGCAGCTACCCCAACTCTCCTTCCACAGGATGAAGCGGATCCCAAGCGGCAGAAGACAGAAAATGGGGCGTCGGCATGAAGCCCCCCCGCCAGTGGGCTGGGGGTGGGAAGGCCCCTCAGGGCCTGGAGGTGGGGGTGGGAACAGATGAGTGCAGCCACTCTTCACCTGGCTCCTGGCTCTGGACCCTGCCCCAGAGCTGCCACCCTCTTTGTCCCCAGCCTTTCTCGTGTCCGCCTCTCCAGACACTGCCCCTTCTATCCTCACTCTGCCATTGTTCCACCTCTTGACCTGCTCCATCTGAGCTCCCCAGCTGGTCCCCAATCACTCCTCTCCCTGTCCTTGTTCCCTCCCTCCCTCCCCCACCCCTCCTTCGGTAGCCTCTCCTTCCTCACCTCTGCATCCCAGCCTCATGTCCTGTCTGTCCCTACCCTGCCTGATCCCTGAGTCTCCCTCAGATCCCCTTCTCTCAGACAGCGCCAGGCCGGGGTGGGGCCAGGGTTGGGGCCGAGCCCCACAGCTGCCCCCCTCCCTTCTCCTCCCCTTTTTGTATAATTTAATAAAGAAACGGTCGCGCTTCTGTTTTTAACCTGTCTCCTGCTTTCCCGGGGCAGAGGGAGTGGGGTGGCAGACGTCACATTCCATCAGGACCCTTGCCTTCTATAGAAAAACAGCTGCACCCTCCTACCGGCCACCACTCAAGAAGACAAGATCAGCACTTCAGCGGTGGGCACGGGGCACGCAGCTTCTTTGAGAACTAACTTCTTCCCTGGTTTCGGGTTCTTGGGGATGCTCCCCAGCAGGACACACACACTTCCCTGCTAGCCCATATCAGGTCTAGACACTGCTGAGCCCAGTGGAAAGCTACCAGCTCTGTTGTGCTGAACCAGGCAAAGAAACAGCCTCAGAAACAGGAAGTCCCGCCCCTGAAGTGGGAGAGGGCTGGGAGGTCTGGGTCTCAGCCTCCTGGGACCTGGAGTGAGCTGTCTGGCATCAAACGTGTCTTCTACCTGGCAGTGAGGAAGTGAGCACTTGGTTAGGGGAGAAGTCCAGGGCCTCTTGTGGTTCCCAGGTGTGGTGCAAGTTCTTGGCACCCATGCTCCCCCTCTCTGGGCTGGGCTTCTCTGGCTGGGTGGGGTGGGGTGGGGAGCAAGAGTTCCCCTCCGTCAGACTTCCTTCCCTAGTTCTGTCACTTTTTCTTGAGTTCAATCTCTGATGCAGGATTTCTGGATTTCTCCATATCTCCCTTGCCCTGTTAGTCCAAAACCTCTGGAGTGGGAGAAGCTGCTGACTACACCGGGGTCTGGAACTGGAGGGGTGTTAATGTGTGTGTGACTCATTGACCCCACCATTCAAGAGGATACCCATAACTCACCCAGAGTCTGGACTATAGACACAAACAGACACACCTTTTGGCTTCATACTCCCTAACTAACCTTGGTCAATCCTTGAGCCTACCTCAGTTTCTGCATCTGTACAATGGGCGATAGATCCCATGAGTTACTGTTTGTAAAGTATCCAATACAGTCTCTCTAGTATATAGTGAAGGCTCAATATAATGTAGCTTTTCTTTTCCGGGGACTTGGAGTGCCCCTCCCCAGACCTACCATCTTTTAGGTCTGCTTTATTCCCAAGGAGCCATGGGATGAGTGGGGAGGCTGGCCTCATGCTAAGTGAAAGTCCTGGGAGGTTAAAGGAATGAGCGAGGAGATGAGTACCAAGGGAGGGGCTTTGCCAAGACGAAAGTGTTAATGTTAGGACTGGAGTGGCAGCTTAGAGGTGGGCAAGCAGGTCGTTCCAGGCAGAAATGGCTTTGAGAGAACGCAGCAGTTCCCCGGGAAGAGGAATAGTCAGAAGGGTGGGGGAGGGGGGAGNGGGGTCGGCGGGGACACCCGGGACTGAGGAAATAAACAAGGGGAGCGCCACCACAGAGGTGGAGGGTAATGCTGCTGGGAATCAACCCCCTCAGACTTTCCACTGCGAAGCGAAACCGTGAGCCCTGGGGTGTGGAGGGGGGGCAACGGGGAGGGGAGGGGAAGTGGGGAAGGTGGAGGGAAGGCAGAAGGACAGGGGTGAGGGCCCTGGGAGCAGCAGAACTGCCTCCCAGCTCAAGACAGCCACCTTGCCTCCACTCTATTCTGTCACTGCCCTGCCCATTTGCTGGGACGACCCCCCCCAACTTCTGCTGCCAGATCTGGCCAGCTGCTTCTAGATTCCAGCCTCTGGTCATTGGTTCTTCCCTCTATCTCCAGGTCTCTGTCCTTGTCCCTCTTCTAGATTCCCTTCCTTCACCCCATTTCTTTGCAGAACTCTCCTTCATCCATCCGTTCCTCCCTTCTTTCTGACCTCTTCCCTTTGCGGGGCTCAGCGTGGCCCAGCCCTAAGGGGAGATGTGGGAGGCTCCGTTACTGGTTCTGGTGCTTCTGCAACTGCGGTGCGTGGCTCCAGGTAAGATGGGGCTGACCCTCTGGGAGGGCTGACTTCCAGAACCATGGTGGGGGAGGGGGTGGTCAGCAGGGATGTCTGGACCTCACAGCTGCCAAGGTCCTTAGCTTGGGTGGATTCTTCTAAATGCCTTGCTTGGGGCAGCCTTTCTGCCCCCAAAGCCTCTCTTTAGTCTTCCCTTTGGGTGGGGAAGGGACAGAAACCCAAGATCTTCCTCAGCCCTGTTTCTCCTTCAGGTAACTGAGGCTCCTTCTCTACTCCTAAGTCTTTTGGCTCATGGCCCCTCCCCTTGGCCTCTTTTTTCCTCCCCAGTGGAGGCTCCAGGGTCTGGGACAGAGGTCCCGGTGGTGTGGGCCCAGGAAGGGGCTCCTGCCCAGCTCCCCTGCAGCCCCACAATCCCTCTCCAGGATGTCAGCCTTCTGCGAACCGCAGGGGTCACCTGGCACCATCTACCAGACAGGTATGCACCCCTAACTTGGGCAATAGGACCCCCAAAGCCAAGAGCAATGGCATCCAGACTCACAACCCCAGGCCCAAGCCAGCCCTCTGTCTCCTCCCCTGAGCTGTCAGTCCCTCTGAAGCCGTGGCTCCGCTTCCCCCGCTGCCTTTCCTGCATTCCTCGGAAGACCGCTCCCCTCGCACCTGCATCCCTTCTACACCTGCCCCTCCAGAGAGTGGGTGGCGCTGGCCCAACCCGAGGGGAGACGGGGATGGGGTCGGTTAGCGCTCCAGAGATCTCCCTTTTGGGGGACTTTCCTCATAGTCGAAGTGGGGTTGGACTGCCTCTTGCCCCGGGCTTCTTCCTCCCTGAATTTCTCAGTCCCGTCCCTCTCTCCCGCCCAGCGGCCCTCCGGCTCCCGCGCCCAGCCTGCGCCCCGCCGCGCCTTCCGCGCGGGGCCCCGGGCCGCGGCCCTACGTGGTGCTGATGCTGGCGGCCGGCGGCCTGCGCAGCGGGAGGCCCCCCCTGCAGCCCCGCGTGCAGGTGGAAGAGCGCGGCCTCCAGCGCGGGGACTTCTCGCTGTGGCTGCGCCCGGCCCGACGCGCCGACGCCGGCGAGTACCGCGCCGCCGTGCACCTCCGGGACCGCTCCGTCGCCTGCCGCCTCCGTCTGCGCGTGGGCCAGGCCTCCAGTAGGTGGGGGTGGGCCGCGGGGAGCGGGGCTGGAGCCGGGCGCCGCGGTCCCCGTCGCCCCGGAGGCAGGAAGGGCAGGCGGGGGGGTGTCTGTGCTTATCAGGATGCGCCCTGGGCCCCGCCCGAGAGCCCCCAGAAGGGGAGCGGGAGGGGGTGGGGAGCAGAGTGGAAGGGGCCCCCAGAGAAGTACGTGTGTGGTGAGAGGACCCTATGGAGAGACTGTCTCACCCCCGGAGCTCCCCTCCTCCACCCACACTGGGAGTGCCAGGGTGGAGGAGGGGAGGCACCCCTGGGTTGGGGGGCAGGGTGCAGGGCTAGAGTGACTCATTTCAGACATCTGTAGCTCAGGGGTGGGATTAGAGGGGATCCTCAGGTAAGGGTAGATCACTGCCAAGTAAACTGGAGGTTGGCGGGGCGGGGAAGCAGGGGAAAGAGGCAGGAGATCCCGGAGCACCCATTTTAAGCACCTCAGGTGCCAGGCCCTGGACTGGGGGGGCGGGGGCGGGGGGCTTGCAGGGCAGTGGTCGGAGCAGGGTTGGGAAGGAGAAGACAAGTATTTGCGGTGGGGCTGATCAAACCTTCTTTTTCTGTGAGCAGTGACTGCCAGCCCCCCAGGGTCCCTCAGGATCTCCGACTGGGTCATTTTGAACTGCTCCTTCAGCCGCCCTGACCCGCCAGCTTCTGTGCACTGGTTCCGGGGCAGAGTCCCTGTTCAGGAATCCCCCCATCACCACTTAGCTGGAAGCTTCCTCTTCCTGCCCAAAGTCAGCCCCTCAGACTCTGGGCCATGGGGCTGCATCCTCACCTACAGAGATGGCTTCAATGTCTCCATCACGTACACCCTCTCCGTTCTGGGTAACGCCTCCAGTCTGCCTTCGCCCCGTCATGGGTCCCCAAACCAGATCTCTGGCAGCTAGGGCCCACTGTGAATGCTCTGGGCCTCACACTTCTGAGCATCCTCACTTCGACATTACTCTGCACCCTTGTGCTTTTCAGAGCCAGACCACCTCCTTTGGTCTTCTGCCTCCCTTCCCCACGGGGCCCCAGTGCTCCAGCCTCTCTGTGCCTCCCCCTCTCGGCTTCAACTTTGGCTTCTTCTTTCCCAGGTCTGGAGCCCTCAGGGCCTCTGACGGTGTATGCAGGAGCAGGCTCCAGGGTGCACCTACCTTGCCGCCTGCCTCCCGGTGTGGGGACCCAGTCTTCTCTCACTGCCAAGTGGACCCCTCCCGGGGGTCCTGACCTCCTGGTGGCTGGAGGCGATGGCAACTTTAACCTCCAACTGGAGGCTGTGAGCCAGGCCCAGGCTGGGGCCTACACCTGCCACATCCATCTGCAGGGACAGCAGCTCAGTGCCACGGTCACTCTGGCAGTCATCACAGGTCAGCCCCAGGTGGGAAAGGACGAGCTCCCATCTCAGGGCAGCTGGGACAGGGAGGGCAGGCTGGCTGGGCCAAGACTGGGCAGATCCACCTCATGATGCTAGGCCAGGGGGCGCAAGTTGCAGAGGCTGCCCTGGTGGCCTCCTTTCTCGCCCCCACATAAAGAACTGAAACTGAAAATCTCTCCTGAGTCACTAGGTGAACATTCCACTCTTCTCTGAGGGACTCCCCTGCTCTGAATTGGGAGGAGGGTCTGAGAAGTAAGAAGGAGAAGTGGCAAAAGTTTGAATGGTTCAAAAGAGGTGGACTCTATCTCTAGAATCCTCATCTACTTGGAGACCAGTGCTTGGGTTAAAGTTGCAGGAAGTGGCCTGGATTTGGGAGGAGTTAATAAATCAGTCCCTTGGTCAGCAAATATTTACTGAGCAAGGGCTTTTTTTTTTTTTTTAAGAGAGTATAAAACAAACACAGAAAAAAAAAAAACACACCACAACAAAACTCAAAAACTCAGAAAGTGTGTGTTGATGGATTGGTAAGCCACGACAGCTTGGCTGTGTCTGTAACACTCACCTGTGGTCACTAAACAGTAGCACCTCATAGTAGGTGCTTAATACTGTATATTGATTGAGCGAATCAGTGAACACGCTGACAGGTCACACATCTCCTGAGGGCCAGTGCCGACTTTCCACCTGCTCCAGGCTAGCTCTACCTAGATGTCATACCCACACCCCTGCCTCACTCCGAACCCCATCCTTCCCTCACACGTGTCCTCCTGCTGACTTAGCCTTTCTGCCGGTAACTCCACCTGTATCTCGCTCCCCTGAAACCTGGCCTCCTGTTTCCTCACATCCAGTCGGCACACAAAGCCTCCCAATTCTGTCCGTCCAAGGTCTTCGTGAGGGTCAGCTGTTTTGTGTTAGTCTTCCAGGCTCTCTGCACACAACAACTCACGGGGAGAGATGGTTACCCATTTTACAGAGAAGGGATTTCCAACTCACAGGGCTGGGAAGCGCCAGCCTCGGGGTCTAAGGTCCGGCGTCTGTGCCACCAAATCCTCAGGTGCCTCCGCCGCTATGCTTAGCTCAAGACCCTTCACCACTGGTGTCCTCCCACCCGGCCTCTCTCTCACCGTACAGCTTTGAGATGCTCTGTCTGTTGAGTGGTGGGTCAGTTCACTGTTCTCTGAACATTCAGGAAAGGGGGCAGAGTTCATTTGGGGGGCACCTCAAGGCAGGGGGCCCTGATGTGAGCCAAGTCATGGAAGCAAAAAAAGTGCAAGGTGTATGGGGGCTGATCTTGGGGTTTCTGAGCATTTGAGTAGAAAGTCGTGTAGAGAATCCAAGATGGCATTTGTTATGTGATCCTTCCAGGCCAGTTGGGGTTTGAACAGTCCCCAAAGGCACTAGAGAGCCTGGACAGCTTTTGAGCCGTAGAGTGATCTGTGCAGAGCTTTGTCTTGATAAGATTAATTTGGCCCTGACCCCATCTCCTCCCCCCAACCTCACCCAATCAGAGCCCAGGTGAGTGCTGGGGCGATTAAGACGGGGGAGTTGAATCTATGGTTTCAAGGAAGGGGGTCGGATCCCCAAAGATCTCTTCCCTCTGATTTTCTCAGTGACTCCCAAATCCTCTGGGTTACCTGGTGAGCTGAGAAAACTGCTTTGTGAGGTGACCCCGGCATCGGGACAAGAGCACTTTGTGTGGAGCCCCCTGGATAAGCCGTCTTGGAGAGGTTCCCCAGGACCCTGGCTGGAGATGCAGGAGGCCAGACTCCTTTCCCAGCCCTGGCAGTGCCACGTGTACCAGGGGGAGAGGCTTCTCGGGACAGCGGTGTACCTCACTGAGCCGGCTGGCCCAGGTCTGAGACCCCACCATGCCATAGCACCAGATCCATACCCGTCCTCACTTTCCAGACCCCTCCCTGCCAGCATTCCAGATCTTTACTTTCTAACCTCGTGTCCAGGCCCGAACCCACTTCTGCCATTCATTAGCTAATGATCCTGGATAAGTCCCTAAACTCTGGGCCTCACTGTCTGCATCTGCAACGTATGAGGGTGTGGCAAGATATCCTTTCAGCTATGACCCGGTGCCTCACGTTGAACTCCTTCTGTAGGTGCCCAGCGCTCTGGGAGGGCCCCAGGTGCCCTGAAAACAGGCCATCTCCCTCTCTTTCTCATCCCTGGTATCCTCTTTCTGCTCCTTTTGATGACTGGAGCCCTTGGCTTTCACCTTTGGAGAAGACAGGTGAGCTGGGGACACCCCTCAGCCCCACCCATCACTGGCTTCCCCTCTCTTCAGTTTCCTGAGTGCCATCTGATATCCCTTCCTCAGGGAAGATGACCAAGGTGGGCTTCTCATCCTGCCTTCAGAGCCCCTTCTTCATAAGTCTCTCCAGGGACTCCTTGTACCTGGAGGACAACCCAAGAGAGGCTGGGGGGGGGGCGATTGCTGAGAAAAGGCCTGGGACCCGATGGGGAGGGCAGGGGCTGAGAAAGAATAGATGCACTCAGTATCCTCCTTATTCTCTTTCCCTTCATCCTTCTCCCCATCCACCGTCCATGTCTTCCCACAGTGGCGTCCAAGAAGATTCTCGGCCTTGGAGCATGGGACTCACCCACCTCAGGCTCAGAGCAAGATAGGGGAGCTGGAGCAAGAGCCAGAGCTGGAGCCAGAACCTGAGCTGGAGCTGGAGGTGGAGCCGGAGTCGGAGCTGGAGCCGGAGCTGGAGCCGGAGCCGGAGCCGGAGCCGGAGCCGGAGAAGCTCTGACCTGGAGCTGAGGCAGCCCGCCGATCTCCACAACTCAGTCCCAATAAACTCCCTGTCAGCAGCAAGCCCGAGTCTGGCTCCTTCTTGTCCAGGGAAGGTTCTTGTCTCTGCCCAGCCTCTGGGGGCTCCCTTCTCCCACCTCAGCCTTCCGACCTACTTTCCCCAGCCAATCTCTCTTATCTTTCTCTTTTCTGTTCCTGGCCTCTTCGTGATTCTTTCTGCCTTGGTCTTTCTCTTGCTCTCTCTCTCTTTCTGCCCCCGGTAGTCGTTTTTTCTGAAGTTCCAAAAGCCCTCACCCCTTACCTCTACAGCTCTCTTCTGTGTCCTTCGCTCATATTATGCTGGCTGCCCTGGTTTCCTTTGTATTTTTGTTCCCCTGGCCCACCCCACCCCACACTTGGCTCCATTTCACATTGTCCTTGGCCCTTTTGCTGCAGTGCGCGCGCGCAGACACACACATACACACACGCACACACACACGGAGGAGCCCTGCCATGTCACGTCCTCCAGGGGATCAGGTCTTGCGACCTTTCTGGGCAGCTGGCTGAGGTTCCTGCTTGCCTCCTCCCCACCCCCATGTTCCTTGGCTATGGGCAACCTGTCTGGTCCCAGGCACGAGAACACACTGCCACCCGGTGGTCACTGCTTGTCATACCATGGGAGGTCACTGGGCACGCGGGGGCAGGCGGGAGGAGGCGAACCGCGCAGTGGTCCAGACAGGCCCAGATCCCTGCGTGCACACCAGCTCTGCGGGGTTCACTTTCTACGGGCCGCGTATGAGGGCACCAAGCAGCGGTCACGAACCCTGTGCGCTCTCCAGGAGAGGGACCGAACCATGCCCGCCTCAGGACGACACATAGCCCCGGTCCTGGCAAGGTTATGATCCAAGTCTGACGAAGGGGAGTGCTGTGAACAAAGGCCCCACGTGGGAAGAAAAATGGCCCGCAAGACCGCTGGCTACGGCGCAGCTTTGGGAGTCCTCTCTCTGCTGACTTGACCAGAGCTGATCTCAGCCTCGGTTTCCTCCTATTAAACGCAGTGAGGATAATGACCCATAAAAACGGGTTGCTGTGAGTATCAGACGGTCAAAGGGCTTTGAAAACTAAGGTGCCCCCGTGCATATGATGTGCTTGGCTGATTACCCATTTGTGAAGGGGGAAGCCGTTCTGGTCACGCCGGGAAGGGTACACAAGCCCCACGAGCCTGCCTGCCTCGCTCATTGTCTGTCTCTGTCTTGGAGCGAACATTCACCTGAGCCGTGCACACTGCCCTTCCGCAGAGCACACGCACAGCCTCGGCCCCAGCACCCTCCCCGAACCTAGACCTCCAGCTTCGCTATGCGCAGGGCTCAGGACTCAGCCGCACACAGCTCTGCCAGGGAATTTTAATCCTGGGCAGGAGGAAACGAAGATTGAAAGGGAGCGGGAGGCGCACGGTGGCGCATGCGCGCGCCGTGGCAGGCGCCCTATTCGGTATCCCACCTAGTCTGGGCGCCACGTGCACAGCGACACAAACCCGGAGGCTGAAGACGTACCCCTGCGGAGACACGATGGCCCGAGATTTGGGAACAGAGGGGTACCTTTGCTCTGGGCAGAGCCTTAGAGGGCGAGGGGTACCCTCTGAAACCTGAGGAATGAACCATTTAAAGCAATCCGAGTTTCTGAGCCTTAGGACTCACGGTGGTAACACTTGCCTTGTCACAGGCAGAGAAACAGTGGCACGGAGAGAGGCGCTGGCACTCACCAGAGGTCATCTGGTGAAGGTGAAGTCCTGAAGTTCCTTCGAGAAGCCTCCAAAGCATCATCCCCACCCTTTGCTGTGGGCTGGGGACAGCTGCTGAGGAGACTCCTCAGGTCTGCCCTATGACCCTGCTCTCCATAGCTGGAGTGGAAGCCCCATGTTTCAATGGGGCCGGGGTTTCCTGGAAAGTTCTGTGGGTGGCAGTTTTCCTCTCTGCTGGGTAACGTCCTATGCCCTTTGGGCTCATGAGAGCAGTCATCAAGCGTTCACCGTCGTCTGTGTGGGGACTTCCCCAAGCTCCTGAACGAAGGGGACAGGGAGGGGACAGAGGCAACATGAAAGGCCACCTGGTTCCTCTACCCACTAAGAAAGAGAAGAGCAAAGGGTAGAAGGAAGAGGGGGCATGGGGCTTGTGCATACAGGGCTCCTTCTTTCATTCTTACTCCTTCCTCTGTGGGGTCTCCCCTAGGGGTGGCACATTCCTGCTCTTCACCCCCTTCCCCCCAAAGCCCCACTCCCCATCTGGCAGGATAACCTCTGGCCCTTTTACTGTTCTCTTAAGGCCCCCCAGGGAGCCAGGTGAATTTATCTTGCATCTCCAAGTTCACTGGCAAACCAGTGTTCCATGTTGGGGTCCTGGAGGGGAAGGGAGTGAAGGAAGCCCGGGAGCTCAGGAACCTTCAGTGGCGGCGGGGCTGGGGGATCATCTTAAACCCTTGTTAAAAAGGAAGGAAGTGGGCCACCTGGGTGGCTCAGTTGGTTAAGCTCAGGTCATGATCCCAGTTCCCTGCTCAGCCGGGAACCTGCTTCTCCTTCTCCCTCTGCCATTCCACCCCCCACCTTGTGCTGTCTCTCTGTCAAATAAATAAAATCATAAAAACTAAAAAAGGAAGGAAGCAAAAAAAAAAAAAAGCTCTATTAGTTACCTATTGCCACATAACAAGTCACCCCAAAGGTTAGTAATCTGAAACAATAAACATATGATCTCACACCTTCACGAAGCTAGGAGCAGCTTAGCTGAGCAGTTCTGGCGCAGGGTCTCTTGTGAGGCTGCTAGGGTGTGGGCCAGGGCTGTGGTCATCTAAAGGCTTGGCCAGGGCAGAGGATCTCCTTCCAAAAAGGCTCCCTCAAGTGGCTGCTGGTCAGAGGCTGTGGTTCCTCTCAGTGAGCCTCTCATAAGGCTGCTCGCTACATAGCAGCTGGCTTCCTCAGGGGGAGAGAGTGGCCACGAAGAAAGCTCCCACGTCTTTATAACCTAATCTAGAAAGGGGTATACCATCACTTGTGCCTAGTCTATTGGTCACACAGACCAACGCTGGTACAATATGGGAGGCGACCCCATAAAGTATGAATTGGAAGTAGCAGGAATCATTGGGGGCCATCTTGCTTATGACAGCTTGGCTATCGTGGGGGAACAGTGCCTGAAAAAGAGACAGGCCAAATGAGGAGAGGGAGCATCTTTGAGTTCCTCCATCCCTGGCCTTGCAATGGGCCTGCAAGCCTCCTCCACTGTCTACTGTCCAGAGGTTCTGGAAGCCAAATGAGGTCAAGGGTCTTGCCAAGTCAAGTGTGTCAGGCAAGAGGCCATGCTGTGCTCATTCAGACTGGTGGTCACATTTGCCAGTGTGTCCCTGACCTTCGACTTGGTCTTCTTATTTCCCCCCCGTCAGGGCAGGAACAGAAATTTCCCTGTCCCACTACCCCCCCCCAGGCAGGGGTGTTAGGTTTCAGGCCTGAGCCCCTGCTGTTGCCACCCACCCCACCTCCAAAGGAGGTGAGCAAAGAGCTTAGGTGTCCCTGCTCAGGCCCACCCCAGGTGGACTTAGCCCTTTGAAGGGAATGGGGTTGGGGTGGGGATGGCTTCTAGCTGCTCCACTCTGTGGCTGACAGTTTCTCCGAGGGTTGCAGGTGCCGGCTGGCTGAGCCCAGGCCAAGCTCTGAAATCTGCCTGCTCCAACCTCCCATGGGAGGTGGGAGGCCCAGGAGCCTCCCTCCGAGAGTTGCCAAACATGGTCACAGAGCTAGGGACAATATGACTAGGGTGGAGGTGGGTCAGCCTTCCAAGACTCTGCTTCCCAAACAACAGCGTCCGTCACCCCTCCCCCACTTCCCCCATCTCCAAGCCCTGCCCCCACTCCCCTTTGCAGAGGGTGTCGGTGCAGCTGCAGAAGGTTCTGGTAAGGAGGCCACCACAAGACTGCACCTGGGGCTTCCAACTCCCTACTCCACAGGCTGCCCTCTACCCCTTCTCCAACAGCCTGGTCCCCGACACTCCATCAGCAGGTCACCAAGTGGGCTTTGCTCTTCTCCCCAACTTTCTCCCACCTTGGGCTCCTTCCTGTCCTCCAGCCTGGAGACAATACACGCAGCAAAAGTAGCTCTCTACCAGGAAGCAGGAGACTTCTGGAAATCCCCATGCTCCATGCTCACAGGCCTGTGAGGGAGCAAACAGCTTCACTTCAGTTTCTTCTTCCGTAAAAGGGGGACAGTAATACTTACCAAAATGTTTGCCATGTGCTAATGTATGTGAAAGTGCTTGGAAAGGGGCAAATCACTCAGTTGATGTGAGGGATCATGGTGGTGCGAAGCCTCAGAAGGCCCCAGACATGCTTGTTGGCCTTATACCTCTCCGTCACCATGGGAGAAGATTTCTCTTAGCTGTCAGTCTGGCCTTCCTTTTTTTTTTTTTATTTTTATTAGTCTGTTTATTTATTTATTTTTAAGTAATCTTTACACCCAACGTAGGGCTCAAACTCATGACCCTGGAATCAAGAGTCACATGCTCTTCCAACTGAGCCAGACAGGCACCCCCAACTTGGCCTTTCTTACTGCAGAGGAGAGGCCTTTGCGGGGAGGGGGACCACCCAGGGCTGGGGCCCCAGCAGCTAAGTTGGAATCCCAGTTCCACCAATATGGTTATTGGCTCTGTGACTGTTAACTATTTTCTTAAACTCTTTGAGCCTGAGTTTCCTCATCTGTGTAATCTGGAGAAAAGCAGTTATGCCCTATCGTTGTGAGGATTAAATAAAATATACAACCGTATAAAGCACATAGCAGTCCTAATTGCTCAGCAGAAACTTCTTCTCTCCTCCTGTTATCTTTTCCTGTTTGGAAACCCCAGAGGGAGAGCCAGGTTCTTGGGGCCCGTTAACTCCTGAGAATCCAACTTCACGGGCACTCAAGGTCACAGACCCAAGGGCTGGACAGCATCTCACAATCCGTCTGGCGCATCAGTTGCAAGTTGGTGGCCCTAAGCTAGATCCAGCCCTTTGGAATGCTTTGTTTGACTCACTCAGGGTTAGAACAACAACAGAAAGTGAGTTGCCAACATTAAAATGAGGGGATAGCATATAAATGTTTGGTTTTCCACCTTCCCTTGAAAGTTTGGCACAACAGGCAGGCAAGTCTGGGTTCCCTTTCTGGTGCAACCTCTCCTATCAACTCAGCTGGAGCTGTGTGGGTCAGTGGCTCCCTTCATTACCTTCCAGTTGGCCCACCTCAGTGCCCACCCCTCCCTACTGTTTTCCCCATCGTGTCACCTAGCAGGCTCCTGTAGTCATTTGGTTTTGTGATCCTTGGTTTTTCATTCATTCATTCATTCATTCATTCATTCATTCATTCATTCAAAAAGAATTCAACAGGAATTTAAATAAAATAAAATAAAATAAAATAAAATAAAATAGGGGCACCTGGGTGGCTCAGTCAGTTAAGCGTCTGCCCTCAGCTCAGGTCATGATCTCAGGGTTCTGGGATCGAGCCCCGTGTCAGATTCCCTGCTCAGGAGAGAGCCTGCTTCTCCTTCTCCCTCTGCCTCTCCCCCTTCTTGTGCGTGCTCTCTCTCTCTCAATAAATAAATCTCTCAAATAAATAAAATCTTAAAAAAATAAAATATAATAAAAATAACATATTCAACAGCCAGGGGCTGGGGGAGGAGGATGGGCAGTAAGTGTTTACAGGGTACAGAGCTTCAGTTGGGGAAGATGAAGACGTTCTGGAGATGGATGGTGGTGATAGCTGCCTAATAACATAAATGTACTTAATGCCACAGAACTGTAGGCTTCAAAACGGTTAAAATGGTAAATTTTACAGTGTGCATATTTTACCACAACAAATTTAATACCAATAAATATCAATACAATTCAGTTTATTTTTAAGAGAGAGAGTGTGCCCGCATGCCGGTGCAGGGGTGGCTGTGGGGATGGAAGGAGAGGATCTTAAGCAGGCTCCATGCTCAGCATGGAGCCCAACGTGGGGCTCAATCCCAGGACCCTGGGATCATGACCTGAGCTGAAATCAAGAGTTAGACGTTTAACTGACTGAGCCACCCAGGGGCCCATCAATACTTTTAATAAAAGATTCAATATGTAATAAGGGTCTACCAGGACCAAGCATTCTTCTGGGTGCTAAGTAAGACAGACATGGTCACCACTCGAGCCTGCCAGAGAGACACTAGACAATAATTTCCTCACTATTACACTTGGACAAGTGCTTGCAAGGGAGAGGAAGCATGGTGTACTGGCAGGTTCCTTTATTAAGGGAACCTTGTTTCAGCTGAGGAGTTTGAGAGGAGGGGTCATGTTCAGAGGATAGCAAAGCAACAAGATCCAGACACACAAATCCTGTTGCAAGGTGCAGGGCGGGGGGCGAGGGGGTGCCCCCTCACCTCCCTTACCTCCCTTGCCTCCAGACTTCTTCCAGGTAAGAATTCACCTTTAGTCTCAGTTAAGCCTCTATCATGTTGAATTTTCTTTCACTTGCAGCAGAGCTCAGTGCTCCCTGATACACACTTCCCAGGGAAGCCCTTCTCGATCTCCCAGTTGAAATCAGGCTCCCTATAATAAGAGCCCCAGCACCCTGGGCTTCTCTTTTGTAGCACGTGTCCAATTGTGACAGCACGATTAATTGTTCATTGTCTATGACACAGGCTGGAGCGGTGACCATGTCTAGCTTACTTTTTACAGCCCCCGCACCCAGAGTGCCTTGGGCCTGGAAGACACTTGAATAGGGGTGCCTGGCTGGCTCAGCCGCTAGAGCCTGATACTCTTGATCTCGGGGTTGTGGGTTTGAAGCCCCACATGGAGTGTAGAGATTACTTGAAAATAAAATCTTAAAAAAAACCCCAGCTTGTTGAATATATGAATGAATGGGCAGAACTGGATTAGATCAGAGGTTAGAAACTTAAATGAGAACAGCGGGCTGGCTGTAAAGAAGTCTGCAGGAAGGGGATGAAGCCTGAGGAGGACACACACCCTCCCTGTACGGATGGCCCTTAGAGGTCACAACCTTGCACTTACATCCATTAACTGAAATTGAGTCATTTAGCCACATCCAGATGCAAGGGACGCTGGGATTCAGTATACATTAAATCTGGGCAGCCAGGAGCTCAGCTAAAAAGAAGGAGGGTTCCATTACTAAGAAAGAAAGAGACAACATTTTGGGGGACAACTAAAAGTCTGTGCAGACAAATAGTGAAGATATGAAGAATGAATAAAATTTCCTCTATTAGTGGTTCCCAAAGTGTGGCCCATGGGGGGGGAGGGGTCCCCGAGACCCTTTCAGGGAGATTTTGAGGTCAAGCTACTTTCATAAAAATAATAAGACATTATTGGCTTTTGTCGCTATGTTGACATCGTGATGATGCTGCAAAAACAATCTGGGTTAGACCGCTGCCTTAGCACAAATCAAGGCAGCGGAGCCAAACGGGGCTGTAGTCATTGTGTTCTTCACCGCCAGGCACTTGCAGTAAAAAAAGAATAAAAATATTAATGCCACTTTCACTTAAGAATTTCTTTGATGAAGCAGTAAATATTAATGTTATTAAATCTCCAATGTTGAGTACACTGTGTTATAAAATGAAAAGTAGCGGGATGCCTTTCTGTGGCAAATGAATCACAATGTTGTCTCAAGTAGAAATGCCTGCATTAATTGTTGGAGTTGCAAGCTCAACTAGCCACTCTTTTCATGGTAGGGAAAGGGCACAGTCACATGGGCACATTTAAATGATCACTCAGGCTGCTGGTGGAGGATGACCTAGAGGACAAGAGAATGGGGAGGCCAGGAGACCAGCGAGGAGGCAGGGGCTCTCATCCAGGCACAGGAGGGGGATGGCACCTGGGGTTGGAGTGGATGGAACGGTGGTAGTGGGGCAGAGTGACTTGGATAGACTTCTGAGAGAGTTTGAAGGTAACATCCACAGGAAATGGCAAATAAACATATGGGAGGGGTTGGGTGAAGGAGTCAGAGAGTACGCCTGGTTTATTTGGCCTGAGCAGCTGGGAGGTGGCAAAGCCCTTGCTGAGTGGCGGACTTGTGGAAGAAGTAGGGCTGGAGGGTGATGGTGAATAGGTGGTAAGTGTAGCGTGGGACATGTTGGGTTTGCTCTGCACGGTGAGCTTCCACATGGAGACGTCCAATGGCAGGTGGATCGACACGCCTGGAGCTCGAGAGAGACCTGGGCTAGAGAAACACTTGAGGGCTGGCCAGAGTTGAAGGGCCAGAGGCAAAGGGTCTAGTCCATGGGCACTCTGGGGGTCACTCTGCAGGTCTCAGCCCAGAACCTCTCTGCCACACTGGGTCACCTCTAATGCCTCTGGTCCCTCCCCACTGAACAAATGTCCTTAGGACCCTGGAGCAAGGGGCTGTACGGGGCTAACCAAATGCTCTCATGTGCCCTCCACCTCCCTCCCACTTCTTCTTCCTTGAAGCCCAAACCAGACTGCAGTATCATCGAGGCCTTTTTTTTTCTTTTTACACAACAAGAAGTTCAGTGACACTCTGTGCTCCAGCCTGGTTCTGCTCAACTTTTCCCCTTGACTTTGGCATTTTCACTTTGACATCTTCCCTGAGAGGCAGGGGGTGGTGACCCCAGCCCAAGATGGTGACGTTGGGGGCTGGCACAGGCCTGGGGTGTGGAGGAGCCTCACCACCGGGCTTCCTGTCTCTTCGTTTACATACATCTCTGCAGAAGTAACAAGCACTCTCCTCAGTGGGCTCCTGGTTGCAGAGCTCCCAGCCTTCACATAGACACACCTGTGTGAGAAGCAGAGGGGAGGAAAGTCACAGGCCCGGAGGTAAGATGGATAGACTCAGCTTCATTCCGTTCCATGGGTCCGGCAAGGGGAGGAGAACGTGGCAGTAGATGGGTTGGAATGTTCTGGACTCCCAGTTCTCTGCGCAGAACGCTGGCCATCTTCTCTTGTGTTTCGCACTGGAACGGTGAGTTCAAGAGGCCGGGGGACTATGGCAAACTTCTCTCCACAACCCCCCGTGCACAGCTCAGTGCCTGGAGCAGAAGGTGCTCCTCAGAGGGGCGTTGAGCTGGATTGCAAGATCAGAGAAGGCACGGAGACTGGAGGCCACCCCAGCCTGAGAAAGGCGGCGGGAGGCAACTAGTCAAGGGGCCATGGAGGGGATGAAGATAGGAAGAGAGAAAAGAGGTAGAAAAGATGGAAGAAGGGGTGGGAAATGAATAGAAAGAATAAATATATATTAAGGAGGAAGGATGCCGATAAAAAAAAATGAAAAGAGGAAACAAAGGAAAAAGCAAGAAAATGAGAGGTGAAATCCAGTCTAGAAGCAATTCTCCCCAAATCAGTTTTCCCAAAGACGCAATTGTCAGAAATCCACACCAGAGACCACATTTGTTTGCAGGACCTCATAAGCCCTATGAATGAGGTAGGTTCCTTTACCTATCTTTTCTGTCTATATTTATTTCTACATTTTTGTCTATTTTGGGGCATTTTTAGGATTTTTGAACAGTACGTCTAAGGGCCCTTCCATTTTAATGTGCTTTAAAATGGTTAACGAAATTCTCTGAAAGGGTTGAAGCTGGGCTTTTAGGCATGCAATGCTGTAAACATGATAGATACATATTCTTAGGTAAATACGTCATTAGAAAAACAGTTCTAAGAACGTTTTAGATGTCTCAGCTGCCCTAGAAAAGGAGGCTAGGTGGTTTAGTAAAGGATTTGCAGGTCCCTCCTGGGCTTGGTGTGGTGTGGGGGCATGCCGGAGGTGTTATCTCTCAAGATGGAATGCCCTGTACAATCCCGCCTCCCACCGCCTCCGGGTTCCTTGTCCTTTCTCCTCTCCTAAGACCTCCATGGCCTTGCAGAGCTGGTCCTCCAGGGGTCCTAAAGCCTTCCCTTTCAGACATATTCTGGGAAAAGGACCTTCTCCGTATAGTCAGATTCCTCATAATAGAAAGGTCCCACTATCGCTAATTCAAACATTTTGCTCTGGGTGGGATAGCTCTTTCTGAAAGTTCTGTTCTCGTGGGCAAATTGTTAGGGGTGTGAGGCTGACAGTAAAACTTGATGGGGGAGATCACTCCGTTTCATATTTTGACAAATAATTTCTTGTGCTGTGTTAGATTCTGTGGGCTCATACAAAATGGCCGCCCTCTCAACCTCGGATGAAGGAGTTCCCAGAGGACAGGGTCAGAGAGAACTCCTGACATGATTTTCTTCTTTCAACGTGGGGGCACATATATAGAATAGGTATACTTCAAAATAAGAACTCCCCCTCACCAACTGGTTCTAGGCAGAAGCCCCGTAATGTCTTAGGCCCCGATCTAGGCCATAATGGTGAGGTGGCAACAAGGGAGTTCAGTAGACCAAGGGCCTTGCACATTTTGGACACTCACTAAATGTTGAATGAAATAACTTTGACGAGGGTGGGTGATGGGAAGGGGGCAGATGGGGGCCTGGGTTTGTAGGGCTCCAAGGTTGAGCTCTGTTCCACACCTTTTGGGGGATATAGGGGAAGGAAGGAAGGCACGGCCCCCCCCCCCCCACGTGGGTGTCTGAGGCAAAGAAGAGGATGGCGGAGGTTGCAGCCGCCGAACCACAAGGGTCCCTTAGAGGGTCATGGTCTCTAGGAAGTTTATATGAACCCAGTGAGCAGTAGAGGGGGTGTATGTGGTGGGGGGCACATCCCACGGTGGGGCTTGGGGGGCTGCCTGGGGGCTCTGGGGAGAAGATGAAAGTGTCTGTGGGACCACAGACTGTTGCTGTGGTGGGGCTGTGCCCTCTTCCTCTCCCCAGTCTCGCTCCTCATCCCATCTGGGGGGCCAGGGCCAGGGCAACAGGAACCTCAAGAGCTCGAAGAGGTTGCCAGTGTGTGTTGCCATTTTGGTCTCACGGTTCTCTTGGTCTCCTTTGATCTCTCTTTTGGTCTACTGCTCTGGGTGTGTGTGTTGCCTTTCAGAATGTCTTCATCTCTTTCCCTCTGACGCTGCCCGGTGTGTACTACCCTGGGCTTGGCGTGGGATCAGGGATTGTGTGAAGTGTAGCTGTGGCTTTAATGAGCTGCTCTGGTTTCTCCCTCCCAGCCTCCCTCAGCCTCCCTTGAAGCCTCTGTGAGTTTCTTGGAATCTGTCCTTTTCCCTTGGTCCGCCCTGCAGACATCTCCCTCGCACCCACCTGCGGCTCCAGGCTGCGCTCTGGAAGCTCCCTTCACATCAAAGCTTGTTGAAAGCCTGCGTTCCCACCAGAGGCCTGGATGCCTATTTACTGGCAAGAAGGGGCTAGAGCTTAGTGGCAGCTGGAGGTGGAGATGAAAAAGGAGGAGAGGCAAGGGGCACTCTGGGCAAGACCAGTGGAGCCAAAATTGGTTCCTGGCGCATGAGGCCAAGAGGAAGAGAGGTACAGATGTGGGGAGTTGAATATAGGAGCCGTCAGTGTGAGGAGGCATGGGTACAGAAATACACAGATGTGAGCAGAGATGCAAGGAGAGAGAAAGGGAGCGGGGTGCAGGACCTGGGGGACCAGCAAGCCCTCCCAGCCTCTCTCAGGGGGCTATGGCGTACAGGATGCTACCGTACTGGGGCAGAGTGCCTCTGGGGAGGATGAGGATGTGGGGATCAAACGCCTGCTCTCTGGGGCAGCAGCGGAAGCCCAAGTCACCAAAGCAAGCAGCAGCTGGAAACCCATAGCCTCCTCCACCAAGCTGAGCCCTGGGTGAGTTGGGGTGGTACAAGGAGCTGGAGGTGGGGAAGTAGCCCTCTGCACAGACCCCAGGATCATGGCGTGAGCAAGAAGAAATGACCACCATTTGGGGAAGTGTCAAGAAGGTCCCTAGCCTTCCCCAGGCGTCTATACTGAATTTGGACCCCAGGGAAGGGATAATTCAAATGGAGACTCTTTACGCTCACCAAGGACGCAGTGAGTCTGGGTTGCGAGGCAGTGGGAACCACTCTCGGATATAAGAGTGGCCATACCTCACTCTTTCCCCTTAGCCTGACCCTCAGCACCTCCATGCCCCATGCTGACTCATAAACAACTGCCCCTGTGACCAGCCTCTGTCTTCCACTTCTGGAAACCTTGATCTCTTCACTTCCTATTTCCCGGGTTAAAAAAAATTCTGTGAGGGACTTCTGGCTGGCTCAGTCGGAAGAGCATGCAATCTTGATCTCAGGGTCATGAGTTTGAGGCCCACTTTGGGTATAGAGATTACTTAAAAAATAAATAAACTTGGGGCACCTGGGTGGCTCAGTTGGTTAAGCGTCTGCTTTCGGCTCAGGTCATGATCCAAGGGTCCTGGGATCAAGTACCGCATCGGGCTCCCTGCAAAGCAGGGAGCCTGTTTCTCACTCTCCCTCAGCCTGCCACTCCCCTTGCTTGTGCTCTCTCTCTCTCTGTCAAATAAATAAATAAAATCTTTAAAAGAAAAAAGAAATAAACTAAAAAAAAAAATTCTGTCAAGCCCCTGTCTTGTGTTAGGGCCTGGAACATTCCTCTTTCAGACGGGTGGAGTGACTGGAGATGGTATATATATATATATATATATATATATATATCCCAAACCTCATTAGGAGGCCCATGTCCCCAGCACCCATCTGAGGACTACATCCCTATCATGTGTCAGTGCCCAACAGGAAACAGAGTCTGCCTCAGATGGGTCAAGAGACCGCAGAAAGGGCTTTTTTCCCAGAGGCGTGAGGAGGGAACCAGCCAGCACACAGTTGTGAACCACAGTAGGCAGGGTCCTGAAAAGGGCAAGGGTGAAATGATGTTTCTGGAACCCCATGAGGGTTTGAGCTGTGGGTCAGGGGCCACCTAACAGGAGCTACAGTTGGGGTGTGGGGACAAGAAGGGGGAGGGAGTATACCTATTGCCAGAAAGTACGTCCGAGTAGAAAGAGAGTTAGNGTGGGGGAGAGGGGGTGGGGGGGCACAAAAATAGGCAACAGGGATTGGGGTAACTTTGCTCCATCCAGGCCAGGGTTGGGTGTGGACACACGCTTAAATGGCCCCCTTCAGTGACAGAATTATTACGTTGAGTACAGAGAGAAGTCAGTGATTCCCCTCCTCCACGCAATTCAATTTGGTTGAAGTTAACCAAACACATCCCAAATCCCTTCTCGATGCTCCAGCGGGTGCCAGGCCCACAGGGGCGGCAGAGCCGGCTGGAGCATCTTCATCCTAGAGGAGATCAAGCTGCGGGAACCCAAATCACTGCCATGAGAGAGAAGGTGGACATGCCTGCAAGGGCATCAACAGGTGCCATGCGAGTGGGCAGGTAGCTGCCGAGCTCAGACAGCAAAGCCCGGGCTGGGGGACAGAGGAACAATTCTGGACGCAGGATCTCCTCTTGCCAAGCTCTGGACCAGGTTCACTCTGACACTGTCCCCCAAGGCAGCCACGCCTCTGAGGCCTGCTTACAGTCTGGCCCTGGAGCTCAAAGATATGAGCCCTGTTCCCGCCTGCCTTCCAGACATTATCTGGTGGCCTTCCTCCAGTCCCCACTCCCTCCATGTCATCTGGTCCCCTTCCTAAAGCTCTACACAGACCATGTCCTGTCTCTGCTCAAAACTCAGCAGTTCTCCCAGTTGCCTGCGGAACAAAGCCCTGACCCTCTAGGCTCCCTGTCAAGATTCTCAATCATGCTCGAATGCCTTCCCACACCCCCGCACACCCCCTCCCTCCCTGAGCCCTCTTCAGACTCCCAGCTGGGAGCTCAGCCCTGCCACCTGACAGGCTGCCTGACACACTGCTGTGTCTCGGTGGGGTACCCCCCCCCAACTGCCTTTCCCCGCTAACTCATGGTTTGTAGGCTTGAGCCTGTGCCAGTCACGGCTGTTGTGAAAACACAGCAGGCTAGACCCCACACCGCCCCCGGCCCTGCCCCTGGTTTCTGATTCAGCAGCTCTGGGATGAGGCCTGAGAATTTGCATTTCTAACAAGTTGACAGCTGCTGCTGATCCAGCAGCACACTTTGAGAATCAACGGTCTGGGCACTTGGGTGGCTCAATAGGTTGGACATCTGCCTTCGGCTGGGGTCATGATCTCGGGGTCCTGGGGCCCAGGATCGAGCCCAGCATCGGGCTCCCTGCTCAGCAGGGATCCTGCTTCTCCCTCTCCCTCTGCCTCTCCTCTCTGCTTGTGCTCTCTCTCTCTCTCTCAAATGAATAAATAAAATCTTAAGAAAAGGAGAGAGAGAGAGAGAGAATTACTGCTCTAACCTCATGCTGCCCACGGTGCTAGGTTTATTCAGAGCCTTTCGACACCCCTTCCTCTCCCCCCCCAGCCTCAACCATCTCTGGAGCTCACAGAAACCAACCCTGAAACAGCATTTTTCTTCTTTCCCTCAGAGGCCTTACCGGGTTGGTCTGCGAGTGAGCAGGGAGTTACCCGCTGCTCCTTCTCTCCCTCACCTCACACAGTGTATCTGGCCCCAAGTCCTGGGAATTTGCCCTCAGATGTGCCCGTCAGGGCCGTCTCTTTTCCCACATTTCCCTAGTTCTGACTGGTCTGAGTTCGGGCCTGGTGCGCCTCGCCTCCTGTGCTCGGCCTCCCTCAGCTTGCTTTTCCCCCCACCCTTCCCCAGCTGCCGAAGGGAGCCCTTCTGCCAACCAAACCGTGTCCTTCTTGACATGAAGTCCTTTACTGGCTCCCTGGTGCCTGGCTGGGCAGCATGGCATGCAAGCACCTTCACGGCCTGGCCTGGCCCCCCTGCCTCCGTCCCCACTAATTGGCTACCCTCTCTGTGAATCCTTTTCTGATTCCACTTCGAGAACCCACTGTGGCCTGGGCGCAGCCTCGTGGAGCATGTCCAGGTGGACGTCCCTTAGCAGTCTGCACGGCTGGGTTCCTGGCTTGGCGGTCTGGGTGCGACTGTCGACTGTCGATCGCCCACTCGTATCCCTTTGTGCCCCAGGCCCAGTAAATGCCGCTGACTAATGACTGGCCTCTCCCTCAGACCCTGCCCTTCGTGCGGGGAAGGCCCAGGTCCCTGCCCGCCTCAGCAAGGCCGCGATGAGTCGACGAGCTGCTCTTAGGCAGCTGCTCCTGGTGCTGCAGCTGGGTGAGTGCTCAGACTTGGCGTCCCGGTGGGAGGAGGGGCTGACTGGGAGATACAAGGGTGGGGGGATAGCCTTGGGGCCTGACCTCCTTTTTTTCCACCTAGCAATGCTCCCCACGGCCACTCCAGGAAGAGAAGTCGTGTTGGGGAAGGCGGGAGACACAGCGGAGCTGCCCTGCCACGGCTCCTCGGGGAAGAACGAAGGCTTCAGCTGGAAACATTCTTCCACGCTCAAGATTCTGGAGTATGGGCGCTCCTTCCCAGTTAGAGGTAGGGTGGCCCAGCTCCCCACCCAGGGAGGAAGACACCAGGGACTGAACATCCCTGGTGTCAGAGGCCGGCTCCTGGTAAATTCTGAGATCCCAGAGGGGTCCGGTTGACAGGCTCAGAGGCGCTCTCCCAGTCCAGGGTTTCCCTGTGCCAACTGTGAGTGGCCCGGGGAGTGGCTTTTGGTGACTATTATAATTTCAGCATTTTAATGTTCGTGGCCTTATTTTAACGGATATTAGAGAAATAACTATCATATAAAACCTGTAATTTCATGGATATTATTGCTCCAGACCCAGGATGATATGTTTTTACTTCCATTAAAAAACAACAGAATGATTTTTTTTTCTAGCTTTTAAAGTAAAAAGAATTAAGAGCTCCATACTTCTCAGGAACATATTTTGCAGTAAAGGAGTTTTACTGTCACATTAAGGTTTGCCCTCATGCTCTTTTTTTTTTTTTAAGATTTTATTTATTTATTTGACAGAGAGAGAGAGAGCTAGAGAGGGAACACAAACAGGGGGAGTGGGAGAGGGAGAAGTAGGCTCCCCTCCAAGCAGGGAGCCCACAGGGGCAGGGCTCGATCCCAGGACCCTAAGATCATGACCTGAGCCAAAGGCAGATGCTTAACCAACTGAGCCACCCAGGCGCCCCAAAGTTTCCTTTTAAAATAGATTTATTTAATCTAAAAAAGTGTACGCATTTCAAGATGTTACATTAATAAGATAGGTAGATTTGGCAAAAATCATTTATAAGATGTGAGAATGGTTGAAGTCTGGGAAATAAGGCTTTAGTCCAACTCTGACTTCACTAGTGAGGAAACTGAAGTCCAGGGGGAAGAAGTCCCTGGCCTGAATTTGTGCCCAGTTAGAGGCAGAGCTGGGGCTAGAGCTTCGGTCTTTCAACTTTCAGGCCTAGGCTCTCCTGTGGAAAGTTATCCTCAGTGCAATCAAAACCGAATTGGCCACAGTGCATAGAAGACCATCTTTGTTGAAAATGGATGTCTCTTCTTCCTGCCGCTGTCCAGGGGGAGAAAAGTCCTCCATTTTTGGCAAGGAGGTTCTTGCTGGGCCCCAGAGTGACCATTCAGACACCCAGCCATGTCCACTCTTCATGTCTGGACATGAAGAAAAACGGGGGTATTGGGCTGGATCTTTATTGATCCAATGCCATTCCCTAAAATTAACAAAATCCCCAATTCCTGATCTCTTTCTGATAAAGACACAAAGCAGAAATCAGCAGCTTAACTGCCCTTTGCCTGCCGTGTCCTTTCTCTCAAACAACTATTGAAAGAGGTGGGGCGCCTGAGTGGCTCACTCCGTTGAGCGGCTGCCTTTGGCTCAGGTCAACCCAGAGTCCTGGGATGGAGCCCCGCGTAGGGCTCCCTGCTCAGTGGAGAGCCGGCTTCTCCTTCTCCCTTTACTCCTTCCCCATGCTCATGCTCTCCCACTCTTGCTCTATCTTAAATAAATAAAATCTTTTTAATAAATAAATAAATAAATAAATAAATAGGACCCCGTGATCAAACTAACCTGTGTCCTCCCCTGTCCTGTGGGCTCCTGGTGCCCATTACGTAATTTTCACCCCTGGGAAGAGGACAGAACACTCCCACAAACTCTGCAAGTGATTTTCTTGTTCTAAAATTTTATTCTGCTGAATTGCTTGAAATAAGCAGACTTTCAGCTGAGACTTTATTTAATTTTATTAATTTTAAAGTTAAAATGATTTGAAAAAGTAACACAGGTACATGGTAAACATTTAAAACCATACAAATGATACCCAGTGTGTTGAAAACAAAATTCAGCTGAGTAAATTTGAAGATCTAATTGGCTTTATTCAGTGATTTGTAAATTGGGCAACATCCCGTCTAGCAAATAGAAAAGAGTTCCAAAGAGCTGTAGAAAAGAAAGGTTTTTAAAGGCAGAAAAGGGTTGGGGAAATAGAAGTTTATTAGCAAAGGGGACAGGAGGGGGTCTGTCAGGCTGACTTCCTCACTAGTGCTGACCAGGTAATTCTAGATCGACTCATTAAAGGTTATGTTCCTGGGAAAAGCTGAAAGTCCAATTAGGTTAGGTATTAAGTCTCGGTCTGCTGATGTGGGGGTTAGCATAACTGACTCCATTTTGGTACCGCTGGCTCTTTTTTCACAGTTCCCCTCTTTTGATCACTGCTCTCAGCTAAACTAAGGGTGGCATTAGCGCCACTCCCAGCTACTGCTCTGAAGTTCTTGAAGTTTCTGTTGATTCTTTGTCTGGTACTCACAGGGCGTGACTTCTTCCCCCTAATCTGTGGGACATTCACAGGTTATAACTTCAGGTTTACAATTTTTAAATTGGTGGTTCTTTTTGTTCTTTTTCTGATGTTCCAGTCTTAGGGAGACCATTTGCTCGGTGGTTAGCAGCAGCAAACATGCATTTAAAGCCTTTGAGAGGGGACACCTGGGTGGCTCAGTCCCTTAAGGGTCTGCCTTCAGCTCAAGTCATGGTCCTTGGGTCCTGGGATTGAGCCCCGGCTTGGGTTGCCCTCCCCACTCAGTGGGGAGTCTGCCTCTTCCTTTCCCTCTGCCCCTCCCCCTGCTCATGCCTTCTCTCTCTCTCTCAAATAAATAAATAAAACCTTAAAAAAACAAAATAAAACCTCTGAGAAGATACAGTGCACCAGGGAGACTACTATGATTATTACAAGCAGGAAAATTCCCAATATTTGAAGTGCACTTTGAGTCATGATCCCTAAGACCCAAACCAATAAAAATCAAATAAGTCAGAGAAAGACCCCATTGAAAGAGTCACCTTTTTAAGCCAAATGGCTTGCTCAGTGATCTTACATAACTGAGTTTCAACTTCCCCAGAAGTGTTCATCTAGGCTCAGCAGGTGGTGTTGGCCACTGCAGACACTTCCTTGCTCAGCTAAGAGAGAATTAAAGTCTGTCTTATTATCAAGAATAACTTGATAATAAGAAAGTCTAAGGATTTTTGTCGGGTAGCTATTATTTTAGGAGTGGATTCTGCAATACTTTGAAGAGTTAAGACGTTCCTGCTCGTAGTTTCATTTGCATTTAATACTAGCCAGGGGAACACTGACCTACCAAGCTAATTTTGAATCAGGAATGCCTCCTGGTAATTCCTGTTTGAGTCTGTGGTTCAGGACTGGAAAGGTGACAGTCATGGAGACCGGTAAAATTTAAGGGTCTGTAGACCACACAGGTGGTTTTCTTCTGATTACCCTTGCCTTGTGTCCCTTTCCCAGGCGCTGTTAACCATAGACAGGGAAATGGACCAGGGGGTCTCTAACATCATGGACACATCAAAATTTTTGATGACAACTCTAGCTGCCTGAAAGGTTACCCCCCTTAGCAACGACCTGGGAGACCCAGATGATGGCGTTACTGTTCCAAGCCAATGCCAGAGTAAAGGAAAGAAAGAGAGGAAGAAAGAGTTTCATGTTCAGTTCAAGTATGAAGTCTTTTTTTTTTTTTTTTTTTTTTAAAGATTTTATTTATTTATTCGAGAGAGATAGAGGCAGCCAGCGAGAGAGGGGGAACACAAGCAGGAGGAGTGGGAGAGGAAGAAGCAGGCTCATAGCAGAAGAGCCTGACGTGGGGCTCGATCCCATAACGCCGGGATCACGCCCTGAGCCGAAGGCAGATGCTTAACCGCTGTGCCACCCAGGCGCCCCTCAAGTATGAAGTCTTGATCCAGCTTCTTGGGTGGAAGCAATTTATCTTAATGTCAGCTACTTCTCTTCTTAGGGAATTTGATTTTGAGGTCTTCAGATCAAAGATGTTGAGGTGCACAGGGCCAGATGGCAGGTGGAGACTTCCTCAGCTGTAAGACATGTCCCCAAAGCTCAGGTCCCTGAAGTTTGGCTGTCATCTGGGTAACGAAGAAGACCTGATTTATTTCCATCCAAGGAGATTGAAAGGCAGTCTTTGTTCTTAGTGACTCCAAATCAAAAGGAGGAAAGAAAATTGGAAATGTTAGTTTGGAGAGTTGCAGCCAGATATTTGAGGAAACTAGAAGAATTCAGGACCCAGTCCAGTATACAGGTATATAAGAAAACCTCAAAGACAATTCACAGGATTAGAATCTAATATGGACAAAGGTGCAAACATTATTTTTGTCTCTATGGTTATGCCCATTTTTATCAAAGATAATCACAATAAAACTAATTCCTTTGCATTAAACTTGGTCTGATTATTTACATAAGTGCAACAAGAATAGTGTTTGACCATATAAACCTTTTTTTTTTTTTTTTTGGAAAGATTGCTTTGCTGGAAACTTATGAACAAGGTACCAGGTCAGTTTTTCCAGGGAGCTTTACTGCTCCATAAAGTCAACCTTATTTCTTCAAACCGGTCATATCTGAATCTATGCCCATCTCTCTTAAATAGAACATTCCAGCTGAAGCCTTGGTAATATAACCAATGTTTCCATTTGTGTCCTGTTACAAGGAGAATATATTCTCATTGAACTTGTGTAAATAACTATTTTGTCATAAAAAGAATACTCAAGAGTTTTCAAATTTTGGAGGGATCAGGTAGGGAGACAAAGTAAATGTTTCATCTTTGGTTACAGAGGCATACTTTACTAACTTGTTATAAGTCATAAATGGCTTAAGAGAAAAAGTTTCCTCAATCTGGAAAAAATAAAACATTAAAAAACCAGCAATGTTTCAAGCAAGAAGTCATAAAAATTATAATCCTCCTCAGCTCATTAAGTCCTATGTTATTAATTCTTACTTAAATCCAGTTTTTTTCCCATTAATTCTGGAAATTCTTACTTAGTTCATTTTTTTAAAAATCTTAAAGTTATCAGAAACCTTTTGCCAGAGTCCTTTCAATGAATCTTCTTGATGGGGCACTTTTGTAGGAACTTTTGCAAAAGCATCTGAGTAAAACATGAAGTGTCTATAAATGACAAAAAACTTCTAAAAAATGCTCAGTATTAAAGATCTAATGGAAGTTCATTATAATGAAATTGACAAGGAAATTTGGTTATTTCTCTGAAACACAACACATTATTTTATTTAATTTTTTATTTTTTTAAAGATTTTATTTATTTGACAGAGAGAGACACAGCGAGAGAGGGAACACAACCAGGGGGAGTGGGAGAGGAAGAAGCAGGCTTCCCGCTGAGCAGGGAGCCCAATGCGGGGATTGATCCCGGGACCCTGGGATCATGACCTGAACTGAAGGCAGACACTTAACGACTGAGCCACCCAGGCGCCCCTTTATTTTATTTTTTTGAGAGAAAGCATGAGCGAGGGCTGAGAGACAGAGGGAGAGGGAGAGAGAGAACCTCAAGCAGCCTCCACACTCAGTGCCGAGCTGGGCTCAATCTCACAACCTTGAGATCATGACCTGAGCTGAAATCAAAAGTCAGACACTCAACTGACTGAGCCACCCAGGTGCCCTGAAACACAGTATTTTAAAATGATAACTGGAGCCTCACTTTGGGACAAAATTATTTTCTTTTCGAAAACCTCAAGAAAAAAAAAAGCATTTCCACTTTTCTTTTACCATACTTTTATTTTTAAGTCATGGGGCCTGAACTCATGACCCTGACATCAAAACCTGAGCTGAAATCAAGAGTCAGGTGCTTAACTGACTGAGCCACCCAGGCGCCACTACCATAACTTCTTTCACCAAAAACTCACATCCTATTTTCCTTGCATATGGAGATGTTTCCCTTATTACTTCAAGTAGTTTAAATTACATGTATTAGACTTTTTTTAGCCCCTAGAAACCTTTAATCTCTAACGGAAACTATGGAGTAAGCAACTGTGAGCTGTTCTTTGCATTAGCATTCTGTAGCTCGGCAAATGTATAAATACATTTATAATTTGTAGAAACATACACTTTCTTTTTTTAATAAAGATTTTATTTATTTATTTGAGAGAGAGAGAGCACAAGTGGGGGGAGGGGCAGAGGCAGAGGTTAGAAGCAGACTCCCCACTGAACAGGGAGCCTGATGTGGGACTTGATCCCAGGGCCCCAGGATCATGACCTGAGCTGAAAGTGGACACTTAACCAACTGAGCCACTCAGGCATCCCAAAACATATGCTTTCTCATAGTGATTTTTTAAATGTGGCACAAAACATGGTTTACTAACAGATGCAAATATCTTTAGTTCCTCTATAAAAGGAAGCCAAAAATAGATAAACCTATGTTCAGTAATTAATGTTTCAGTATTTTATCTTATTTAGAAATGATCCAGATATTTAGACTATCCATCATGTAACTTAGCAAAACTTTAAAGTTTCAGGTTACTAAAAAGATTTGGGGAAATCATCAAAAATTCACCTAAAAGCTTTTATCTCACTTGTATCTATTTAATTTACTTATTCTCAACAATTATTTTCAGATTAATTATAAAAATTTCATCATACCAAGTTATTTTTTTCTTGTGGACAATTTTTTAACAGAGATAACAGGAATTTATTTGACTAGTTAACCCAGGTAGAATAAGAGTTTTGTGTCTGCTCTGTTTTTAATTTTTTAATTTTTAATTTTTAAATTTTTTTAGAAAGATTTTATTTATTTATTTGAGAGAGAGAGAACGAGAGAGAAAGCATGAGCGGGGAGAGGGAGAGGGAGAAGCAGGCTCCCGCCGAGCAGTGATTCCCCTGCCCACCACCAACTCGGGGCTCGATCCCAGGACTCCAAGAGGATGACCTGAGCCAAAGGCAAACGCTTAACTGACTGAGCCACCCAAGCACCCGGTCTGCCTTGTTTTTAATGTTGATAATTATAAAGACATGTCTATTTTAATTAAATCAACAAGTGTAAACTAGCTTTTAATTACTAAGGATTACCTCAGATCATATGAACCTGAAAAGTGTTTGGTTTCAGTTTTACTACATTTCTAAGAATTTTAGGAATATATAATTCATACAGGCACTTAATTTTCTTTAGCCCAATTAACTAGAGTTCTTCCACAAATTAATTTTGACAATACCATCTGGAGGTAGAAAATGCCACACATCTATAATACACACATATATATACAGACACATGGAAACATACATACAGATGCAGAGACCTCAGAGTTTTCAATTTTGAATTACGGCCATGAGATGGGCATGATAATGCAACACTTACTAGCTTATAAAGAACGGTTGGAAAAGGTTAGGATTACCTGCTCAGATGGCTAAAGCTTTTTATTAATATTAGTGGTGAGACAATATTTTTCATTTGCCCAAGTCCCAAATAACATTTCTCCCCCTTTTGTTTTTCTTTTGTTAAGAATTACCTCCCTAAAGTTTACAGAGTAGGTAGAATGTTTACATCTCAAAGGCACAGGGAAAGAATGCAAGTTCCCCTAAGAAGGTTTTTTGTTTCCTAAGGCCAAAAATTTTTATAGTACTTACAAGCCTTTTGAGATAAATAGGGAAGGTTTGGGGATTGATAAAAGAATAGGTGGATTTTGAACTGTTTCTAGAGAAGGTAAAGGCAGCTGCTTTTAATTCCCCAAGAAATTGGGTTGTAGCCTAAATGATAGCGAGAAGCCCATCTGGCCATCTAATCACATTATCTTCAAATTGCTCCCCCACGCTCTCTGGACACGAAGTTTCATTTTAGCATAAGGGAGAAGGCTGAAACACTGAAAAGAAATCGTTTTAGGAGTGCCTGGGTGGCTGGATCAGTTAAGCGTCTGATTTCAGCTCAGGTCATGATATCAGGGTCCCAGAAACGTGACTCTGTGCTCAGCAGGGAGTCTGCTTGTCCCTCTACCCCTCCCCCAGCATGTGCTCACTTGCTCGCTCTCTCAAATAAATATATAAAATCTTAAAAAAAAAAATCCTTTTAAATATTTTGTCAGCGTTCCCCTGGGACAAACAGTAAATATTCTCGGCAGTATTTGCAAAAGATACTTTATTTTTTCCTTGGTACTACAGTCAGAGGTACAGAAGAGCTGAGTCTGGTAGGAGTTCTCACCTTGAGGTGGGTTCTGCCAGTTTTTCCCGGATCCCATCTATATGCAGCTCGGGTACCTGCCAGAATTTGGCAAAGTTTTCCATTAGCTTTAATTTTAGTTTTCTCTTGGCTGCTTGAAGGGAATCACATAGCAATTTACCAAAAAACCCCATAGAATCCCATCAACTCTGGGAGGGGTCCAGACACGGGCTCTCTTTTGAGGATAGGATGGGGGTGTGCGGATGGTCACTCATACGGCAGACTTTTGTTTACAGTCTTGCAGTCTCCTCAGAGTGGAAAGGATCCAGGCGGAGGATTACTAGAATGAATACTCACGTAAAGAAGGATAGAGGGGAGCGGTAGGAGTTCTGTCAGTCTTACACTATTTTGTTTTACGTACTGCTTGCATCTTTAATTTTTCATTTGCTTTTTTGCAGTGAATCTTTTAACGAAGGTATTTTGGAATTTTGAAAAAAAAGTTTTTTTATCATGATAAGTGTACTCTTTAATCCCCATTCCCTATTTTCCCCATCCCCCTAACCCCTCCCACTGGCAACCATCAGTTTGTTCTCTATAGTTAAGAGCTTACTTCTTTGGTTTCCCTCTCTCTCTCTTTTTCTTTGCTTGTTTGTTTTGTTTCTTAAATGCCACTTATGAGTGAGATCATATGGTGTTTGCCTTTCTCTGACTGCCTTATTTTGCTTAACATAATACTCTCTAGCTCCATCCATGTTGTTACAAATGGCAAGATTTCATTCTTTATTGTGGCTCAATAGTATTCCATTATACATGTACCACCTCTTTTTTATCCATTCATCTATTGATGGACACTTCGACTGCTTCCATATCTTGGCTACTGTAAATAATGCTGCAATAAATGTAGGGGTGAATGTATGACACTGAGATCAAGAGTTGCATGCTCTTCTAACTGAGCTAGTCACGCACCCTGTATTCTTGTATTTGGGGGGTAAATACCTAGGAGTGCAATTCCTGGATCGTAAGGTACTTCTATTTTTAATTTTTTGAGGAACCTCCATACTGTTTTCCACAGTGGCTGCACCCGTTGCATTCCCACTAACAGTGCAAGAGGGTTTCTCTTCCTCTACACCCTCACCAACACTTGTTGTATCTTGTGTTTTTGATGTTTGATTTAGCCATTCTGACGGGTGTGAGGCGATAATGCACTGTAGTTTTGATTTGCATTGATTTGCATTTCCCTAATGAGCGAAGTCGAGTGTCTTTTCATGTGTCTGTTGGCCATCAGTTTGTCTTCTTTGGAGAAATGTCTGTTCATGTCTTCTGCCCATTTTTTAATTGAATTATTTGTTTTTGGGTGTTGAGTTGTATCAGTTCTTTATATATTTTGGATACTAATCCTTTATCAGATATGTCATTTGCAAATACCTTCTCCCATTCCATAGGTTGTCCTTCAGTTTTGTTGATTGTTTCCTTTGCTGTGCAGAAGCTTTTTATTTTGATGTCATCCCAGTAGTTTATATTACTTCCCTTGCCTCAGGAGACGTCTCTAGAAAAATGTTGTTATGGCCAATGTCAGAGAGATTACTGCCTGTGCTCTCCTCAAGGATTTTTATGGTTTCGTGGTGGGTAGGAGATGGACTAAATGTGTGATGGCTATTAAGGAGAGCGCTTGTTATCATGAGCGCTGGGTGTCATACGTAAGTGATGAATCACTAAATTCTACTCCTGAAACCAATATTACACTATATGTTAACAAGATTTTAAATTAAAATTTGGGGGAGAAAAGGGTTTTTATGGTCTCAAGTCTTACATTTAGGTCTTTTTTTTTTTTAAGATTTTATTTATTTATTTATTTGTTGGAAAGAGAGAGAACACAAGCAGGGCGAGCAGAAGGCAGAGGGAGAAGCAAGCTCCCTGCTGAGCAAGAAGCCTGATGTGAGACTCAATCCCAGCACCCTGGGATCATGACCTGAGCCAAAGGCAGGTGCTCAACTGACTAAGCCACCTAATTGATGATATAATTGTGGTTTATTTCTGGGTTTTCTGTTCTATTCCACTGATCTATGTGTCTATTTTTATGCCAGTACCATACTGTTATAATTACTATGACTTTGTAATATAACTTGAAATCTGGAACTGTGATACCTCCAGTTTTGTTTTTCTTTTTCAAGATTTCTTTGGCTATTTGAGGTCTTTTGTGGTTTCATACAAATTTTAGGATTGTTTGTTCTAGCTCTGTAAAACTTGCTGTTGGCATTTTGGTAGAGATTGCGTTAAATTTATAGATCGCTTTGGGTGGTATAGACATTTTATTTTATCAAAAAAATTTTTGTTTTAATTTTATTTAATTATTAAGTAATCTCTATACCTAACGTGGGGCTCGAACTCATGACCCCAACATCAAGAGTTGCATGCTGTCCCTACTGAGCCAGCCAGGTGCCCTAGTATAGACATTTTAAAAATATTTGTTCTTCCAACCCATGAGCATGGAATGTCTTTCCATTTCTTTGCATCATCTTGAATTTTTTTTCATCAGTGCTTTAGAGCTTTCAGAATACAGGTCTTTCATGTCTTCGGTTAAGTTTATTCTTAGATATTTTATTGGCTTTGTGAAATTGTAAATGGGATTGTTTTCTTAACTTCATTTTCAGCTGCATTATTAGTGTATAGGAATGAGAAAGATTTCTGTCCATTGATTTTGTATCCTACAACTCTACTGAAGTCATTCATCAGTTCTAGTGTTTTTTTGGTGGAGTCTTTAGGGTTTTCTATATATAATATCATGTCATCTGCATGTAGTTTTACTTCTTCCTTACCAATTTGGATGCCTTTTATTTCTTTATGTTGTCTAATTGCTGTGGCTTGGACTTCCAGTACTATGTTGAATAAAAGGGGTGAGAGTGAACGTCCTATGGTCCAGAAGCCATAAATATCTACAAAAATGACCCAAAAATTACAAAAAACAACCTAAATTAGACAAACAAGCATGTGTGCTGGAAGGTGACATGCTTAATTTTTTAGAATTTAAGGATCCCATCTTTATTGTTATTTATTTATCTTTTAAGCTAAGCCTTTGGGTCTCTTGAGCCTAAAGGGGATGAGATGCTGGGTTGGGAATTGTGTGATCTTTTACAATGTATCTCAATCTTGATGATTGGTGGGTGACCTAATGTCAATCTAAGCCATTTCATGACCAACTTATACTGACGTGGGAGACTTTGAGTTAGGTGGTAAGTGCTCTGACAGCTTTTAAATGCTCAACTTGTGCCCCAAAATTTTGCAGCTACTTTTGAGTAGCAATAGCCTTTATCTACACAAAACAAACCAACATGTACATCTTAACACACCAGCAGTAACCGAGAGATGTTACTGTGGCCTGGCCAACATAAGGCTCTGTGTGCACCACCAGCAATTCCCAACATGAAACTGGGGTTTGGAGAAAGGACTGTACTAGCAAACCCCCCAAAATGAGGACTGTGGGCTGATTCCAAATAGCAGTTCCTATATTGGAATCTAGGGAAATTCCAAGTAAATGAGGGATTGCAGACTAAATTGCTAGCAATTCCCAGTTTGGAATCTGGGGATGGAACCAAGGACCGGGTTTTCCCCAAAAAATGGTGAACTGTGAGCCAACTTACCACCAGTTCCCAACATGGAACTAGTGATTCCAGACAAATGAGGAACTGACTGGAAAGCTAATTAGATCAGGAGCTTGATGCAAAGAGTGTGGAACTCAGAACCAAGATGGACTTACCCATGGCCCTTGGAAATGGTGAGAGATATACAGAACTCAAAAGGGTTCACAAGTGCCAAGCCTGTGTTTCTCATTGTCCCTGAATGCTATCAGAAGTTTCCTTCAGGGGCGCCTGGGTGGCACAGCGGTTAAGCGTCTGCCTTCGGCTCAGGGCGTGATCCCAGTGTTATGGGATCGAGCCCCACATCAGGCTCCTCCACTATGAGCCTGCTTCTTCCTCTCCCACTCTGCCTGCTTGTGTTCCCTCTCTCGCTGGCTGTCTCTATCTCTGTCGAATAAATAAAATTTAAAAAAAAAAAAGAAGTTTCCTTCAATCCCACCACTTCTACCAAATCTGTGAAAAAAAACAGAATTCAACTCCATAAATTTGAAGATCTAATTGGCTTTATTCAATGGTTCATGAACTGGGCAGCATCCTATCCAGCAAATAGAAAGGGATTCCAAGGAGCTGTAGAAAATGAAAGGTTTTAAAGGCAGAGAGGGGGCTGGGAAATGGAAGTTTATTACCAAAGAGTGCATGTTTCAGGCAAGTTCACCTTCCTAAGGGGGACAGACAGGCTGTATCAGGCAGACTTCCTCGCTAGTGCTGACCAGGTAATTCCAGACTGACTGGTTAAAGATTACATTCCTAGGAAAGTCTTTGTTTGTAGATGTGGGGATTAGCATAAGTGACTACATTTTGAGCCTATTGTCTCATTTATAATAAGTGATAATAAATCTTCAACTTTTAACCAGTTTTTGTGTTTCCTTCAAGAGATGATCTATGCATATGTGTATACAGTCCCCTCTTTTCTTACATAAAATAATAAATTAATCATATACATGTGTGTATATATGTATATGTATATATTGAGTGCTTACAAGTGCCTGGTAATGTTCTATGTTAGGTGCTGGGGATATAATATAGTGGAAAACAAAAGAGACATTCAGATAATGGTTCTAACCTTGCTTTCTTTCTTTTAAATTAGATATTTTGAAGGTTGTTCTATATTCATATGTGTGTGCCTGTTTATAAATCTATATCTGCCTGTCTATATTTCTACCTCATTTCTTTTCAGTGACTGCATAGTTCTTTTTCATAATTATACCATGATTTATTTGACTAACCCATATTGTCGTACATTTAGGCTGTTTTCAGTTTATCACTGTCACAAACAGTGAATCAAACTGTGTATCTCTGGACGTATATGCAAATGTCTTTGTAAGATAAATTCCTAGAAGTGAAATTGGTGCGCCAGGTTAGCTTCATCTTTAGATATCTTTCCGTTACACAAATTTTTCTCAAATGGCATCTGCTCTAAGATTTAACACTTTATTAATTTGCACCTTCCAATACATTACTTCCTTTATGCAAATTTTATTGATGTTACTGTTTTTTTCTCCATATTTAAAAAGTATTACATACTCATTACAGAATATTTGGCAAATGCAAAAAAGAATAAAGAAGAAAATCAAGTGCAAGCATACTTCCACCATTCAGAGATATCCTCTGTTAACATTTTGATTTATTTCCTTCCAGGCTTTGTTTAGTGTGGAAAATATAATTGATATATTTTTACATAGGTGACATGATATCATGCTGTGTTACCCTTTATCTTACTCCCTCATACTATTTTATCATGATGGGACAATCAATTATTAGACAAAATTTTAAAAGTAATCTGCCAAAGTTTAACAAATATAAAATTATGTAGTAATTTTATGTAATAGCTACACTGGAAAATTTACTTGACAGAAATAAAATTGTGACTATTTCATGATATCTGTGCAAGGATGATGTTATACACATTGCTTATAATATGAAAGAATAAAATTCAGCCTGGATATCCATTAATGAGGACAGACTTGAACTATGGTATGAAGATGGAAAATTATTCAGGTAATAAAAAAATGAGTGCTTTCAGGAAAATGAAGTAGACATATGTATGAGTCAGCTTGGGCTGCCATAGCAAAATACCATAAACTAGGTGCCTCAAACAATGGAAATTTATGTTTTCACAGTACTGTAGGTGAGAAGTTCAAGATTAGGGTGTCAACACGGTGGGTTCTGGAGAGAACTCTCTAGCTCCCTGCTGGGTGGGGAGTCTGCTTCTCCCTCTCCCTCTGCCCCCCACTTGTGCTCTCTCTCTCTCTCAAATAAATAAATAAATAAAATCTTTAAAATAAAATAATAAATGGGGAGGTTAAAAGAATGTAAAGGCAGGTAAGGTAAAGTAACAAAAGTAGACTATGATAGGTTACATACGCATATACACATATAACAGTACTCACTAAAAATGTACAAAGAGATATGCTCAAAATTACCAGAGGTAAGTTAAAATGGATTCTAAAATACATTTTAAAACGTTTACATCCCAAAGTATAAAATAAATATTTATGAGTCTATACTGATATAATCACTGATTGAAAAAATAAATAAATGGGGAAAAGAGACAAATCTCCTATGTAGAATTCCAAATAATTTATGTAGATAATCTGCCCTCAAGGAGGTGAAGCATAATTCCTCACTCTTTAAGTGTGGGTTCTGCATAGTTATTATTTTCCAAAGAGTACAGTATGGAAAGGGGGGTAAGAATAACTTTACAGTGGAGAACGGTGAAGAACACTATCTCAGCCAGGTGATCAAAATCAACAACACTCATAAGTCATGTGGATAGTATGTACCCTTGATATGTAATGAAAATGGCACTTTATCTCTGTGATCTTCCGTTCAAAAACCCATAAACCCAGACTAATCAAGAGAAAAACATTAGACCAATCCCCCCAGCAGAAGGGCATTCTACAAAATAACTGACCAGTACTCCTCAAAAATGTAAAAGTCAACAAAAACAAGGAAAGTCTGAGAAACTATCACACCCAAGGAGAGACAAAGGAGACATGACAACTGAATGTAAGATGGACTCCTAGATAGGGTCTTGGGGTGAAAAAGGAACATTAGATAAAAACTAAGGAAATCTGAGTAGAGTATGGACTAATTAATAACAATGTGTTAATATTGATTTATTACTTATAACAAACGTTCAATACTAATGTAAGATGCTAATAAGAGGAGAAATTCGGTATAGAGTATGTGGAAACTCTACCATTTTCATAATATTTCTGTAAATCTAAAACTATTCTTAAAAAAATGTGTTACAAAAAGATGTTCAAGGGGTGCCTGGCTGGCTCAGTCAGAAGAGCATGTGATTCTTGATCTCAGGGTTGTGAGTTCAAGCCCCACGTTGGGTGTTGAGATTTCTTAAATAAAAATAAAAATTAAAAAAAAAAAGACATTTAGGGGTGCCTGGGTGGCTCAGTCTTTAAGCGTCTGCCTTTGGCTCCGGGTGTGATCCTGGCATTATGGGATTGAGCCCTGCATCAGGCTCCTCCGCTGGGAGCCTGCTTCTTCCTCTCCTACTCCCCCTGCTTGTGTTCCCTCTCTCTCTGACTGTCTCTCTCTCTGTCAAATAAATAAAATCTTTAAAAAAAAACTTTAAAAAAAAGACATTTAAGTAACCCATAGAAAGCTGTGAAAAAGAAAACAGAAAATAGAACAAGCAGACTTAAGCTCTAACTTGTCGATAATTACATTAAATATAAATGGTCTAAATATACCAATTAAAAACAAAGATTTGACAGAGTAGATTAAAAAGCAAAACCCAACAATATGTTGTCTATAAGAAACTCACTTCAAATATAATGATGCAGGTAGGTTGACAAGTAAAAGGGTGGAAAAAAAAGATATGCCATGCAAGCATTAATCAAAGAAAAGCAGGAATGGATTTATTAATATCAGATAAAGTCAATGTCAGAGCAAAAAACTACCAGAGTCAGAGAAGGACATTATATAATAATGACACTGTTAATCCCTCAAGAAGACAGAGTAATCCTAAATGGGTATGTACCAAACAGCAGGTCTGCAAAATACGTGAAGGAAAACTGAGAACTAAAAGCAGAAATAGACAAATCCACGTTGATAGAGTCTTCAACACCCCTCTCCCAACAACTAACAAAACAACTACACAGAAAATCAGCAAAGGTATAGAAGAACTCAACATCACCAACGATCAACAGGATCTAATTGACATTTATAGAACACTCTACAGCAGCAGAATGTACATCCTTTTCAAATGTCCACAGAACATATACCAAGATGGTCCATATCTTAAGCTATAAAACAAACCTCAGTAAATTTTTTTAAAGATTTTATTTATTTAGGGGCGCCTGGGTGGCACAGTGGTTAAGCGTCTGCCTTCAGCTCAGGGCGTGATCCTGGCGTGATGGGATCGAGCCCCACATCAGGCCTCTTCCGCTATGAGCCTGTCTTCCTCTCCCACTCCCCCTGCTTGTGTTCCCTCTCTCGCTGGCTGTCTCTATCTCTGTCAAATAAATAAAATGAAATCTTTAAAAAAAAAAGATTTTATTTATTTATTTGAGAGAGAGAGCGAGCATGAGTGTGGTGAGGGGCAGAGGGAGAAACAGACTCCCCACTGAGCAGGGAGCCCGTTGTGGGGCTCAATCCCAGGACTCCAGGATCATGACCTGAGCTGAAGGCAGACATTTAATGCACTGAGTCACCCAGGCACCCTAAACCTCAACAAATTTAAAAGAATTGAAATAGTGCAGTGTGTTCTCTGACCACATGGAATCAAACCAGAAATGAACAACAGAAATTTAACAGGAAAATCTCCAAACACTTGAAAACAACAACTTTTTGGTATTCTGTGGGTCAACAATGAAGCCTCAAGAGACAAAGAAAAGTACGTCAAATGGAGTGAAAAAAATTTTTTTGAAGATTTTATTTATTTATTTTTTAGAGAGCAGGGAGGGAGTGGGGGGAGCAGAGGGAGAGGAGGAGACAGAATCTTAAGCAGGCTCCATGCCCAGAGTGGAGCCCGATGCAGGGCTGCATCTCACAACCCTGAGATCATGACCTGAGCCAAAATCAATTCAGATGCTTAACCAACTGAGCCGCTTGGGTGTTCCATATTGAGTGAAAATTTAAAGAGCATCTAAAAAAAAATCTTACAACTAACATTATACTTAATAATGAAAGACTGAATGCTTTCCCCTAAGATCAAGAACAGAGCAAAGATATCTGCTTTACTACCTGTATTCAACACAGTACTGCAACTCTTAGCCAGTGCAATAAGGCAAGAAAAGGATATGCAAGAAATACTGATTAGAAAAAAAAGGAATAAGGGGGGGTGCCTGGTTGGCTCAGTCATTAAGCGTCTGCCTTGGGCTCAGGACGTGATCCCGGCATTATGGGATCGAGCCCCACATCAGGCTCCTCTGCTGGGAGCCTGCTTCTTCCTCTCCCACTCCCCCTGCTTGTGTTCCCTCTCTTTCTGGCTGTCTCTCTCTCTCTCTCAAATAAACAAATAAAATCTTAAAAAAAAAAAAAAAGAAAAAAGAAAGAAAAAAAGGAATAAAATTTTTCTATTTGCAAATGACATGGTTATTTATACAGAAAATCTTAAAGAATCTATATTTAATAAACCTCTTAGACTCAATTTGTGAGTTTAGTTATAAGAGAAACATACAAAAGTCTATTGTTTTCCTATATACTAGTAATGAATGTGTACACACAGAAATTAAAAACGTAATGTCATACTAAAAAATACTTAGGTAAATGCAACAAACACGCACAGGATTTATGTGCTAAAAACTACACAATACTGATGAAAGTAGCCAAAGAAGATCTAAATAAATGGAGAGACATTCCATATTCATAAGTGGAAGACTCAACGTTGTAAAGTTGTCAGTTCTCCCTAAATTGGTATACAGGTTTAACACAATTGCTATCAAAGTCCCAGCAAGATTTTTTTTTTAGATATAAGTAAGATTATTAAAGAATTTATAGGCGAAGCCAAAGAACTCAAAGAACTAAACCAATTTTGAAAAAGAAGACTAAAGTAGGAGAACTTAAGTCTATCTGCTTTCAAGACTTATTATATAACGAAAGTAATCAAAATTATGTGGTATTGGTGAAGGGGTAGACACATAGTTCAATGGAGCAAAATAGAGAACCCATAAATAGATCCTCATAAATATGTCCGACAGACTTTTTTTTTTTTTTTTACAAAGGTGCATTGAAGGAAAAATAGCCTTTTCAATAATAGTGCTAGGATAATTGGAAATCCATAGGTAAAAACAATCATCAGCAACAACAAACCCTTGACCTAAGTCTCACACCTTATCTAAAAACTAACTCAAAATGGACTATGAACTTCAATGTAAAATTATAACGCATGCAAGAGAAATTTCAGGACTTAGGCTGGGCAAAGAGTTCTTGAACTTGATACCAAAAGCACAGTCCCTAAAAGGAAATATGCATAAATTGGTCTTCATCAAAATTAAAAACTTTGCTCTGCAAAAGTCTACCAAGAAGAGGAAAAGACAATTTATAGAATGTAAGAAAATATATGCAAACTACCTATCCAACAAAGGACTAGTACCCTGAATGTGTAAACAATTCTCAAAACTCAATACCAAAAAACCCCAAAAACAAAACAAAAAAACCCCCAATCCAATTAGAAAATGGGCAAAAGATATGAACAGATATCTTACCAAAGAGGATATAGAGATGGCAAAAGACACATGAAAAGGTATTCAATATCATTAGATATTAGAGAAATGCAAATCAGCACCACAATGAGATATCACTACACACCTATCAGAATGGCCAAAATAAAAAAATAGTAACAATACTAAATGCTGGTGAAGATGAAGAGAAACTGGTTTACTCTGGCATTGTTGGTGGGAATATATAATGGTACAGCCATTCTGGAAGAAAAATTTGGCAGTTTCTTAAGAGCTAAACAAGCAACAACCCAGCAATTGCATTCCTAGGCATTTATTCCAGAGAAATGAAATGAAGATTCATGTTGACCCAGAAATTTGTATACAGTTGTTTATAGCAGATTTACTCATAATAGCCCACAACTAGAAACAACCCAAATGTCCTTCAGTGGGTGACTGACTATTCGTATATCATGGAATACTTTTTGGCAGTAATAAGAATGAACTATAGATACATACAGCAACCTGAAAAAAAAAAAGTCAATCCCAAAAGGTAACATACTGTATAATTCCATCTATATAACATTCTTGAAATGACCGCTTGTAGAATGGAGAACAGAGTAGTGATTACCAGAGGTTAAGGGAGGGAAGGAGACATGACTAGAAAAGGGCAACATCTTGTGGTGTTAGAAATGTTCGGTATCTTGACTGTGTTATTGCCAATATCTTCGTTGTGATAGTCTACAGTTTTGCAAGTTACCATTGGGATGACCCGGGTAAAGGGTACTTGAGATTTCTGTATTATTTCTTACAGTTATATTGAAATAAAAATTTTGATTTAACAAGTCAAGGGAATAAAAAGATTAGCTCTCATAATTTCAAAATCAGACAAAGAGTGAAGAAACTCCACGTGTATATGCTTAGAAGGATGTCAAGCATATTTTAAGTGCAAAGAGTAAGTGTATGTTAATCCAATCTCATTTTAAAGATTTATTTATTTATTTGAGAGAGAAAGAGAGAGTGCAGCGAGGGGCAGAAGGAGAGAATCTTCAAGTAGACTCCCTGCTGAGCGTGGAGCCCAATGCGGGGCTCAATCCCATGACCCATGTGATCATGACCTGAGCTGAAACCTAAGATGCTTAACCAACGGAGCCACCCAGGCACCCCAATATAATCCCACTGTAATTTAAAAATTCACTGGGTATGAATATATGTTTGCTCGAGCAAAGAAAAATGTACGGAGGAATCAATAATAAACCGTTTACCGTAATATCAGAAGGGTAGGCAAGGGAAAAGGGAAGTGTTGAGTCTATAAATTTTGTAATTCAAAACTAAAAAGTAAAGACTACTCTAATGCAACTTTTAAAATGTCTTATTATGAATATTTTCCTTTTCATTAAAATTGTTTTAATATAATTGCACCAAAAATAATAAGATACCTAGGAATAAACCTAACCAAAAAGGTGAAAGACCTGTACTCTGAAAAATATAAACACTGATAAAGAAATTGAAGATGACACAAAGAATTGGAAAGAACATTCCACACTCACGGATGGGAAGAACAAATATTGTTAAAATGTCTGTATTACCCAAAGCAATCTGCAGATTTAATGCAATCCCTATCAAAATACCAACAGCAGTTTTCACAGAACTAGAACAAACAATCCTAAAATTTGTATGGAACCATGAAAGACCCCGAATAACCACAGCAATCTTGAAAAAGAAAAGCAAAGCCGGAGGCATCACAATTCCAGACTGCAAGTTATGTTACAAAGCATTAGTAATCAAAACAGTATGGTACTGGCATAAAAATAGACACGTAGATCAATAGAACAGAATAGAAAACCCAGAAATAAACTCACAATTGTATTGTCTATTAATCTTTGACAAAGAAGGCAAGAATATCCAATGGGAAAAAGATAGTCTCTTCAACAAACGGTGCTGGGAAAACTGGACAGCAACATGCAAAAGAATGACACTGGACCACTTTCTTATGCCATACACAAAAATAAACGCAAAATGGCTTGAAGACCTAAATGTGAGACCTGAAACCATAAAAATCCTAAAAGAGAGCACAGGCAGTAACTTCTCTGACATCAGCTGTAGCAACTTCTTTCAAAAATGTCCCTGAGGCAAGGGAAGTAAAAGCAAAAATAAACTATTGGGACGACATCAAAATAAAATGTTTCTGCACAGTGAAGGAAACAATCAACAAAACTAAAAGTCAACCTATGGAATGGGAGAAGGTATTTGTAAATGACATATTCAATTAAGGGTTAGTATCCAAAATATATAAAGAACTGATACAACCCAACACCCAAAACACAGATAATCCTCCTTAAAAAGGGACAAAAGACATGAAGAGACATTTCTCCAAAGAAGACATATAGATATACCAACAGACACACGAAAAGTTGCTCAACATCAGTCATCATCAGGGAAACGCAGATAAATGCAAATCAAAACTACAGTGCGTTATCACCTCACACCCGTCAGAATGGCTAGACCAAACATCAAAAGCACAAGAAACAACAAGTGTTGGTGAGGATGTGGAGGAAGAAGAGCCCTCTTGCACTGTTGGTGGGAATGCAAACTGGGGCAGCCACTGTGGAAAACAGTATGGAGGTTCCTCAAAACATTAAAAATAGAGCTACTCTATGACCCAGGAATTGCATTACTACGTATTTACCCAAGGAACGCAAGAACACTAATTCAAAGGGATTACATGCACCCCTACGTTCATTGTAGCATTATTTACAGTAGCCAAGATATGGAAGCAGCCCAAGGGTCCGTGGAAAGATGAATGGATGAAGAGGGTGTGGCATATATACACAATGGAATATCATTCAGCCATAAAAAAAGAATGAAATGTGGCCATTTGCAACAACATGGATGGAGCTAGAGAGTATAATGTCAAGTGAAATAAATCAGTTAGAGAAAGACAAACATCACATGAATTCACTCATATGTGGAATTTCAGAAACAAAACAAACCAGCAAAGGGGAAAAAATAAGAGAGAGAGACAAAACAAGAAACAGACTCTTAATTATAGAGAACAAACTGATGGTTATCAGAGGGGTGGTGGGTGGGGGGATGGGTTAAATAGGAAGAAAGAAAAAAACATTATTTGGGCTATTTTGGTGCCAACCTAATATTGCATCAAATTAATATACCCTAATATATAAACATTATCTTTTTGTCTAATGTTGCACCCTATTGACAACGCTATTATTTTTGTATCTACATTTGGTTTGCATTTTTAAATTATTGTTTTAAGGATAACATTCTAGAAATGAAATTAAGGATATAAACATTCATTTTTTTAAAGATTTTATTCATTTATTTGACAGAGAGAGAGCGCGCAAGCAGGGAAGAGGCAGGCAGAGTGAGAAGGAGAAGCAGACTCCCTACTGAGCAGGGAGCCCGATGAGGGGCTCAATCCCAGGACCCTGTGACCATGACTTGAGCCAAAGGCAGACGCTTAACCAACTGAACCACCCAGGTGCCCCAAGGATATAAACTTTTAATAATAGATAGTATATACTGCAAGATTGCTTCCAGAAAGGTTCCACCCGTTTACACTGAGTCTAGCTAACGGTGCCTTTTCCACTAGCACCCTCGCCAGCACGGAGTAGTATTATTTAACTCTTTCTTTTTTTTTCTTGCTTTCTTGCTTTCTCTCTCTCTCTCTCTTTTTCCTTCCTTCCTTCCTTCCTTCCTTCCTTCCTTCCTTCCTTCCTTCCTTCCTTCCTCTCTTTTTTTGCTAATTTGATAGTTGAAAAATATCATTGTTGTTTTAATTTGCATTTCTTTGATTGCCTGTGAGGCTGGAACAATGTGCTCCTTTCTAAAAATTCTCCTCTTTTGTGTCAGTGCTTTTGTTCTGTTTCTAGGATTTGATTTTCCTTCTGAGGAGGGCAGTTTCATTCTCCTGACTCCCCCAATTTCTCAACCAGAGAGTCAGGATTTTTTTTTTTTCGTCTACTTCAATCCCTGCTTTCCCATCAGTTACCTGTGATAGCCATGCCTCCCTTTGAAAGTGTTTTTCTGTTTCATCTTGTTAAAACTAAAGCGACAGGTCCAAAATGGTGTCACTTAGGTTAAGACAATGAGTCAGTAAACCAAGACTTAATACCGAACCTAACTGTAGTTTCAACCCCCAGAAATGTTACCTTTAACCAGTCAACATAGGAATTTCCGGGTCAGCACCAGGAAATTTACTGATGGACCCCTTCTGTTTCCCTTAGGAGGGTGATCTTGCCTAAAACACTGGATTCATTGCTAATAATTTCCTTTTCTCCACTTCCTCTCTACCTTTAATAACCTTTCCTTTTCTGGGGTACCCAGGTGGCTCTGTCAGTGAAGCTTAAGCATTGACTTCGGTTCAGATCATGATCTCAGGGTCCTGGGATGGAGCCCTGCTCAGAGGGGAGTTTGCTTGTCCCTCTGCCCACCGCTCCCCCCCATGCTCTCTCTCAAATAAATAAATAGATAAACTCTTCAAACAAACAAACAAACAAACAAACAAACCTTTCCTTCTCTGTAGCCCTTTGGAGCTCCCCTTTTACTTGCTAGATAGGATGCTGCCCAATTCATTAATCCATTAATAAAGCCAATTAGATCTCTACAATTCACTCAGTTGAATTTTTGTTATTTAACAATCTTCTTGGTTTTCATGAAAATGGCACCATCAGTAGCCAAGGCCACAGAACTCCCCCACCTGAATTACAGAGGAAGCTTCTCGGCAATTCTCTCTCTTCCCAGTCCCTCCTACTTTGATTTCTCTTCCACCTGCTTCCATACTGACCTCCAAAGCAATACCTTGTATATGTCACCTCCTACTCCGTTGGACCCGGCCCAGAAGCCTCTGCCGGACATTCACCACCCTGCCATCATTTCACACAGCTTCCCAGCTGGAAACAGAGACACCCACTAGCGTGGTTTCCTCATTGCTTTGAGATGGTTGGCTATACTGCTTTCCTGGAGACTTTCCACTTCCTGGATGTGCTCATTCCTCCCCTTCCTTCTGTCCGGCTGCCTATTCTTCTTTTAAGGCTTGGTGCAACACAGGTCTTCTCCACCATTTGTCCCAGACTCGCCCATACTCTTAGAACTTTGGTACCGCCTTTCGATTTCTTCTACAAAGCTATGTGACAGCCTGCCCAAGTGACAGGGCCCAGAAGAGGAAAAGGAAAGCAAGGAGGAAGAGTTTTTTTAGGGAAAGGGTCACCCACTTCATTTTCAACCAAGTGAGTGTTGGGGGATGGCAGGATTTTCGGATAAAGTTATCTCTTGGGCCATCAGAAATGTGGGTCCAGAATTGAGAAGAGAGGTTGGGGCCGGGAATATCAATTTGGGAGTCATCCATGGGCTCTGACAGGGGGTGCCCTGGGATTTAGAATGTCTGTGGAAATGGGGAAGAGGACGTGAGACAGAGTCTGGGTAACATCTAAAGGCAGTTGTCAGAACAAGAGCCCAAGGTGAAGAAAAGGAAATGGGGCTCACATCGAAGGAGAGGACTAAACAAGGTAGAAAGGGGGCAGAACCCGAGAGGGCTACTAGTCCAAGAAGCTTGGTAAATTGTGAAAAGAATGCTGCAAGATTTCAGAGCCACAGGGGAGCTAAGCCAAGTGGGAGCCAGGGACAGAGCCAGAGGGCAGGGACTCCCAGAGTCAAGTACAGGGGGCGTGGGGGTAGTGCTGAGGGAGAGTCCAGGACTACAGCTCATCTGGAAAGTTCTCCCGGCGGGGGCGGGGGGTGGTGAGCCTGGGCAGTGGGGGCAGCAGGAAGCTGGGGAGAATGCTTGGCCAACATGACACCCAGGCTCCCTCACCCAGGCGGCAAGAGGGTCCGTGACTGCTCAGGGGGACAGAAGTGGAGCCCAAGGGATTGAGGGTGGGGTTCTCAGTCACCTTTGCCCCATCCCTCCAAATATGTATTCGAAGTAAAACTGTGCATCTGCTACGTAAGATTAGCCTCTAAAGCCGTATCTACAGAAATTCTGGAGCTACCGCCCCACCCAGAAAGTGATTAGCTAAAGAGAAGAACTTCCACCTGGTGATGGTTGTTAGGTGTGAAGGGAGGAGACGGCGGATGCCACATGTCCTTGCCTGAGGAACTTTCCAGACCAGTACCTCATCGTATACCCAACGGGCCCGGATTTTAATCCTGGCTCTGCCACTTACTGGAGTCAAATTCAAAAGGTAGAAAAGGGTATGTAGTGAGAAGCCTCCTTCCCACACCTGTCCCCAGGGGTATTCACTCCCTCTCCATCGGAAGAACCAAACCTACCATGTTCTTCTAGAAATATTTGTTCCTATACATGGCATCTGCAGAGAGATAGATACAGATAGATAAATTTCTCCCTCCTTTGTAAACAAATGGTGGCCTGTCTAATATCTTGCTTTGTTCAGTGAATGATGTTTCTTTTTTTTTTTTTAAGATTTTATTTATTTATTCGACAGAGACAGAGACAGCCAGCGAGAGAGGGAACACAAAGCAGGGGGAGTGGGAGAGGAAGAAGCAGGCTCATAGCAGAGGAGCCTGATGTGGGGCTTGATCCCAGAACGCTGGGATCATGCCCTGAGCGTGAAGGCAGACGCTTAACCGCTGTGCCACCCAGGCGCCCCCAGTGAATGATGTTTCTTAGCTATTATTCCACTCAGTAGATGGCTTCCTTCTTTTTTTCATACAGCATTCCACTGCAGGGGCGAGCAAAAATTTACTTAACCTATTCTTTCTTGGTGGACAGGTATTTGTGTATGTGCATTTGTAATTCTGGTAGATACTGTAAATGACCTTCCAATGAAATTGCACTGGTTAACGGTCTTGCCGACGAGGCGTAAGTACGAGGCAGGGCAACTCCGTAATCTGTAAAATGAGCCAAAGAGCACCTACTTCTTGGAACTGTCGTGAAGATTACTTGAGATGACGCACGCGAAGCATCGGGCACTGCGGGAGTCGGTGCTCTTGAAATAAGGAGAGTATTTTATTTTGGATTAAGGAGATACTGTCCTGGCCAATTAAGTAGAATATGACAGGACCACCTCACCAGTCTCGGGGTTTCTGACTAGGGGCAGATTCTATAGGAAGTCGGTGACAGAGATCAGAAAAGCTGTGGGCCTTGCCCTCCCCAGGGAGACTTCAGGCTACCCCAACCTCCTCCATATGGCCTCTGCTCCCAGGTGCCTCCAGGCTGAAGCATCGTGTCGAAACGAAACAAAACCTGTGGGATCAAGGATCCTATCCTCTGATCATCAAGGACCTTGAAGTGGTGGACTCAGGGGTTTACTTCTGTGAGGTAGCGGGCAAGACGCGAGAGGTGGAGCTGCTGGTGTTCGACGGTGAGTAGATGAGGACCCCGCCAGACAGCCTGCCTTCCTCCCTGATTCCCACTCCTCCAAACCAGACCCGAGTTCGCGGTGCCTCCATAGCCCGGAGACGGCTCGGCTCGGACTGGCCCCCATGTCTCTCCAAACCCTCCTCGGGCAGAGACCTAGGGGGGCGGGGAGACAAGGGCAGGAGGCAGAGGAAGGGGGGAGAGCAGCAAAGGCAGAGAGGAAGGGAGCCAGCAGGAGGAGGAGAGAGGGAGACTCTGCCTTGGGCTGGGGCTGGGTCCCTGGGTCTTAGCAGGGGTAACGGAGAGACACTCTTGGTTTCCTGGCCTCTTCCTTCCCCTTGGGGAGAGCGTGTGTGTGACACAGGTGGCCTGCTCCTTCCACAGTGACTGCCAAGTGGGACACCGGCCGCAGCAGCAGCAGCAACATCCGCCTGCTGCAAGGGCAGCGGCTGACCCTGACCGTGGAGGGCCCGTCTGGTAGCAGCCCTTCCGTGCAATGGAAAGGTCCAGGGAATAAAAGCAAGGGCAGTGGCCAAAGCCTCTCGCTGTCCGGGCTGGAGCTGCAGGACAGTGGTACCTGGACATGTACCATCTCCCAGAACCAGGAGACAGCGGTGTTCCACATAAACATCTTGGTGCTGGGTAAGGGGGGCGCCTCGCCCCTGCAGTCTCCCCTCTGCCTCAGTGGCAGACAGACTCGCCCTCCGCTCTCAGTGCTCTGCTCCTGGGTCAGCTGCTGGCCAACAGAGTGAGGCTAGGGCCAGTTCTCCCTGGAGCTGAAATCTGCCCCGAGGGGTACGCCGGGCCCTCTCTTCCTTGGGGTGCTAATGGCTACCCCTCGGGGTTGTGGACATGGAGGATGGAAGGAAGGAAGGGACAGGGGATGTAAGGATGTGAGGGACCCCAAAGACTCCTCGAAGAGGCCCCAAGGGAGGAGCATCAAGGGCATGCTTTCTTTGCTGCCTCAGCCCCCCACTCCCACCAAGTTGCAGATCCCCTTGCTCGGGGGCCACTGAGTCCAGCAAGCCAGCCCTGATGAAGTTCTACACTGCACCTTTAGAATCCCGAGCTAGGCACCCTGGGGGGGGAGCAGGGGGAGGATACCAAGAGCCCAGAATGCATGTCCTAGCCCAGATCCTGTCTTCTGGGTGCTTCAGTGACGCAGGCCCGCTAGTGTGGTGGTTAAGTGCGCAGACCGCCTGAAATCCCGGCTCTGACTTCACCATGAGACCTCGGGCCAGTTACCGCACCTCTCTGCGCCTTGGTTTCAGGGATGACGCTCATGGTGCTAGTACCGACCTTGCAGCGTTACCGCAAGAATGAATGCGTATAATGCACTTGACAGTGCAGGGCACCTAGTAAGCCCCAGGCAGGAATTTGCTCTGAACTTACGAAGGCTGATAAATGACGCACCTCCGGAGTGCATGCCAAATGCCCTCTGAGCTCCAGGGATCCTGAGGAGGGAGAGGCCTCCTGTAGCTGGGCCGTTCTGTGAGGCTTCCAGGTGGAGGAGGTGCTGCCTTGGGAACGAACATGCCTGGGTGGAGAGAGCAGGGAGGATAGGAGAGGTAGATGGGAATTTAAGGGCCTGAAGTGGAAACCTAAGGGTTTGGACTCACCTGGTCCCTCCCCTTCCATCTCTCTGCTGCCCCCAGCCCATGTCTACCCTACCCCTATACACCCTCATCTTCCTATGTCCTGACCCAGCTTCTCTCTCTTCCCACCTCCAGCTTTCCAGAAGGTCTCTAACACAGTCTATACAAAGGAAGGGGATCAGGTGGAGTTCTCCTTCCCGCTTAGCTTCGAGGATGAAAACCTGAGCGGGGAGCTGAGGTGGCAGGCAGAGGGGGCTCCCTCCTCCCTGCTCTGGAGCTCCTTCGTCTTGGAGAACAGGAAGCTGTCTGTGAAAGAGCTCCACGTCCCCAAACTCCAGCTGAAGGAATCGCTCCCACTCAGCTTTATCCTGTCCCAGGCTTCGTCTCGGTATGCTGGCTCTGGAACCCTCACTCTGAGTCTTGCCAAGGGGACACTGCAGCGGGAAGTGAATCTCGTGGTGATGAGAGGTGAGGAGGTAGGCTGAGAAGGGGAGGGCGGGGGCAGGAGGTGGAGAGGCATGGCCCGGGGCGCGCTCTGAGGACGAGTTGGCCCCAAAAGGGATGCCTCGGCCTTGGCCCTAGTTCCCTGATGGAGCTGATCCAGGGCTTTCTGGTTTGGGGCTGGTTTTGAACTGAGACTGGAAGCCACATGTCCTTCCTGACATCCATGAGCCAGCCTGGGGTGGGCTCTGCTGAGAATCCCCAAAGAGCGTGAGCTGAGAACCAGGGCTCTAATTCTGCCTCCGCCCAACCCTCTATGGCCCTGACTAAGCCTCCTGCCTCTGTGGGCCTCTTTCTCCTGACAAGGATAACAACATCGGCTCTTAGTATGATAGTGACGAGGGTAATGTCAGGCTCTGCACTGAGCTCTTTGCTTCCTTACCTCCCCCATCACCATAACTCCACAAATGCTAATACTTGATGCTTCCTATGTGCCAGACCCATTCAAGAGTGTTACGTGTGTTTGTGAATTTACTATGTATTTAATTAATGTCTGGGGCTTGGGTTGTCAAGTAACTTGCAGGGACACACAGATAGTAAGCAGTGGGGTTAAGATTCAAGTCCAAGATCCTGGGCCTCCAAAGCTATGTTTGCTTTATGTAACTGCTTGAAAATGTGCTCTGAGAGGCTCAAAGAAGAGCATCCCTATAAAGTATTTTAATTGTTCTACTGAAGCCCCTTAGAGCATGGACTTTCCAGGAGCTCAGAGATCCAGGCTCCCTGCCTCACGCTCTTATCCCTCTGCAGTGACTAAGTCTAAGAACAATTTGACCTGCGAGGTGCTGGGACCCACCTCCCCTGAGCTGACGCTGAGCTTGAATCTGGAAGAGCAGGCTGCCAAGATCTCGAAGCGGCAGAAGCTGGTGTTGGTGATGGACCCTGAGGGGGGCACATGGCAGTGTCTACTGAGTGACAAGGACAAAGTCCTGCTGGCATCCAAGATCGAGGGTGAGTGAGGATCCAGGTTCCCTGGTCTAACCCCAAGCCCCTCCCTCTTCAGTGGTGGGTTGGTGGAGACCGCCCAGAGTCCCAGCCTCCCAATTCCTCTGAGAGGGGTGGGTTATTCTCCTGCTGCCTAGATACACAGTGGGGATGAGGTAAGGCCAGGTGTGGTTCCTACCCGTGACCCTGCAAGTTCCCACCTCCTTGAGGTCTACAGCCCAGGCATGGGGCCCATCTGACCAAGAGCCACTTTCCCTGGTTCCTTTCCTAACCCGGACACACACACACACACACACACACACACACACACGCTCACACATGCACACGCGCATGCCCTGTGCACAGCCTGAAACCGCTGTTTCCAGTTCTCCAGAGTGCCCTGTGGTCTCCAAACCTTAAAACCCCTTCCCCAGCCTTTCCCCTTCAACCCTGGTGGCCTGTGAGAGCCCTGTGGACCCTGTCCTGCTCTCCCTGCCCAAGGTTAAGCCCCAAGTGTAGCTGGGCAGCGAGGCCTTCCTGGGGCCCTCCAGAATGCCCGGCACCCTGACAGAGGGTAGTGAGCTGAAACTTCTCTCTCTCTCTCCCTTGCAGTTTTGTCCCCAGGGTTCACCAAGGCCTCGCCAAAGCTCTTAGCCATTGTGCTGGGCGGGATCTTAGGCCTTCTGCTTTTCGCGGGGCTCTGCGTCTTTTGCTGTGTTAAGTGCTGGCACCGCAGGGTGAGTGAGCCACCCCAGACCCCCCTTTCACTCCCCACAGGGCCTCCCAGCACCTGGGGGCCCCAGAGCAGCAAAGGTATCCTGTGTCTGTGAGCTGCTTCTGGCTCTCTCTGCCCACCCACCCAGTCCCCTCAGGGCAGACTGGGCCCTGTCCCAGATCCCATGCAGAGAGAGAGACTGGAAAGAGCAAAGAGTTAATTCTGGGACAGATGGCCTCAGCCACAGTACCTGCTTCTCCTCTCCTAGCTCTCCCCATTCCCCCCTCCAAAGGGCACCTCCCTTCTGGAGGCCTGGGACCCTCTTGATTCCCCTCCTTCTTCCTGGACAGCGCCAGGCAGAGCGGATGTCTCAGATCAAGAGACTCCTCAGTGAGAAGAAGACCTGCCAGTGCCCCCAGTAAGGAACTGGGCGGGGAGAGCAGAAAGTAGGAAGGGGAGGGTGACAGCCGGGCAGGTGGGGGTGGGGGTGGGAGAAGAGAGGGAAGGGAGGCGGCATGGAGGTGAGAAGATGGGGGCTCAAGGGAGGTGGTGGAGGGCAAAGAAGGGTGCAGAGGGGTGGCTGAGGAAGTGGGAAGCAAGAAGAGGGTGGAGAGCAGAGGCGAGGGGGCAGGAGGCCTGGGATATTTCTGGATACCACAGTGTAGCTGTGGCCCAGAGGCCGCCACTGCACAAGAAGGGGGAGTGTGGACTGGGAGACATGGAGCTTTGAGGAGGCAAAGGAGTTTGGAGAAGAATAAACTTGCTCTTCTTTGTTCCTCCAGCCGGTTCCAGAAGACAAATCTCATTTGAGGGGCAGGGCCAGGGGAGTGTCCCGTTTGCAGCCTCCCCAGCTGCCTTCCCCCGCCTTTCCTGCTGGGCTCCTGGACCTGCGGGCCAGATGAATGTAGCAGACCCCAGCACTTCCATCCCTCTCCCGCTCTCCTTATCCACACTTGGCCATGGGTCCTCCCCTTGCAGAGGCTTACACCATTTCTTCCCCTTTTCCTTTGCGGAAAAGGAAAGCCCTATTGATGATTTCTTCCCAGCTTTCTCCCCCACAGCCCATTGGTCCCCAGAGAATCACGTGGGATCAGCCCTGCCTGGCTTGGAGGGCAAGGCTGGGTGTCTGAATCATGAAGCCCAGGACTGTCATTTTACTGGATGGGACCTCAGGACCAGAGGGGGCAGGGACCAGCCCAAGATCACATGGCCAGAGGAGGGTAGACCCAGACCCAAAGTGGGCTGACTGCCAGCCTCCACTGCTCCATTCGGTCCGCTTCTCACTCTGTGTTGGCAGGACACAGACTCCCATCGTGACATGTGTGCCCACAGGCACCCCTGGACCCACACCCATGTACAGAGCGCACATTTGTGCACAAACATGATTCTTTACCCCCCAAGTAGTACGTGTCAGTTTCTGAGCCGGTTTCACATCCTTTGTCTGTTTCAACCTTAAGAAGAGCTTACAGAACTAGTAGTGTCATGAGCAAGATCAGCATCTCCAATTTATAGACCAGAAATGGAACTCAGAGAGGTCAGCGGATTGCCCAAGGTCACACAGCTTGTCAGTGCCAGGGGACTAGCCCAGGTCTCTGAATCCCTGGTTCCAGGGCTGTATCCCAAACACAGAGACAAGTTCCACTCACATCTCTGCAGCTGATTAGTCACTGATGCCCAGGACCCACCTCTGGATTCCTAAGAGCACACCACCCCAGGCAGGACCTGCCTCAGAGAGTTCAGAAACACAGAAGAGGACCCCCCTCTGCCTAAAGTCCCTCCTCTATCACCTGCTGGTGGCAGAAGCCTGTTACCAGAGGACAAAGCTGGCAGTTGTCCTAATCAGAGCACAGGCCCTGTGGGAGAGACTGCCCAGTGACCTACCATTCACCCTGTTGCAGAACCTTCTGGAAGGTGAGCTTTGCCAGGGGAGGGGGTGGGGAGTTGGCTGGAGAGGGAACGCTTTGAGGGGACCTCCTGTGGAGGATGACAGAGCTGGGCTTCAGTCCCCCTGCCCTATACTTTCCTTCATCCCTCCCCCAGACCATCCAGGACACAGGAAAATTGAGGTTACAAGTAGTCTTCTTCCTCTCCTTCTTGATCTATTTCTCTGATCCCCAGCCTCCTCTGCCTCTCCTTCCTTCCCTTTCTCACCACCTGTCTCAGTCCCTACCCCCTCTCCCCAGTCTTCTCTTTCCAGCTTGCCCCTTCCAGGAGGACTCCCGACCGCTTGCTTGTATTCCAGCCCGCTCCCGCCCCTGCCTCCCTAAGCTGACAGAAAAATACAATAAACTTACTGCAAAGAAGACGCTCTTCGTGTGTACGTGTGTACGTGTGTACGTGTGTACGTGTGTACGTGTGTACGTGAGAGAGACAGGCAGACAGACGGCCTCTTCTCTGAGGACCTGGATCTTCTGACATTCGGGATCAGACCCAGAGGAGGGGTTGGGTTGCCAGGCTTGCCAGGGGAAGGCGATGAAGTTGCCCTTGGGGGTGGGAGGGGGGCTTCTGGTGGTTGATTAGCCACCTGCCCACCCCACAGGGCCCAGACCTCGGAATCACGCGCGGGCGCTGTACTGAGAGAGCTGCAGGGCTGTGTGTGCTGTACACACGTGTGTGTGTGGTGGAGAAAAAGGACCAAGAGAAACTGTAACGTGTGCCTGCCAATTGTGTGCATCCCCAACAGAAGTGTGAGTTTGTGTTCCAGAAGGAGGAAGCGCTATGTGTGTGTTGGGGGATGCATTCTTGGAGACCCGTGTCCCCCCTACCCCCCAGCAGCCTCAGCTTCAGCACAACCTCCAGCACTTGCCCCTCTGAGCTACACCCCGGGCGGGCGCAGCCCCTCACGGATACACACGGTGACACATGCTTCCTCCTCCCCGAACACCACCAGCTGCCTCTCGGAGCTTGTGTTCGTGTCGAAAACCGGGGTGGGGTGGGGGCAGGACACGAACCGTCTCACCAATGAAGCCGGTTCCCCGCCAGCGTCCTCG
>NC_048233.1:7502366-7510308 GCF_002007445.2 Ailuropoda melanoleuca
CGCTCCTCCCCAGCCACCTGCTGTCACTGCCCCGGAGAACACGGTGGGTGGCAGGAGGGGGGAGCCGCCTGACCTTACCCCTTCACCCCGAAGGGCGAGGGACCCCTGGCCCCGGTGGAGTCCCCCCAGATCCCCCCTCCCACCTTCCTCTGATCTTTCTCTGTCCTTCACCTCCTCTCTGTCCTTCACAGCCTTCCTGCCTCTCTCCCTTTCTGACTCCCCATCTCTTTCTTCCACAGCCCACCCGCTGGGCCTGGGTGGGGGTAGGTGGGAAGGGGTGCAAGGCTGTAGGGGAGAGTAGTGGGGGGGCGCTTCTGACCAATTCCTTCCACCTCCCTCTGGCTGGCCATTGCCATGGCAACTAGGGTGTACTGGGCTCCGGAGGGAACAAAGGTGGGGGGCGGACTAGGACCTCTCGGGGAGGGCAAGGATCTGAGGTTCTTCCATAGGAAGTAGAGCCTCATTCTGCTCTGCCCCATTTTCACCCCTTTCCCCCCCACCCCCCCAAAAACCCTTAGCTCATCCTTCTTGCCTCTACTCTGTTCAGGGTTTCACCTGATTTCCTCTTAGCCCCATCCCCAGGGCTCACTGAAGCTCAGCTTCTCAAAATTCTGGACTATCCTCCTTCCCATCAGAGGGAAACTGAGGCTGGGGCAGGGGAGGAAAGAATGGAGGTCTACCAGTGGGAATCAGCACCTTATTGAACATCCGGCTTTTCTTCTCAGCCTCCCTGTTTCCTGCTTCCTCCTTCCACACAACCCCTCTTCCCTCCCAAGCCTCCTTTCCAGGGGTCTCTGGGGGTTTCCTTCTATTTTCAGATACTATCACTTTGCCCCCTCTTTCTTTCTCTTCTGCTCAAACTCTCCTCCTTCCCCCTAGTTCCCCATCTTTCCATTTCTGGATGCTTCTGATGTCAGCGGTTTCCCCGCCTTCGGGTTCCCTAGTCCCCCCTCCCCTTGGTCCCAGCCTCCTTTCTCCCATCTTCCCAGATCCCTGGTGAGCTAGAGGGGGATCACACAGGCTTGGGGAAATGGGGCAGAGCATCAAGACCCCTGGGCCCAGGAGCTGGAACACTGGGAAGGAGTTGGAATAGCATACATATCCCAGTTTACCGTGAACCCTCAAAAGAGAAACAAGTCATGCACCTGCCAGCAGTAGCTCTGAAGAGAGATTTGGGGATGTGAAGATAGGGACTGAACAGTACTGAGCAGGGGATATAAGAAGAAGGGACCTCGGAATGCCAGAGGGAGGAAAAAAGACTGAAAGGGATAGGAGACAAGAGGTCAGAATACCTTCTTTCCTGACGGTCTGGAAAGCAGGGCACTTACCTGTGTGGGCTATGTGACTGGCCATCCGATTTAAGGCAGGAGATGTTCTGAATGACCCCATGACCCTTAGTAATCAGTTATTTCTACAGTTTCAAGAGAAGGGGGGCATGAGAAGTCAGCTGGAGACCAGCCTAGACCCCACCTTTGCCCTCCCCCACCTCATGTCATCTCTCCCTTGCAGTTTGTCCAGGTGGCTGAGCCTTACCCCCCACACCCCTTGGGGCACCCAGAAGATCCCAGACTGGTCAAGAGCCAGAGGAAGACGAGACCCAGACGTCCCGGCATGGGGACCAGAGCTCCTCAGCCAGCCTCATAGTTGGGAAAGCAGGCAGCTTGCCTCCCCCCTCAACCACAGGGATACTTCGGGAAAGGCCCAATATGGAGGCTGAGGGCCACCTCCTCTGACCCTCAGTCTCCTCCCCTGCCCTCCACACCGGACCTTAGCTGGGTCAGTCATGCAATGCTGAGCAGTAGGGTAGGCCTAGGGGCGGCCTGCTTCACTATAGGGCAGGGATTGTACACATCATGGGTGTGTGTGTGAGTGGGGCTCCTGGGTGAGACCTAGCCCCCACCCCCAGGAGTTCAAGGGGGTGGGGGGGGCCGAGGATAGGATGGCTCGGGGAGGGGCAGGGGCAGAGGAGGCCTCCCTGCGCTCGAACGCATTGTCCTGGCTGGCCTGTGGGCTGCTGGCGCTGCTGGCCAATGCCTGGATCATCCTCAGCATCTCGGCCAAGCAGCAAAAGCACAAGCCGCTGGAGTTGCTGCTCTGCTTCCTGGCGGGCACTCACATACTCATGGCGGCCGTGCCCCTCACTACCTTCGCCGTGGTGCAGCTCCGGCGCCAGGCTTCCTCTGACTATGACTGGAACGAGAGCATCTGCAAGGTGTTTGTGTCCACCTACTACACTCTGGCCCTGGCCACCTGCTTCACCGTCGCCTCACTCTCCTACCATCGCATGTGGATGGTGCGTTGGCCCGTCAACTACCGCCTCAGCAACGCCAAGAAGCAGGCGCTGCACGCGGTCATGGGCATCTGGATGGTCAGCTTCATCCTCTCCACGCTGCCCTCCATTGGCTGGCACAACAATGGCGAGCGCTACTACGCCCGAGGCTGCCAGTTCATAGTCTCCAAGATTGGCCTGGGCTTTGGCGTCTGCTTCAGCCTCTTGCTACTTGGGGGCATTGTCATGGGGCTGGTCTGTGTGGCCATCACCTTCTACCAGACGTTGTGGGCCCGGCCCCGGAGGGCTCGGCTGGCCCGGAGAGCCGGGGTGGGGGTTGGGGCCNCCAAGGGGGGTGGGCCAGGGGGGTTGGGTACTCGGCCAGCCTTTGAGGTGCCAGCCATTGTGGTGGAGGATGCCAGAGGGAAGCGGCGGTCCTCGCTGGACGGCTCTGAGTCGGCCAAGACATCCCTGCAGGTCACCAACTTGGTCAGCGCCATCGTCTTTCTCTATGACTCACTCACAGGGGTGCCCATCTTGGTGAGACTGGGGTCCCGCACCTGCTCTCCCCACTGTCCAGGCCCCAGCACAATCACCTNTCATGCAATGCTGAGCAGTAGGGTAGGCCTAGGGGCGGCCTGCTTCACTATAGGGCAGGGATTGTACACATCATGGGTGTGTGTGTGAGTGGGGCTCCTGGGTGAGACCTAGCCCCCACCCCCAGGAGTTCAAGGGGGTGGGGGGGGCCGAGGATAGGATGGCTCGGGGAGGGGCAGGGGCAGAGGAGGCCTCCCTGCGCTCGAACGCATTGTCCTGGCTGGCCTGTGGGCTGCTGGCGCTGCTGGCCAATGCCTGGATCATCCTCAGCATCTCGGCCAAGCAGCAAAAGCACAAGCCGCTGGAGTTGCTGCTCTGCTTCCTGGCGGGCACTCACATACTCATGGCGGCCGTGCCCCTCACTACCTTCGCCGTGGTGCAGCTCCGGCGCCAGGCTTCCTCCGACTATGACTGGAACGAGAGCATCTGCAAGGTGTTTGTGTCCACCTACTACACTCTGGCCCTGGCCACCTGCTTCACCGTCGCCTCACTCTCCTACCATCGCATGTGGATGGTGCGTTGGCCCGTCAACTACCGCCTCAGCAACGCCAAGAAGCAGGCGCTGCACGCGGTCATGGGCATCTGGATGGTCAGCTTCATCCTCTCCACGCTGCCCTCCATTGGCTGGCACAACAATGGCGAGCGCTACTACGCCCGAGGCTGCCAGTTCATAGTCTCCAAGATTGGCCTGGGCTTTGGCGTCTGCTTCAGCCTCTTGCTACTTGGGGGCATTGTCATGGGGCTGGTCTGTGTGGCCATCACCTTCTACCAGACGTTGTGGGCCCGGCCCCGGNGGGGGTTGGGGGCCAAGGGGGGTGGGCCAGGGGGGTTGGGTACTCGGCCAGCCTTTGAGGTGCCAGCCATTGTGGTGGAGGATGCCAGAGGGAAGCGGCGGTCCTCGCTGGACGGCTCTGAGTCGGCCAAGACATCCCTGCAGGTCACCAACTTGGTCAGCGCCATCGTCTTTCTCTATGACTCACTCACAGGGGTGCCCATCTTGGTGAGACTGGGGTCCCGCACCTGCTCTCCCCACTGTCCAGGCCCCAGCACAATCACCTGACCTCCAAGTCCGTCAGCCATAGGGCAGCTCTGCCATCCACCTTCCTGTCCACCTTCTGCCCACCCCCCCTACATCTGTGAGCCCCCCACCTCCGTCATCCATCTCCCCGTTCCCATTACCCCCAGCCTCGTCTGTTTTCCAGTTTCTACTACTCAACTCCACCACCCATGCTCCAGCTCCACCATCTATCCTGCGGCCACGCTTCAGCCCCCAGACCTACCCCCCAGCAGCCCGGCTCCAGTCTCCATTCCCTAACACTCTCGGGATATACCACAGGGTCTCTGAGCACTCCGGTGGAAACCCCAGAGAGCGCACCCCACCACCCCAGCTTTTTGCATCTCCATCTAGTCCCGATTCCTGAATTTCTGTCTGTGTTCAAGTTTTCTGTACCACGTCTGCTTCCGTCCCTCTGGACCTCAGGGCTTTGTCTCCAGTACTTGCCCCCACCTTCCTGTGAATCGGTCCCTTCCCCTCTGTTTATGCCATCTCCACCTCCGAGTTTGCCTCTGTCATGCTCCTCTGTGAACTGGGCCATGCCTTCCATCTTGCCCACCCACCGCACTAGAATATTGGATCTGGGGTCAAGTGCGAGCTCCGAGCTCTGGGTCGTGACCGCGCGCCATTCCCCATCCTCCCGCTAGGTGGTGAGCTTCTTCTCGCTTAAGTCGGACTCGGCTCCGCCGTGGATGGTGCTGGCCGTGCTGTGGTGCTCCATGGCGCAGACGCTGCTGCTGCCCTCCTTCATCTGGTCCTGCGAGCGCTACCGTGCCGACGTGCGCACGGTGTGGGAGCAGTGCGTGGCCATCATGTCCGAGGAGGATGGCGACGACGGTCAGAGGAGGGACTGGGCTTTGGCTTTCCCGGGCTTCGGCTCCCTTTTCTACCCGCCCTTCCCTATAGGGGGACGGGCTGCCCTGGAGAGCCCCCTGCTGGACGGAACCTGCGCCGCCCCGGGCCGACTCCAGACTCCCCTTCCCCTAATCACGCCCCCCGATGTACACCCACTGCTTCCTTCTGCACCGAGGGCACCCTCCACCCGGCGGCGGCTTCCCTCTGGAAGCCCACACTACCCAGCTCTGCCTCCACTCTCCAGGCCGAGAGCCTGAGAAACAGTCCAGAGGTCTAACATAACCATAAAGGAAGGCTGTGGAACTATGGGGAGGCTAAGCTCCCTGAGAGAGACCCCCAGCTGCAGGGACAGTTCTTGGGGGTGGGGTTGGAACTGTTTCAATAAATATGTCCATATGTGTGAAGCACTAGGGACTTAGCAATGAATGCAACAGACGTTAGACACTCTTGCTTTTCCTCTTGGAGCTTAAGCCTAGAGTGGGAACAGGATTCTCCCGGGACCTTATAAAGGGGTAGGAGGTTTTAAGGGGGGGGCAGGGAGGGAGGTGGGCATTCCCTGTGTGTAACCACCCTGCCCCTCTTCTCTCCTAGATGCGGGCTGTGATGACCATGCGGATGGCCGAGTGTGCAAAGTGCGCTTTGATGCTAACGGTGCCACAGGACCAGGGGGCAGGGACCCCTCCCAGGTGAAGCTGCTGCCTGGAAGGCACATGCTCTTTCCCCCTCTTGAGAGGGTCCACTACCTACAGGTATGGGACTAGGCAGTGCACCTCCTACTTGTCTCCAGTCTCTGCTGACCATCCCGATTCCCCACTCCCTAGCCCTGGCCTGCAGGGCACCTAAGGGGTAGGTGAAAGAAAGGTGTGGCAAGAGAGGCTCCCCTTCAGACCTCTCAGAACCAGGTCTGCCCATCAGAGGATGTTCTGCAAAAGTTTCAGGGGGTGGAGCTATCTTGCCAAGTCCCCACTTCGGTTCCTGCCTCTGCTCCCCTTTGTCCCTATAGCACCTCTGGGTCTACCTTTTCCTCTCCCCAGGTCCCTCTGTCCCGCCGTCTGTCCCACGACGAGACCAACATCTTCTCTACTCCTCGGGCACCAGGCTCCATCCTGCATAAGTGGTCATCCTCTGATGACATCCGGGTCCTCCCGGCCCAGAGCCGAGCCCTGGGGGGTCCTCCTGAGTACCTGGGAAGTAGACAAAGGCTGGAGGATGAGGAGGGTGAGGAGGAAGCTGAAGGGGGGGGGCTGGCCAGCCTTCGCCAATTCCTGGAGGGTGGGATGTTGGGGTCAGGTGGGGGACCCCCACGGGGTCCTGGCTTCTTCCGGGAAGAGATCACCACCTTTATCGATGAGACACCTCTGCCTTCTCCGACTGCTTCGCCAGGGCCCTCTCCTCGCCGGCCCAGGCCCCTGGGCATCTCACCCCGCAGGCTCTCCCTTGGGTCCCCTGACAGCAGAGCCGTTGGACTTCCTTTGGGGTTAAGTGCAGGGAGACGCTGCTCCCTGACAGGAGGTGAGGGAAGTGCAAGACCTTGGGGAGGATCGTGGGGCCCAGGTAACCCCATTTTCCCCCAGCTGACCCTGTGAGCCCAAGTGGGCCTGAGGGACTCAGAGGAGGGGCCCTGAGTGAGTAACACCAGTTCTGGCCCTGAGCCTAGGGCAGCTGCCTCCAGACTCCACAGAGATGGGCACTGGATCTGGGGCCTGGAGCCCCCTGCTGTCTCCCATCTCAATGACCAGATGTCCTCCTCACCTTCCATCATCCTTAGCAAAATGTATTAAAGCCTGAAGTGTTACCATGGAAACCTCGGTGTCCTGTGTGCTAGGGTGGCAGAGGGTATGGTGGGAGTCTCAGGGGTGGAATGGCTCATAGAGGACAAAATAGAGCAGGGACAGTGACCGGAGGCACGGAAATACACCTGGAGAAAGACAAACTCAAACATGAAGACATACAGAGGGACAGGCTTATAAGAGCACCTTGTGCTGGGCCTGGGCCTGGGGTGACACTCCAGTTTGCTGCTTTGGGGTGTAAAGGATCTCTGTCCAGATTTGTGGAAGTGGTTTCAGAGTGTGATTCCATGTGCCATCCCCCATCTTTCCTCCTTCCCCCAAATCCACCCATGCCTCACTTTCTGGGCAGGAAAGGATTTGGGCTGGAGTTGGTGTTACAGGCCGCATTCTTTTTTTCTTTTTTTTTTTTTTTAAGATTTTATTTATTTATTTGACAGAGATAGAGACAGCCAGCGAGAGAGGGAACACAAGCAGGGGGAATGGGAGAGGAAGCAGCAGGCTCATAGTGGAGGAGCCTGATGTGGGGCTCGATCCCACAACGCTGGGATCACGCCCTGAGCGAAGGCAGATGCTTAACCGCTGTGCCACCCAGGCGCCCCTCCCATGCCGCATTCTAAGGCTCTTTTTCCAAAAGTGGGTGTGCGTAGTTGTGTGGGAGGCATCCGCTCTCCTTGTCCTGGACCCAAGAGTGGGGGTGGCAGTGGGGGAAGCACCGAGCGGAGGGGAACACAGCTGCAGTAGTTACTCTGACCCCATGGGCCTCAGGGGTTGGAGTCAAGGGTCCTAAGAGGCTCCCCGCGCTGTTTTCCAAAGCATCAGTCCCGCTCCAGTCCCAGCCCTTTGCCATCTGCTCTTCAGGGCCTGCTCCTCGTCCCACGCTACCCCTCTCCTTAAAGACTGCTTTCTCCACTTTCTGCCAGGCTTCCCGACTTCTCTGGCTCTCCTATCGGCCTCTCCCAGGGTTGAGTCTGGGCCGCATCAGCTCTCCCTGGCCCCAATCATTCCTTCTCTCTTCCTCTCCTCCCTCCTCTCCATCTCTCCTTCCTTTCCCCTCCCTCTCCCTTCCCCCTTCCCTCTCTCCCCCTCTCGCCTCCCGCATTCAGCTTCGGCAGCCGGCCCGCGCCCCCGGCACCATGTTCCGGCTCCTCCGGTTGCTGCTGCTACTGCTGCTGCTGCCCCCACCGGGGTCTCCCGAGCCCCCCGGCCTGGCCCCGCTGTCCCCGGGGGCGCCCCCCCAGGCCCCTGACTTGCTCTACGCCGACGGGCTGCGCGCCTACGCGGCCGGGGCTTGGGCGCCGGCCGTGGCGCTGCTGCGGGAGGCGCTGCGGAGCCAGGCGGCGCTGGGCCGCGCGCGGCAGGACTGCGGGGCGCGCTGTG
>NC_048233.1:7510350-7584432 GCF_002007445.2 Ailuropoda melanoleuca
CCCGGCCCGGCGCAAGGGGCCTGGGAGCGGCTGCTGCTCCGCGCGGCGCTCCGCCGGGCCGAGTGCCTGACCCAGTGCGGGGCGCAGAGGCTGGGCCCCGGGGGCGCGGCGCGGCTCCGCGTGGGAAGCGCGCTGCGAGACGCCTTCCGCCGCCGGGAGCCCTACAACTACCTGCAGAGGGCCTACTACCAGGTGCGGGAGCCGCCCGGGCCCTCCGGGGGTCCTGCCCCGACCCACGCTGCGCCGCTACTCGGAGCTCGCCAGGAGGGGGCGGAATGCCGGCGCCCGGGACTCCGGGTGGGGCTCAGGGAGGCGGCGAGCGGACCTCTCCTTTTGAGTCGGTCCCATCCAAACGGCGTCAAGTACCCATTGAGGTCGCCGAGGGACGGCCTAAGGGAGAGTGGGAGCAAAGCTGGAGCGGGGCTGGATGGGTTCCTGAGGCGCGGTGGAAGTGGATGGGAGATGGAGGGAAGGGGCCTGAAACGTTAGGTCTTACTGAGACCTACGTGGGATGATAACTGCCTCTTTCGAGGAGTGAAGCGGAGGGGTTGGGGGGAACTCCGCCGCTGCACAGGAAGCACGGCGTGGCGGGGAGTTGAGTGTGAGGCTTTGCCCGGCAGGGGCAAGGCTGAGGAGCGGGGAGGCTGAGGCCGGGCATGTGGGGGGCGGGCAGTGGACACTGCGCAGCTACCAGTTCGGTAGCTATTGCCTACGTGGCTGGGGGGCGGGGGGGGGGTTGGTCACACACACCTCAGCCCAGGGTCCTAGAGACCTGCGGGTTTTGCTGGTCGCTCAGGTCTCCCCCTCACTTCCCCACCTCACTTAGCCATCACTTGCACCTTGTCTTCCAAATGGAGGCCCCCAGGTCCCTCTGCCCATATCTCACCCACTCTTGAGTCTTCAAAACCCTCTTTCCGGAGCTTCCCCAGCATACTGGTTTCTAGGGGCTCTGGAGGTTGGGAAGTGGGCAGTTCTGACTGACAAGTCTTCCAGAAGGTTCTGGGGCAGTTCCAGGTGTGTGTGTGGTAGGGGAGAGGGGGAGGCTAGGAAGCCAGCAGAGGTCTGACACCCCTACCTGAGGGCACTGACTCCCTCATCCTTCTTGCTTCTCAGCTGAAGAAGTTGGATCTGGCGGCAGCCGCAGCACACACCTTCTTTGTAGCAAACCCAACACACTTGCAGATGCGGGAGGACATGGCTAAGTACCGACGCATGTCTCGGGTGCGCCCCCAAAGTTTCCGGGACCTGGAGACACCGCCACACTGGGTGAGACCCTTTGACTGGCCAGATACACAGGGCTCACTGGACTGGGACCTGTGTGGCTCAGGCATCAGGAGACCTGGGTACTGTCCTTGGTAACCCTGAATGGAGAGTCCCTCTCTGGGGCTTAGCTTTCTTTCGAGGATCACTGAAGTCCCTGTTCGACCATTCTGATCCTGAGGCCCACCCCATAGGTGAAGTGGGACCTGGAGTCCGTGCCCCAGATCAGACCAACACCCCCCCCTTCTTTCTGCCTCCCAGTCTTGTTTGGCACCCTGCCTCCGGGAGCTCAGGTGACTGCCCATTCCCCTCCCCAACAGGCAGCCTATGATGATGGCCTGGAGCTACTGGGGCGCCAGGAGGCAGGACAGGCACTGCCCAGGCTAGAGGAGGCCCTGCAGGAGAGCCTGGCCCAGATGGAGAGCTGCCGGGCTGGCTGCGAGGGGCCCGAGGAGCAGCAGAGGGAGGAAGAGGAGGAGCAAGGGGCCGGCAGCCAGGGGGGCCTCTATGAGACCATTGCAGGTAAGGAGTTGGGGGTTCACGGCCCCACAGAGAGGAGCATCACGAGCTGAATGGTCCACATGTGTTGCAGGGCACTGGATTCGGGTCCTGCAGTGCCGGCAGCGCTGTGTGGGGGACATGGCCACGCGCCCTGGACGCAGCTTCCCTGTCCCTGACTTCCTTCCCAGCCAGCTGAGGCGGCTGCACGAGGCCCATGCTCAGGGTCAGTTGGGGAAGGGTGAACGTGGGGGTGACCGGGCTTGGAAACAGGGGAAGTGAAGGTTTGTCTCTGATGGTATCCTGAGCCCCATCTCTCCGTCCCTCCCGTCTGTCTCTGGATCTGTAGTTGGTCAGGAGGACTCTCATTTGCTCTCCTTTGGCGCCGTTGTGGAAGGCTCAGGAGATGGGTCACAGGGCTCCTTCTGCCCTTGCTGCTTCTCACCTTCCTTTAATTCCCTCCTCTCTTCCTCCCCATTGAACTCTGCCCACCCAGCTCAGGTATGTTTGAGTAAGCTTTGGAAAGAAGCAATGGATGAGCGAGCCGCCAGGGGGGATGGGGGCTTTGGAGTTGTTTGGCGTCCGGAGACCACCTTCTCTGGCTCTGCCTCTGTGGGCCTGTCTTCTCTGCCTCTGCCCAGGGACCACTGTCGCTCTCAGTCACCATGCCCCACCCCGCCCTATTGCTCTGTCTCCAGTGGGGAATCTGTCCCAGGCTATGGAAAACGTCCTGAGTGTTCTGCTCTTCTACCCGGAGGACGAGGCTGCCAAGAAGGCCCTGAACCAGTACCAGGCCCAGCTGGGAGAGCCGAGACCTGGCCTCGGGCCGAGAGAGGTAACCCTCTGCTGCGTACGTACCCTGTGAGGTAACCCTAAACCAAATAGACCTGAGAAGTAACCTGGACTCTCTCCTCCCATCTCGTCACCGCAGGCAACCCCAAGTCTAGCATCTGACTTGTCCCTGCTCCCTGCTCCCCACTGCAGACTCGACTTTCTGAGTCCAAGTGCCAGCCCATCCCTCTTGCCTCACCTCACCCCCACTTGCCCCCCCTCATGTGCCCTCCTGTGCCACAGGCCTATGCGCATCGCCACCCCCTTGCCCCTTTGAGCCCAGATGCCCTGAAGCTCTTGAAGGGAAAGGCGTAGGAAAGGGTTTAGGAGTGTGCAGGCTGTCCCCTAGAACCTGGGACTGCCGTGCTCTCCTCCAGCCTTAACTCCCCTGCCCCACTCTACTTCTCCTCGTCTCGCCCCTTTCTCCCTGCTGCCCACACCACCTCAGGACATCCAACGCTTCATCCTTCGATCCTTGGGGGAGAAGAGACATCTCTACTACGCCATGGAGCACCTGGGGGCCAGCTTCAAGGATCCTGTGCGTAATTCCCCTTGTCCCTCTCCTGCTCCCCCAGGAGGAAGAGAACAGTGATGCCCTACATTTGGGTCACTTCGGTTTGCAACAAGGCTCCCCATTTCCCACACCCCTGGGAGGCTTGGAGAAGAGTCTGTGGTCCCAGTGTCTCAGGGACAGAGGCAGGGGCCTGTAGGAGAGGGCGGCTTTGGGGTCATGCAGGCCTAAGTGTGGGTCTCTTCTCTGCCATAAGCAAGCTCTGGACCTTCACTCGCCGCAGCCTCCATTTCCTTACCTGTAAAACGGGCACATCAGACCTATCTCATGGAGTGATTGAAGCCGTCTCATTTGCTAGTAGAGAAGTCTCTGCTGCTGCTGCTTTCCTTACTGTTCTTTTTGTTGTAGTTGCGAGAGGAAACTGAAGGACAGAGGGTTTGTTCATTGCTAGGACAATAACGTAAAGCATTTTCTCAAGCTCCTTGGCACCATTGACATTTTTGACCTGATCATTCTTTGTAGGGGAGAAGAAGGGGGCTTGCGTAGGCATTGTGGGATATTCAACAGCTTCTCTGGCCTTTACCCAGTAGATGTCAATAGCACTCTGAGTCATGACAATCAAAAATGTTTCCAGACATCGCCTAATATCCCCTGGGGGGCAAAATCTCCTGCTTGAGAACCGCTGGTTCAAAGTGTGGACTCTAAAGCTAGTTTAGTATGTGTGTATGTGTGTATGTATGTGTGTGTGTGTGTATATGTGTGTATGTGTGTACGTGTGTACATGTGTGTGTGTGTGTGTGAAGTAGGCTCCACACCCAACCTGGGGCTGGAACTCAGGACCCCAAGATGAAGAGTTGCATGCTCTACCAACTGAGCCGCTAGGTGCCCCCCTCAAGCTGGTTTGAATCCCAACTCTGTCACTTACTAGCTGTGTGATCTTCGGCATGTTGCTTTACCATTCTGTGTCTTAGAGTCTTCAACTGCAAAATGGGCACATTTCATGAACACTGCATGATAAAGCCCCACGCGTTCCGCTTCCATGCGTGAAGCTGTTAGAAAAGCAACTGATGAGTAGTCCTACACGAGCAGTTGGTGGAGTTTGGCCCAGCTCCTGGGGCTCCTGACAGTGAGCCCAGGGCTTTTCCCACCTCTGCCTTCCTCTCTGGAAGCAGGAGCACCCTAACGTGGTAGTCAGAGTCTAATAATGTCAGGGATTCAGGCTGGGCTTGGTGGGTGATGACGCTTTTCCTGACTCTCCCAGGATCCCTGGACCCCAGCAGCTGTCATCCCCGAGGCACTTAGAGAAAAGCTCAGGTAGGAGATGCCTGTGGTAGGAGGGGCCTGGCCTGAGCTGGAAGGTGAGGGAGGGGTCCTGGGAGGTCTGGAGAAGATGGGTCCAGACCGGCCGGCACTTGCACTGAGCATGTCTCTCACCCCTGAGAGAGGATCAAGAGAAGAGGCCTTGGGACCATGAGCCGCCACAGCCAAAGCCCTTGACTCACTGGAAGGGTAGGTTCCTGGGAGAGTGGGAAGCAGGAGCCCGGAGGGTCTGGGTGGCTGCCAGCTGCTGCTGGGCCTACCCTCGGGGGTGTTCAACCCCCTCTGCCCTGCCCCTTCCCCTGCAGATGTGCTCCTCCTGGAGGGAGTGACCCTGACCCAGGATGCAAGACAGCTGAATGGGTCAGAGCGGGTGGTGTTGGACGGGCTGCTCACCCCAGCCGAGTGTGGGGTGCTGCTGCAGCTGGCCAAGGTAAGAAGACCTGGGAGTAGGTGGGACCGTCGGCTCGTTAGGGACTTCGGGCACAGCCCGGCCTGCCCCCTGTTCTGCCCTCTCTGGTTCTCCAGCCGGCACGGCACCTGCCCCTGCCTCACCACAGTGGACAAGTTCCGTTCCTCTCAACTTAGCCGGCCTGGGCTGGATGGACTCTCTTTACAAAGGAATTTTGCTGGAAATTGATAGGAAGAACAAAAGAAAAAACATAAAGGCATAAGAAAGGGTGAGCGTGCAAGTGAGGATTCCTTGGTTAGCCAAGAGTTTAATTATCGGCTGGGCCAGTGGCTGAATAGACACACAGGCTTCTTTCCCCATCCGTTGCTGCCCCTGCTAGTTTGGGCTGAATGCTCCATACTCACTGCCGTGTTGGGAAGCTTCCATCTTCATTCCAGGTTAGCCTTCCTTCTACACACACTCACTGAGTATCTGTGGCGTACTCAGAACTACTGGGTTCCAGGGGGACGTAGATGAGCACAGATGTGCACTCAGGAGCTCGCTGTATAGAGAAGGAACCGGACATGGAGGCATATCAGTAGAGCGAGGGGTAAGTTGCTACAAGAAGCATGTACCCGTCCAAATAGGAGCACCGAAATGCCAAGTCACAGAAAGCTTTCTGTGGGGGCTGGGGGCATTTGAGGGGGTCATTTGAGCTCAGTCTTTTTTTTTTTTTCATTTATTTATTTGAGAGAGAGTGAAAGAGAGAGAGAGCGTGTGCAAGTGGAGGGGAGTGGGGGAGAGAGAGAAGCAGACTCCCCGCTGAGCAGGGAGCTGGCCTTGGGGGCTCCATCCCAGGACTCCGGGATCATGACCTGAGCCCCAGGCAGACGCTTAACCTCCTGAGCCTCCCAGGTGCCCCTTGAGCTCCGTCTTAAGGATGAGTTAACAAGGCGGAGAAGGGGAGGAGAGCCAGGCGGTAAGGAAGAGGAACGAGGGGCCCGGACAGCTGCGGTAGGGCACAGGAGTTAAGGGCATGGGCCAGCCCCGACGGTGATTAGCTGGCTGACCTCATGCCATGTATCTTAATGTCTCTGAGCCTCGTTCCTTCATCTGTAAAATGGGGCTAAATGCAGTGGGCTCTTCCAGGGTTGTTGTGAGGCCCGAGGCAGTACTTGGTAAAGCTGTTGGAAGAATATAAAAAGTGCTCAGGATTCGCCCTCGCTGTGTCAGGCTGCATGTTATCCACAGGAGGTAGACGGGAGGGAAGCCAGAGGTGGAGGCACGGGCGAGATGGCGCAGGGCCTTCTGTCCCAGCTACGGGAGTTTGTTGACCGTGGACAGCTTATCGGACAATTTAAGGAGGGGTTAGCAGGAGCGGGGTCTGGAGTCACCATGCTGCAGAACCGGCAGATCCCTCTAGTGGCACTGCGGAGAACGCCCTGGGAAAGGAAGGAGGGGAGGCTTCTGGGGTGATGCTGGCGTGCCACTGCCTTAGGTTAGATCCTCATTTCAAGGGAATGAAGAGAGGGGGACAGATGAGAAATATTTAGAAAGTCAAAGATAAAGAAGTTCAGCACTAAATCTATGTGGAAAATAATGGATGAAAGGATGGAGTCAGGAATAACTCCGAAGTATCGGCTCTTCTTTCTGTTCCTCCATCACACTAAATTCATTCTAGCCTCAGGACCTTTGCACTTGCTGTTACTGCTACCTGGAACATTTTTTTCTCTCACATATTCAAGTGGCTCCTTCATATCATTTGCTTTCAATGTAGATGTCACCTCACTCATCAATTAGCTGTCCCCTACCCACTGCCTGGGCACTCTGAAGGTTGTAGCCCTGTTTTAACTTTTTTATATCATTTATCCCCATCTAAGTTAATCTGGTTTGTTTGTTTATTTATTTACTCAAAATATAAACTGCGTGAGAGCATGTTCACGGGTGTGTCCTCACTGCCTAGAATAGTGCCTGGCATATAGGAAGTGCTCAGTACAAATTTCTTGAATGAATAAATACAAGAATGGAAGGTTAGATGGCTTGGGTGAGTAGGTGGTGTCTCAGAGATGAGGTTTATACACAGGGTAACTGGGTAGTGGTTGCAAAAAGCAGCCAGAAGAATAGGTATCAGGAAAAGGACATTCAAATACCAGGAGACCCCTCCGGTAATGAGACTCATGTAGGTGGTTGGGTAGTTGGGGCTCAGCATCAAGGGTTCTCACATTCTCCAAGAGTGTGTCAAGGGTGTCAGAAAGGCACCTCGGCTGATACTGTCTCCCCACCTCGAGCCGCCAGGACCCGGCCTGACTATCAAACTTCCTGCTAGGGTCCTGTTCCTGGAAAGACTCCTCTATCCTTGGCTCATCAGGAATGAGTGACCAAGCTCTTCCTGCCCTCTTTTCCCAATGGCCGTTACCCTCTCAGAGGCCCCTTTCCTGCTGTAGGAAGCTCTCCAGAGTTCTAGGCACAGCAGCCTTGGCCAGTGGGGTTCCAGATCTTTACCAGAGCGTGACAGTATAGACCTGAACATAGTTGTTCTGTGGGAAGGGGCAGCAGCTCAGGGAAGGGGGCCAGCCGAGAACACTGGGGGCTTCTAGCCTCTTCCGGGGAGTGGGACGATTGGAGGAAGGTCTTGCAGCCCTGAGGGCAGTGATGTGGGAGATGGCCTGGGACCCAGGGAGTGAGACTCCCCAGCCACCTCTCTCCCTCCGTAGGACGCCGCTGAGGCCGGAGCCAGGTCTGGCTATCGTGGCCGCCGCTCCCCTCACACCCCCCATGAACGCTTTGAGGGGCTCACGGTGCTCAAGGCTGCGCAGGTGAGAGGAGGCCCCCGTGCCCTGGTCTGATGCCCAGAATCGGAGAAGAGGGTACACAGGAGACTGAGTGCCCAAGCCTGGGCCTCTCCTGTGGACTGAGAGCGCCTGAGGCCCCTGTCTAGAGTTGAGGGCGGCGGGAGGTGAGGTGTTCTGAGACTTAGGGACCTGGGTGATGGTCACAGAGCCAATGGAAGGAGCAGTTTGGGCTGATGGACAGAGCTGGCTGCTGAGACCAAGCCCGGGGGTGGAGAGCAATGGAAGTAGGGCAGGGGCTGGCGCAGGGCTGCTCTTCCATCGCCCCCTCCTTTCCTGCCCTTCCTTTCCCGGCTTGCAGCTGGCCCAGGCTGGGGCCGTGGGCAGTCAGGGGGCTAAGCTGCTTCTGGAGGTGAGCGAGCGCGTGAGGACCTTGACACAGGCCTACTTCTCCCCGGAGCGGCCCCTGCATCTTTCCTTCACCCACCTGGTGTGCCGGAGTGCCATAGAAGGTAACCACCAGGAAGCCTAGCTGTTCCTCCCCAACTGCGGGCCCCTGTTGGGCACTGCACCCCCTCCGCATCCCCAAACTCCGTGGGCTTTCTGACTTCCCCGCCTGGGTAAGGGCCTGGCCCCTCTGCCCAGCCGTGATCCCCCGAAGCTGTAGGGTGAGCATGGGCCACACTGGATGAGCACAGGGGTGTTCACCAGGTAGCTTTGCTTGCCAGGAGAGCAAGACCAGCGCATGGACCTCAGTCACCCGGTACATGCAGACAATTGCGTCCTGGACCCTGACACCGGGGACTGCTGGCGGGAGCCCCCAGCCTATACCTATCGAGACTACAGGTGGGCAGCCCCCCCAGGGGTCAGGCAGGTGGACCTGGGTTGGGGGTCTCACTGCCTGCCGCCTTCCTCCCTTTGCAGTGGGCTCCTCTACCTCAACGATGACTTCCATGGTGGGGACCTGTTCTTCACAGAGCCCAATGCCCTCACGGTCACAGTAAGCCGGGTGGGGGCCGTAGGGGTGTGGGGGGAGCCCAGCTGTGGGCTCTGAATTCAAAACAGAAGCTTCCCAGAGGCAAATGCAGGGAAATGGCCAGGGGGCCCCCTTAACCTTTTCCTTTCCTGGCCTCCCCAGCCCTCCCACCACTTGTCTGGGTTCGGGGGTATAGCAGAGTTTGATTACACCTCCCCAGGAGATCTGCTGTGGTCCCTGCGGATCCTGCCTTCACTGTTTGCCTCACTCCCTCAAGAAGGGGGGTAAAGCGCAGGTCCCCAAGGCCGTAGTCGCGGTGGAAACCAGGGGCTGGACTTGCGCGGGAGGAGAGGGGCAGTGACTTTGCGTCATCTACTGCTCTGTCTTACCCGATTACCTCCTTCTCTGCTGCCACCAGCTACTGATGATCCGTGGCCTCCCTGAGGGGGAAGAATGTCCCCAAGACCCTTATCCCCAGTACCCAGAGTCTGGTACTGCATTCATACCTTCAGATTGCTTCACACCCGGGGTTCAAAGGTTGGACAGGAAAAGTCAAGGCCTCGGTGGGAGATGGAGAGGCCCCTTTCCTTTGGCTGTGACTCCTCCAGCCTCGGTCTGGCATTTGTGCTCCCCAAGTTGAGGCCAACTTCTCATTTCCCCCCCGGGATAGTTCCTGAATTAAGGAGTGGGAAGTGATGGGCAGGAGAGCTGAACTCTGCGCCCCGGCCCACCACCTGCCGTAGGGAGTCAGAGCCAAGTTCTCTGAGAGTACCCATCCCTGGCGCTGAACCTGCCCTCCCCCCTCAGGCTCAGGTTCGTCCGCGCTGTGGACGCCTCGTGGCCTTCAGCTCCGGTGGGGAGAATCCCCACGGTGTGTGGGCCGTGACGCGGGGACGGCGCTGCGCCCTGGCGCTGTGGCACACGTGGGCGCCTGAGCACAGGGAGCAGGTGAGGAGGAGCGGAGGTAGGAAAGGCTGTCCCTCTGGTGTGTGAAGGACGAGGGGCAGGGTCTGAGGCATCCCAGGGAGGGTCCCTGGGGCAAGGTGATGCAGGGGATTGGGCCAGACTCTCCTCCCTACTCCCCAGGAGTGGACAGAAGCCAAAGAGCTGCTGAAGGAGCCAGGGGAGGAGGAGGAGGAAGAGGAAGAGGAAGAAATGCCCAGCAGAGACCATTCCCCGGAACCCCCCAGCCGCAGGCTTCCGCGGGTCCAGGACAAGGCTGGGAAACCGCCCCGGGTCCGAGAGGAACTGTGAGGGACTGAGCCAGCCGGGGACGTGGCCACATGACTTGTGAAGGGCGGCCTTGATGCCCGGACCCATGAGAAGCCCCCATGTGATGGGAGCAGAACAGTGAGCTGTCTGTCCCTGCACCCCTACTACCTTGGGGATCACAAGGGCTGCCCAGCCCTGGACTCAGAGGACACTGCACAGACTAGCCTAGAGCTCACCAGGCCTGGCTGATGGACCTCCAGCCCATGGACAGACTGAGGACACGATGCCTCCCGGAACGAAATGGTGGGGAGAGGGCCTGCCTGCTTCACGTGTGGAGGATGAGAGGGAGGCTAACCCCGGTTCCCTGTCCCAGCCTGTAATAAAGAACTGAAGATCCCTCAGCCAAGAGCCCAGTCAAGGGTATCACGGTTTCTGTGGTGTCTGCAGTGGGGGAATGGCTGTGGCTGGCCTGGGAGGAGACAGGTGCCTGTGATTTGTCAGGGAAATCTCGGCCACCTGCTCCCCATATGCAAATGGCCCCAACCCTCCCCCCCCACAGCTGCTCCTTGGGCCTCCAACTTTAAGCCCTGTCTTCCCTCTCTGAGCTTGGCCAAGACATAGGGCGCCTGATCCCTCTGGTTCCAGCCTTCAAAACCCCAGCAGGACTCCGTGAGTCACGGGGGCAAGGAGTGGGCCAAACCCCAGGTGGAAGCCGGCTCGGGGCTGCGCCCCACTTCCCACCCTTTGTCCACTCAAAGCAGGGGCAGGCCTGTCCAGTCGTTCTCTCTGGATCCCCTGTACCTGCCCCCCCCCCCCCCCCCGCCGGGATCAGACCCAGGGGCAGCTGGTTGGGGTTTGTTGAGAAGGATTATCCAGATCAGTCCCATCTAATCTCAGCTCCTGCCTGCACTCTCCCCACATTCACCCGAACCCCCTTCCCGGCAACCCTGAACTCAGAGATGAAATCTTGGGTGTTGAGAATGGGCCACGTCTCAGCCTCACATTCTGGCTCCAGGGCTGGTTGCTAGGCAGGCCCTGACTGCCGTGATCATCAGCACTGGTGGGGGCTGGGGCGGGGGGGGTGCACTGGGGCTGTGGTTGCTTCTGTTTCTCTGTACCCCTCCCAAACCCCAACCTTTAATCCTCACAGCTTTGCTCTAATCCCATGGGGCCTGATGCTCTTATCTCTGCCACAGGGAGACTGGCCAGGGAAGCACCCCTTCGACCCCTCCTCCCCCCCAGGGCTTGTGGGGGGATACTCCTCTCTGTAGCCCCACACTCTTGCTCCCACCTACCCCCCAACCCCAGGCTGGGCCCAAGTCACTGCGGAAGCCACACACCTCCCTTCCTGCCCTCTCCCCCCACCGCTGCCAGCTGATTTCATTTGCCTGCGTCGTCGTCGTCGTTGGCCCTACCTTCTCTGTCAGTGCCCCCCCAACCCCCCCAGAGCTGGGGCCAGGCCAGGCCAGCTTGTCTGGCAGCAGAGCTGGGGCAGGTGACAGGTTGGCGTCGCAGCTGAGGGAGTGAAGAGGTGCCTGGGAACCAGAGCTGGAAACCTGGGACAGGTCCAGTCAGAGTCCAAGTAAGAGGGAGCTGGCATGGCTCTGCTGGTGGGGGCCGGGGGCTGCAGGGAGGGCTCAGGCAGGGCTGGGCTTGGCTGCACAGGACTCCAAACATGGAGGGGCTCGTGGGGAGCTGGTGCGGGCCCCCCAGGCATTTCTCTACTACTTGTAGTGGGCTCCAGCCCTTGAGTCTGGTTGGGTGTGAGGGACAGGACCATGGCCTGGTGAGGACGCCCTACACCTACCCCATGTTCCTAACAGGAGCCGGAGCTAAACCTCAACCTGTCAGCCATGGGGGAGATGGAGCAGCTGCGGCAGGAGGCAGAGCAGCTCAAGAAGCAGATTGCAGTAACCCCAGAACTTTCCCACTGGGGGACCCCAGAAAACATGCAACCCGGGAAGGGAGGAAGTGTGGACTGGGGGGGAGGGGGAGGGGGCTGGATATGCTCTTGAGTGACACGTTAGAGACCCCTGACCTGGAAGTGACCAGAGACCTCCTGAACTTGGATCTCATATTTGAGATGCCCCCCAAACCCTAGAGCCCCAAGCCCACCTGCCTCCGAGGCCCATGCACCCACTACCCCCACCTTGCCCCTTATGCCCCCCTGATAGCTGCTTTCCCCCCAGGATGCCCGGAAAGCCTGTGCTGACATTACTCTGGCAGAGGTGAGATCTCCTGTCCGACCGAGGCAGGGCGGGAGGGAAGCGAGGGGAGGGGAACTCCCTGACCAGCAACAGCCTGGTGCCCGAGCTTTAGTACAGCGTGTCCTTGGAATGAGGAACGGCATTAATTAATTCATTCAACAAACATTTAGCGAGATCTGCTCTGGGCCAGGCACCTTATTGGAAGCTAAGGCTGCAGATGCTGTCTCTGTCCTCAACCGTAAAACAAGAACGGTTACAAACCCTCACGGGATGGTGAGGATGAAGAGAGGGTCGGCACTTTGTAAATCATAAAGCCCTTACAGAGCAGTTGCTAGTTTTCTAATAGTGTCTGCATCAATTCTAAGGTCACATTTTTTCCCATTTTGACATCTCTGAGATCAAGATGCATCCCAAAATAGATGATGCCTTACAATTATAATTGGCAGCATTTTTTGTTCTTTCTCAGTGATACCTAAAAGCATGGTGCTTCATAGAGTTGGTGACATCTTATGTTGGATTAAATACGTTAATAGTAAGAGTGAACATTGAACGCTTGCTATGAGCCCAACCCTGGGCTAAGTTGTTTCGATACATAATTTCATTTAATTTTCACAACAACCCCATAAATTGATGCTGTAAACCTCGTTTTACAGATGAGCAAACGGGCTCAGAGAGGGTAAGCAACCATCCCAGGACAACAAAGCAAGTAAATGATAAGTCAAGGCCATTGACTTGAGCCCCAGCCTTAAATTGAGAGGCTGGACGGAGGGTAAGGGACACAGGATCACAGATCTCAGGAGGTGCAGTTCAGGGTCGCGGGGCTGCCCCGGGTAGCCAGTGGAAGATACCGCCGTGCCACAGTGTCGTGCGGGACCGGGCTTCTAGCGGCTCAGGGCAGCGGATGTGTGCCTCTCTTCCCAAGTCAGCGTTCGCTGACTTCCCGCTGGCAACTTGAAATTGGTCAAGGTGGGAGTATTTCCATGATGGACGTCACTCTCCCACCTCCACTTCCTCCGCTAGCCCACACTGGAGAGATGCTTGTTAAACACTTGGCAACATGCCACTGGCCATGCCTGGTCTCTCTCACCTCCCGGTTTAAGCTGCCCCAGGGCAGAAACTTATTTCTCCAGGGCTGGGGGCCTGACCCCAGAGCCTGGCACAGAACAGAAACTGGTCCGGATCGGTGGCTGTGACACTGACATCTAGGCACCCTACTCACCCTGATTTCTAGTGCCCCCTTTTCTGCAGCTGGTGTCGGGCCTAGAGGTCGTGGGAAGAGTCCAGATGCGGACACGGCGGACATTAAGGGGACACCTGGCCAAGATCTATGCCATGCACTGGGCAACCGACTCCAAGTGAGGCCTGAGGGGCACCCGGGGCGGCAGGGAGGCAGGAAGGAGAGTCTTGGGTGACGTGCGGTGCCCTCTCCCCAGGCTGCTGGTAAGTGCCTCACAAGATGGGAAGCTGATCGTGTGGGACACCTATACCACCAATAAGGTACCTGCCTCCCCAGCCCTCCATCATCCCTGGGGTCATTATGCCTCCCCTCCCCTCGCCCGCCCTGCCCACCTAGGAGCTCAGCTCAGCTCCTGCTTCTGTCCACCCTCCCGCAGGTGCATGCCATCCCGCTGCGCTCCTCCTGGGTCATGACCTGTGCCTATGCCCCATCAGGGAACTTTGTGGCATGTGGAGGGCTGGACAACATGTGCTCCATCTATAGCCTCAAATCCCGTGAGGGCAACGTCAAGGTCAGCCGGGAGCTCTCTGCTCACACAGGTGAGAGACCCTCTCTTCCCGTCCCTGTTGTGAGAGGCCCAGGGATGTGGTCTTGCAGCCTGGGCCCTGTCCTCACCACCCCCAGGTTATCTCTCCTGCTGCCGCTTCCTGGATGACAACAACATCGTGACCAGCTCCGGGGACACCACTTGGTGAGGACTGAACGCTGGGGGTGCCGGGGCTTGGGGCACGGCTCTGTGCTGGCCTGTGACAGTGTGACAGCCCCCCCCTCCCGGCAGTGCTCTGTGGGATATCGAGACTGGGCAGCAGAAGACGGTGTTTGTGGGGCACACAGGGGACTGCATGAGCCTGGCTGTCTCTCCTGACTTCAAACTCTTCATTTCGGGGGCCTGTGACGCCAGCGCCAAGCTCTGGGATGTGCGGGAGGGAACCTGTCGGCAGACTTTCACTGGCCATGAGTCAGACATCAACGCTATCTGCGTGAGTCCCCCTCTGCATCCCGACTCCCAGGACCCCTCACCAGCCCCCCCCCCACATTCTTCATCCCTCCCCTAGCTCCCTGCCCCTCTTTTTAACTTTCCTGGTTGGAGTAATTTCGCCTTACAGAAGAGTTGCGAGAGTGACTGAAACAGCTCCATCTACGCCTTACCCACATTCACCGCTGACATTTTACCACATTTGCTTTATCATTCTCTGTAGATGGAGGGAGGGATGGATGGAAAGACAGACACATACACCTCGATGTGGACATAGATATATTTTATTATTTTTTTTCCTCTTTGGAGAGTAAGTTGCAGATATTATGCCTCTTTACCCCTTAAATATTTCAATCCATATTTCATAAAAACAAGGCCATTCTCTAACACGGTCACAGTATAATTCTTAAATTAACAATGACACACTGTAGTCTAAGTCTATACTCACATTTCACCAATTATCTCAAGAATGTCCTTAATGGCCATGTTTTTTTCTGTCTAGGAACATGCATTGTGTTTCCTTGCTGTATCTGTTCAGTTTCCTTTAAACTGGAATCTTTTTTTCTACCTTTCTTTGTCTTTTGCGACATTGACATCTTTGAAGAGTGCCACCCAATTTTCTTTAAGCTTTCCGTCCCTTTAAGTTTATCTGACATTTCCTTGTGATGAGATTCAGGTCATGCGTTTGCACTTGGCCCTGCACGTCCACACCCTGCTCCGCCGGGACAGCCTCTGCCCTTCTAGCCATGTGACCCTGGGCAAGCTGCCCGCCCTCCCTCAGCCTCGTGCTCTCGAATAATGCCTGCCTGCTGCGCGGTAGCGAGGGGCCAGTGAAGGGTGTCGGGCGGCCACTGGCATGCAGCTGGCCTGGGATAAATGTCAGCGGTGAAGGGTGCTGGGGAAGGGACAGGCAGAGGCTGGGAAAGCGCTTGCTCTAGAGCCATCAAGGGCGGGAGCCAGGGAGAGCAGGAGAGGTAGCCGGCGCCTGGGTCTGAGTCCTGACCCCCTTGCCTGTGCCTCAGTTCTTCCCCAATGGAGAGGCCATCTGCACAGGCTCGGACGACGCCTCCTGCCGCCTGTTTGACCTGCGGGCAGACCAGGAGCTGACCGCCTACTCCCACGAGGGCATCATCTGTGGCATCACATCCGTGGCCTTCTCCCTCAGCGGCCGCCTGCTCTTTGCAGGCTACGACGACTTCAACTGCAACGTCTGGGACTCCATGAAGTGTGAGCGTGTGGGTAAGGGCCAGCTCCCCCTACTGCCCCCTCAGCTGGAAGGACCTTCCTACGAGCTCCCTTTTTTGGGGACCCTCTTTCCACTCTTCCTAATTACTGGATGACTCTGAGCTCTAGCCCTAGCATCCAGTCCTCCTTGGTTTCCAGCCTAGGACCATCATCTCTAGTGGCCCTGCTCCACTGCCCAGCGCTCTAGCTGCTTCCTGCCAAAGGAGCTTCCGAGTCATCCGAAACCTGTGGGCCTCAACTGTCCAATCAGTTCTGGATTTCCAGGGCTCTGAAGCATCAGGGGCATCCACCGGAGGAAAGGGCAATCTCAGGGGACGGTCATAAGCAGAATCAAGGAGATCTAGAGTGACCCCAGCCTAGGGGCTTTACTAGGACCACCCTGGTCTGAAGTTGAATCATAGTGTGGCTTCTCTTGGGGGAGGCCAGATGCTAAATGAAAATAACACTGGCCGGAGCGTCGGGATCCAAATCTGAATTCTGTCGCTCAGGACCTCAGGGCCCTCGGGCAAAGCCACTTCTCTCCGGGCCTCAGTCTCTTCATTTGGAGACTCCGCAGTGAGACTAAGAGCTACCTCCCCATTTTCTAGCGCCCATCAGGTGCTCCTCGCTCTTTCACAGCGCGCTGACACTGCCGACCTCTCCTGGCCCTCCCGGCCCCCCACCCCACCCTCCACAGAGATTGGCCTCAAGAGAAACCCTGCCCCTTAGGGTAATCCTCTTTGAGTCCCCACCACAGGCTGAGAGCTAGTGGCCAATCTAACCTAGGATTCCTGCAGACGCACACGCGCTTTCTGCCAAAGCCGCATGGGCAGACAGGCTGACTCCTCTCCCTCTTCCTCAGGCATCCTCTCTGGTCATGACAACAGGGTCAGCTGCCTGGGGGTCACAGCTGATGGGATGGCTGTGGCCACTGGCTCCTGGGACAGCTTCCTCAAAGTCTGGAACTAAGGAGGCTGGAGGAGGGGAGGTAAAAGGCCATGAAGACACTCAGCTGCCCCCTCCCCTGCCCAGGTTTCTTTTAAAGTTTGTTTAAGACTTTTTCTTCTACACCCCAGCTGGCACTCCCACCCAACTTTGTCCTTTGAAGGCGGTGGGGAAAATGGGGAGTATGCCTTTGGGAGGCAGCATCAGGGACACAGGGGCAAAGAACTGCCCCATCTCCTCCCATGGCCTCCCCTCTCCATGGTCCTGCAGCTTCTCCCTTACTGAGCAAGGATGACTGCCCCCTCCCCAGCCCTTGGCAGGCCTAGCAGACTTCCAGTCTGAGGCCCCAGGCCGGGGAATTCCTCCCCCAGAGTTACTATCTTTGTCCAGACCTGGGTGGCAGAAGGTGCTCAGTCCTGTGACTTTGGCTCTGGCACCACGAGGATCCTGGCCCCCTTCTTCATGATTTCTCCCCTTTCTACCTTCTTTATTTCCCTCCTAAAGGACTTATAATAAAGTGTAGTGCCCTGGTATGTCTGTGATGTTTGGCTTCTGCCCCCCTTCTGTTCCAAAAAGACACAGGCCCAACTTAAGTAATAAGATATTAGGGGTGTAGCAATAAAGGCTGGGTACCAGACAGCTTGGGGGCAGAAAGTTGGGTGGAGGTGGAAGCCCAAGCCCCACGGAGGAGGTATTCACCAGGTGGCCAGTGGAGCTTCTGCCCAATGGTTCACTACAACAGGTCCATCTACATATGTGCGTGTATCTATAGGAAGGTTATGTTAAGAAGGAATCAGATTACAGAAGACCTTGAATACTGGCAGAGACTTTATCCTAAGGGCAATAGGGAACCCCTGAAGAATTCAGAGCAGAGGAGTCACATGGTCAGTTGTGCTTCTCAGAAAGGTCACCCTAGCTGTGGCGTAGGTGGGAGGGGAGACTGGAGGGAAACAAGGCAGGAGGGAGATGGCAAGAAATCAAGAGCAGGAGGGACGCCTGGGTGGCTCAGTCAGTTAAGTAGCTGTTAAGCAGCTCCCTTCAGCTCAGATCATGATCCCAGGGCCCAAGTCCAGCATCAGGCTCCTTGCTCAGCGGGGAGCCTGCTTCTCTCTCTGCCTGCCGCTCCCCCTGCTTGTGAGCTCACGCTCTCTCTGACAAAGAAATAAAATCTTAAAAAAAAAAAAAATCAGGAGCAGTAGGACAGGGGGGCAAGGAAAGGGAAGGGGAAAAGATGAAAGATAGAAAATCACCAGGATTTAGTGCTAGGGTATGGGATATTAAAGAGGGAGGCATTCAAGATAATGGCCACAGTTCAGGCTTAGGCAACAAGGGGGATAATGCTGTTATTCCCAGGGATGGAGAATAGTGGATGAAGAGTAGCTTTGGGGGAAAGAGCACAAATTCAACTTTAGGCAAACAGACTGTGTAGTGCCTACAGGGCAGTTGGATAAAGGTCAGGGCTAGTTGGAGGGACTTGGAAGTTACCAGGATATAAATAAATGATAGCTAAAGCCCTAGAAGTGAACACCTAGGGAGAGCGAGAGGAAAAGTTCAAGGATGGAGCTCTGGGGAACCCCAGGATTTACGGGAAGCGTGTGATTGGCTTGGAAGACAGGGAACCCAAGTTCCCCAGGCTACTTTTCTACGTATAGAGGCCCACTCCGAGGCTTAGGTAGAACACTTAAAAACATCATTTAAAACCACTTCCTTTAATATACAAGAAACACATGAGACACAAAGAAAGCCCAAGAAAGCGCTCAGTCCCCGAGCTGGAGTATAGTGGGGGGTTGAAGACAATGAGCCTTTCCAGTCTCCCAGGGAAAGATGGGATTGAGGGGACGCAACATCACTAGGCCCCCGGTGGGTGAAGCCAGCGCTGGGGTCACGCTTGGCCTAGTTCTCCACCAAGTTTGGAAAATGCTGATTTTCCTTGTCCTGGTCCTGGCCCTGCTCCCACACTCGGCCTCCAGTTTTCAGAAGTCGTCCAGTTCCCAGAATGGTCCCTTCCTTTAGCTCCCTAGCATTTTCACTCAGGGGAGAAGGCCGCTTACCCTGCCAAAAGCAGTGTGTGAGTTGGAGTGGGGAGGGACGCTGTTAAGGAGAGGGAGGATTGGGTAAAAAGGTCTCCCACCCTCTACCCTGGATTTCTGAGTAACAGTTTTCACCCTCTCTCCCTTTACCTGTCGTGGTGTCAGATTTCCAGGGGAGTTGTCATCCTGTAGGATGGTGAGGGGAGATCTCCCTAGTACCTTGCCATTTGCTTTCCGTCTATTGTGCTTAGAACCTAGGGTGGATAAGGAGTTAAAGCCAAAAGCCAAAATTAGGGGCTTACAGTTTATTCCTCCTACACTCATCCGTGCACATTATCCCGATTTCTCTTCCCTCTACCTTGCTTAGATTCTGTACCTGAAGATCGGGGAGTCTCAGGGTCTCTCAAGGGCTTGTCGGAGCTCTGGCCAGTCATGGGGGTTTCTGAGGGTTGTCCTGCTTCCTCCTTGGAGAACACCTGCTTGGAGGGGAGCTCAGTCTGGCTCCAGGGTGGCACCTGGTCCTCAAGGGAAAACTGGGTGCCCAGAGGCAAGTCCAATTCAGAAGATGAAGTTGCCTCTGAGGGCAGAAGAGGCTCTGGGGGCAGATTCGATTTGGGGGCTTCGGTCTCAAAGACTTCACTCAGCTGTTTCATCAGTGGGCTTGGGGGCTCTAGAGGGGAGAAGTCAAGTGAGATAGTGACCCTGTGATACAAATCATTCAGCAAGGAGGAAAAGACACAGGAATTTTAGGATTCATGCCCTGGTGGGTGAGGGATTGGGAAGAGAGAAATTAAGGTGAGAGGAGAAATGTTGAGAGAAGAGTGAGATTGGATCAAAGCAGGAGGATGGAGGCTCCTTTTAGAAGGAGCTCTCAGAAGATGGCCTCACTGGCCCAACCCACGGATGCTAGGTGACAGCCTTATCAGAATTCCCTGGCCCCACCATTTACCTCCGCTGCTGGTCTTCATAGGTGTCCGTGCAATGCCAAGGGTAGGAGAGCGGGGATCAGAGTCTTGGGCCTGATTCGGACCCTCCAGCTGCTCCCCTGCTGGTAGGTTTGGCTGTGGAGAGCTCTCCACCTGGCAGAACCAAAGGCTACAACAAGTCTGGACCCTGACTCTTTCTCCCCCCCACCCCCAGGTCTCTAGCCCCAGGTGGATATTCCAGGCAGGCACTGCCAAGGCCCTCGGGCATTCAGCCTACCCCATCCGGATTAAGACAGTGGAAAACAAGGTCTCAAATCAGAAAGAGGAGGAGGGCGTGAGGGCTTTCTCAGAATCAGTTTAGGCAGACGCCCAAGAATTCCGACCGTGCCTCCCACAGCCCGGCCCGCAGTACCTGGATGGGAGTGCGTAGGATGCCGGCACTAGGTGAACGGGGGTCCGCCACTCGGGCCAGAAGCTTGTTGTGCGGCGGAGGCCGCGCGGGAGTGACTGGGGCACTCTTGGCTGAGCCCATCTCAACCAGGAGGAATAAGGTGGGGCAGGGCCCGGCCCGGGGCGAGGAGGGGACGCCTGTGAGAAATGACTCAGGTCTCAGCCATTACCGCGACCACGTCTGACCTCTGACTGCAGACCACCCGCTCTTCCCGGTTCCCGGCCGAGGAACCTTCCGGCCGCTGGGCCAGAGGCCTCTGTGGAGATAATGACTGGTGCAGACGACAGGCCAGCTCATTCCGGGCCTGCTGGGCCCTCTAACTTACTCACTAATTAATTCAAATCACTTACCAGGCCCCGATTCCTCTTTTGGGTGCACAGCAGCTCGAGCCTCAACTCCCGACGCCGAGTTTCAAACCTCCCGCCACGCCCCCTGCTTTGACTCTATTGGTGGAGCCGACGTAGGCTCCTATAGGCCTCCTTGTGAGACCCGCCTCCAGTGCAGGAAGCCATTGGGCTGGCACGACGTCTATCATGAGGACCATGGGGCCAATGAGCAGCGGCTCGGCTCGCCGAGGACTGACCCCGCCTAGATGAGGGGACTTTTGTTCCGCCAAGGGTTCCGAGTTGTCCGTCGTGAGACTTTGAGGAGTGCCAGCCTTCGCTTTGAAGACCTTCAGTTTCAAAACCATACGATTTTATTTGAAAAAAATAGAGTCATGGATTTTTACGCGATTTTGTACAGATCCAGCTGGAGATGTAGTTAGGAAGGTTTTTCTGAGGCGAGATAGTAATCCTTATTGGTTGAAGGAGTCATCAATCACTCGACACCAACCCTCTCAAACTCCGCCTCATTGGACAGCCCCTTTTCAAATGCCGAGAATACAACTGGCCTTCTATTTTCCGATTGGACAGGACCCAGGAAAGTTTCTGGGATTGGTTTAAACAACCGTCAGTTTCTGCTCTTTGATAGAAGACACTCAAAGGGACTGTAGGGGTCCCAGAGTCCGAGCCTCCAAAACTCTGGGACCCACCTCGCTGCTCTACATGCGCTCTGCCCTTGGGAGCGTGGGATTGGTTCTTTCGACCATCGGCTGCATTAGAAGCGCTTTTCATTGGCGTTAGTCAAGAGTAGGGCAGAGGGCGGAGCACTAGTAGGCAAGCTGCGTCCAACTGCCATTCTCGCGCGTCCTCCCTTTAGCGCATGCACCTAACGAGTAGTGCTCATTGGACGGCGAGCCTAGGGGGTGGGAGACTGGGAACGGTGGGAGCTGCTGTGTGTGGAGGAGCTGCTGCCGGTGTCATGGCGGAGCTGAGTGAGGAGGCGCTGCTGTCAGTATTACCGACGATCCGGGTTCCTAAGGCTGGAGACCGGGTCCACAAAGACGAGTGCGCCTTCTCCTTCGACACACCGGTAAGCCCATTCCCCACGCCCGCAGCGAGCACGACTTCCTTCCATCTCCCTGGTCATTCTGCCGGGGCCTGCAAGGCTTGGGCTACCGCCTCCCTGCGATGCACTATGGGACTTGTAGTCTCCCACGCTCCTCCCTGCCGTCGCATTTAATTAGCTGGAGTTGTCGTATGACTACCGCCCCCGGAAGCCACCGCGCCCGCTTCACCCGTTCCCCATCTCGTGGAGCACTGTGGGGATCGTAGTCGCTCTCTCCCCTCATTGCCGTTCCAAGGTAGAGGCGCATCCCAGTTGTCGGACTACATCCCCCAAGTGGACCCCTGCGAAAGCCTGGGAGTTGGCCTTGCCTGCCGCGCACGGCTCTCCGGGTTTTGTAGTCCCATGTGGGAGGGATGGGGCGACCCCGCACTGTTCGGGGCCGGGGTTAGGGTTGGAGGGTGGGGAGTGCAGTTCCTAGGCACCTAGTAGTCTGGAAGGGACCGTGAAGAAGGCCGGTTCAGAGAAGGGCCGAGTTAGAGAGACTCCACCCATGGTTAATGTGGACAGGGGGCGGGGAGGTGGGTCATTGGTGGTAGGGAGGAGAGGAAAGAAGGGAGGAAAGCTCATGTCGTTTCTCCTTTGAGGTGACCTGTAACCGCAGCCCCCTCTCTTTTTCCCGCCCATCACAGAGAGCAGAGGGAACCCTTTTAAAAGTATTCCCAGAGAGATGGTGTCTTTCGTGGAGGACACTAAGATCTCTTTCCCATCCCGCTCCCACTCCTGACTAGTTAGACAAAGCCTCCACCCACACCATGCTTCACGTTTTGCAGGCTCCACCCGGAACCTCCCTTCTTGCAGTTCTGCCTTCCTGTGTCACCCTTAAGCGGAGACTAGCCTTTGCCTGGCCAGAGCCTTAACTGAGAGGGCAGCAGCCTGGTTGGGATCCGCCCCCCTCGCTACCCCTCCCGACCAGCGGCCGCTGGGCCCTGCCCAGGGTGTTCAGCCAGACCAGCTCATGGCTGGGAAAACTGCAAGTCAGAGTGGAAAGGCTTCATTAATGCATCGCCAGTGCTGAGTATAGCAGTATGATCTAAGGCCCGTTCAGGATCATCACTGTGATTTGTGGTTTGCTTGGTTTGCTAGGCTTTGATCTGAGCCTCAGACAATGTGCTGCTTCTCTGGGAATCTGGCTTGGCAGAGCTAAAAGAGGACGGCTCAGAGCAGAGCTCCAGGGTTCCCAAGCCTTGGGGAAACCAGCGTTTTTTATTTCCAACGGAGGAGTTCATTTCCCGCGGAGCTCCCACATGCCACCCAGTTCATCAAGTGCAGGGCTTGGTGAAGCACCGGCTTTCTCAGGAGGGAAAGGTTTTTCTTAATTACCAACAGATGGTAGAAGTCAGTGGCTCCCTTCTTCACACTCTCTCCTTAGTAACTGCTTCGAATCATCCAAATGGTGTTTTTGTAAGCTTGTTACACTTTCCTTCTCTCATCCCAAGTCAGGAGATCTCCAGTGTGGCTTAATTGCTTTCCTAACCAACTTCTGGCATGTTTGATTATCTTCAAATTGGGTTCATGGTAGATAGAGAGCTTATTTGACCTCCCTGATGAAAAATGTTCCATTTGGTCATCAACATTGCAATCCACACTGTTCTAGGGAGTGGTACAGAGCAATCTGTGGGACCAAGAACTGCCTTAGACCGTGCCCTATTTTTCATATCACAGCAGAGTATTTTTCAAGACCACTGAGGCATTTATTCAAGGAAGAAGATGCCCGTTGTTGCTCGGATCTGAGGGAAGACTCTTGTTTTCCCCAATTACCTCCTCCACCTTATCCATCACTATTTACAAAGGCACTGGCAGACTTGTTCTGTTTTAGAGAAGCTCATCCTCCCTCCTTAGCTGTGATTTAGGGTGGACCCTTGTCTTCCCCTGTTTTCTTCCTGGGTTATGTGTTTTAGCTGTCTCAGCAGGTGTTGCAAGATTATTCTATAGAGGAAATGGCTTTGAGGTTGGCAGTTGATGGACTTCAGTGGGGATGTAGTTATTGGTCAGAAGGGAAGCAGCAGGGTAGTGGCTGGAGAATGCTGGTCTTCATGTCCTTGCCAGAGTAGGCCCAGGTATAGCAGTGAGCCCCGGACAAGCATCCTTACCGTGGAGCCAGGCTTTAGCAGGAAAGGAGGGAGAAGACTCAGTGTGGACCAAGGTTTGATGACCTAGTAGGGTGTGGTAAAGGAAAAGTCTGGGCTTTCTGGCAAGCTTAGGAGTTGGGTGTATTGTTCAAGTGCTAGAATCTCTGCTCCTCCAGTCTGGAAAGTTTCCTGAGTCCTGGAGATGAGGCAGTGTTTGTCATTGTGTCTCTGGTTTAGGTTCCGTGTCTGAAATTCAAGCCTTTCCTCTCCCGGGAAGGGACCCCTTTTCCCTCTAAATATAATCCCTGGCACTGGAAGTCCATGGTATTTGATTCCCGTTTACCTCAAGGAAAGAGGTAAAGGGGGGCGCCGGGGTGGCTCAGTTGGTTAGGTGTCTGCCTTTGGCTCAGGTCATGATCCCGGGGTCCTGGGATCGAGTCCTGTGTCGGGCTTCCTGCTTAGCGGGAGCCTGCCTCTCCCTTTCCCACGTCCCCTGCTTGTGTGCTTGCGCTTGCTTGCTCTCTCTCAAGTAAATAAATAAAATTAAAAAAAAAAAAGAAGAAGTAGTAAAGGGAGTTCTCTACAATTGATTGGAAAGCTCCAGAGCCCAAAGAAGGAACAAGGAAGAAGAATGGTGACTGGCAGGTATTGCTCAGCCCCTGGCGTCCTTGGTTGTTATCAGTCATAGGAGAATGGGGAGAATCTTCACCACGTACCAGGTCCTAAAAGGCTAAATGACTCACCAAGGGCCACATGGTGTTGGCGAACAGAGCCTGTCTTTGGAAGGCAGCAGTGTCTGGCCCTGGGTCTTGGATTCCCCACCTGGCCAGGCTTCATCCTCCCTGTGTTTTCTCCCCTTTCTCTCGTACTGCAGGAGTCTGAGGGTGGCCTCTACATCTGCATGAACACATTCCTGGGCTTTGGGAAACAGTATGTGGAGAAACATTTCAACAAGACGGGCCAGCGAGTCTACCTGCACCTCCGGAGGACCCGGCGCCCGGTAGGGACAGGCCTGGGGCAAGGCCTGGGGACGTTCAGGCACATGCCCCTGGGCCTCCATTTTGAATCTGTCTCTTCCATTCTGACCTATTGGCCTCTGTTTCCCACTCTCACCTATTTCTGTTGGTAGCATTAGAACTCAGCACACATGTTTTTTTAGCTCCATCCCCTTCTAAGATTAACCCACTCTGTCCTGTCCGTCCTCCCCATTTGTCCTTTCCCTGGTACCCATTGCTGATCCTGGCCCTTCCTGCCTCATTGCAGAAGGAGGAGGACACCACTACAAGCACTGGAGACCCCCCCCGTAAGAAGCCCACCCGGTTGGCTATTGGTGAGCTCCATTACAGTCCTGTTCTGCCTGAGCTGGTCTTCCCTGCTCTCAGGGGTTCTAGGAAAGCCCCAAAAGAATGGGCCTGATGAATGGCCCTAGAGCTCTGGAGGGGGGCACAACGGGATGCTGCATCAGAGGAAGGACATGTACCTGTGGTTGTTGTCCTACCCTCCCTCCTCTTCCCTGTTTCACCAGGCATGGAAGGCGGGTTTGACCTCAGCGAGGAGAAGTTTGAATATGATGAGGATGTGAAGATTGTTATTTTGCCGGATTACCTGGAAATTGCCCGGGATGGGTTGGGGGGACTGCCTGACATTGTCAGAGATCGGGTATGAATACCTTCCCACCTTACCAGGGACTCAAGGGCAAGCGGGCCTCAAGCAGTGATGTCTTGGGCAAGCCCCAAGAAAGCTCGAGATGGAGGGGCTAGAGGGGCAGGGGAGGGCGAAGGGCTGGGTACCATCTCTGACCCTCTGCTTCCCCCAGGTGACCAGTGCGGTGGAGGCCCTCCTGTCTGCTGACTCGGCCTCCCGCAAGCAGGAGGTGCAGGCCTGGGATGGGGAAGTACGGCAGGTGTCTAAGCATGCCTTCAACCTCAAGCAGCTGGACAACCCTGCTCGAATCCCGCCTTGGTGAGGCTTGGCCCCTCCACCTTGGGGCACAACCCCCAGAGCAGGGGCAGAGAAGCCACCCTCCTGGGGAATCAGGTGGGAGAGAGGGTCGGGAGTAGGCGAAGGAGGGGGCTGGGGGAAATGAACTCAGCAAGGGACGACCGGAGGAGAGGAAAAGAGAGAGCTCTTGGACTGGCAGGGGGCCAATCCCATATACCCCTAACCCCGATTTCAGCTGACTTTCTTCTCCCTGGGTTAGTGGCTGGAAATGTTCCAAGTGTGACATGAGAGAGAACCTGTGGCTCAACCTGACAGATGGCTCCATTCTCTGTGGCCGACGCTACTTTGATGGCAGTGGGGGCAACAACCATGCCGTGGAGCACTACAGGGAGATGGGCTACCCATTAGCTGTCAAGCTGGGCACCATCACACCCGATGGAGCTGGTATTCCCTCCCCTCCTCGCTCCCTCCATGCTGAAGTGTGTCTTAACTGTTACTCGTCGTATAGGACCCGGATAACACGTCAATACATTCTCTTGATAAACAATGAAAATATCGCAGATGAGAGTAGATCTTCAGTTAACCCCCCAAATCCCAGTCCCTTTCTTAGAGGTTACCAGCATTATCTGTTTAGCGAGTATCCTTCCAAACCCATCTGACCCTAGCACCTTACCCTGCGCAGTAGAGTCGCAAGTAACTCCAGCCCTCGCCCTCTTTCACCCCGTCTTCCCTGCCAGCCAGTCTCCGAAGGGTCCCTGACCTCACTGCTACTCGGGGCAGCTCATCCTCTGTCCCACCAGCTCCTCCCCTTGGGGCAGGGAATGGGATTGGTGGCCAGGCCAGTCCGGAGCCACCCCTTCTGACACTGCTCCTGCCTCCTGCCCTAGACGTGTACTCCTATGATGAGGATGACATGGTCCTGGACCCCAACCTGGCTGAGCACCTGTCCCACTTTGGCATCGACATGCTAAAGATGCAGAAGGTGAGATCCCCTTCGGCTTCGGATTCTCCTCATCCCTGCCCGCCAGGCCCTTCCTGGCCTGAGGCTGAAGCAGCATGTCGACGACAGCTGCCAGTTATCCCAGTCCCCAAGACGTTTGTGCTTCCTTTGAAAAACTTTCTAGAATCATTTATTCATTCATTGAATACTACTGAGTACCCACTATGTGCTTGTCCCTGTGCGACTAAGACAGAGCCTTAACATCCTAGATGGAAAGGCAGACATTCATCATCTGCTCAGGCAAATGAGTGAAAAACCACAAACCGAAGGGTGCTGTGAGAGAGATGTAGGGGGGCGCCTGGGTGGCTCAGTCGGTTAAGCATCCAACTCTTTTTTTTTTTTTTAAGATTTTATTTATTTATTTGGCAGAGAGAGACAGCCAGCGAGAGAGACAGGCAGGTGGAGTGGGAGAGGAAGAAGCAGGCTCCCAGCAGAAGAGCCTGATGCGGGGCTCAATCCCAGGACTCTGGGATCACGGCCTGAGCTGAAGGCAGACGCTTAATGACTGAGCCACCCAGGCGCCCCAAGCATCCAACTCTTAATCTCAACTCAGGTCTTGATCTCAGGGTCATGAGTTCAAGCCCTGTGTCGGGCTTCATGCCCAGTGTGGAGTCTACTCAATAAAAAAAAAAGAGAGAGACAGAGAGGTGGTGCAGGAGTGGTGTAATAGCGGGAGGACCTGGCCGGTCGAGGGGATCAAGGAAGTGATGCTTGAGTGGAGAGCTGAGAGGTGAGAAGGGGTAACTTCAGAATGGAAAAAGCACTTCAAGTGGAGAGAATCACATTCATTTTTTCCTGTCACCAGAGCGGAGGCCTGATGACTAACAGGCCTCAGGGACAATCACTCGTGGCCTTCTGGAACTGGGACTGGGACTGGGAATAGCCAGTGTGTCTCCTGTTCGTAGAGTCTGTAATTGAACATATTCGAAGCTCCAGCCGGGGATCGTCCAGGACCCTGTGAGGGATCGGTGTGAAAAATCCAGGACTGAGTCTCTCACCCTGTCTGAAGTGCCCCTTCCCTTGCAGACGGACAAGACGATGACGGAGCTGGAGATCGATATGAACCAGCGGATTGGCGAATGGGAGCTGATCCAGGAGTCGAGTGTGCCACTGAAGCCCCTGTTTGGGCCTGGCTACACGGGCATCCGGAACCTGGGTAACAGCTGCTACCTCAACTCAGTGGTCCAGGTGCTCTTCAGCATCCCCGACTTCCAGAGGAAGTGAGTGGTGCCCCCTCCCCGTGCCTGGGCCCTGGACCCCTGACCCCGCAGCTGTCAGGACCTCTGTGTTCTGGCTTAGTCTTCATTCCTGTGGTGCTGTGGCTGGCACGCTCCCATCAGTTAGAGCAGCACTGTTCCCCAGCCCCACGGGCCCACTGAGGGCAGAACACCAAATCCCAGGGCGCTCCCTGGCCTCCTGACTGACTCGGGCGGGGGGAGGTGCTCTTTACTTGAGGCCAGTGACAGCAGATGAGGGCCTACCGTGGCCATGTAGCCCTTGGGGATTGGGGAGTGCCTGGGACACTGGGAGAGAGAAAAGGCACGTTCTGAGTGGAAGAGCGTCTGCCTTCAGAGAAGGACTCGAAGCATATGTGGAAACTTGAACAACGTGTTGACCCTTTCCATCCTGAAGAATGGGAACTGTCCTTCCCCTTCTCCCAGGCTGCCTTCTCCCTTCCCCCGGCTCGCTCCTGGGAAGGAGGCTGGGAAAGAAGACAGCGGAATACACTGCATGCTGGCATAGTTGGGAAGGGGAGGAAGGGCAGGTTGCCGGAGAGAAATGGGACTCTGTGGTTCAACCACCTAACTCCTCGCTCTGGAGGGAGCCTGTGCCCCGAGCAAGTGGATAATACTGCCTCCCCTTTCCCTTGGAGCCCCTGCCAGAGCACCTCCGATTATGCTTCCCTTGGCTCTTAGGTATGTGGATAAGCTGGAGAAGATCTTCCAGAATGCTCCGACGGACCCTACCCAGGACTTCAGCACCCAGGTGTATGTAGCCAGGTCCCGTGTACAAAGGCTCTTGAGAGCCTCGCAGCCCACGTGCCTGCTTTCTCCTCCGTGAGCGCCTGGAGTGGGCAGCAGCGCAGGCTCTTTGCCTCTCGCTGTGCTGTCTGCCTTGAGTGGGTCTCCTGGGACTCCACGGTTTTTCCCCTTGCAGAGGGTTGCCTATGGGCTGTAAGCAAGGGTTGAGTTGGGGAGGAAAGGCACAGAGAGAGGTCGGACGATCATTAGTGGACTGAAGCTAAATGGTTCTCTTGGATGTGAACGCAGGGCCAAACTGGGCCATGGCCTGCTCTCGGGAGAATATTCCAAGCCAGCACCGGAATCAGGCGATGGGGAGCAGGTGCCAGAACAAAAGGTGAGGCTGGGACTCTATCCCTTTCAGGCTCTGGAATTAAGGGGAGACTGAGGTCTGGGAGATGTCTAAACAAAGCCCCTTGGTGGCCTCTTGAGCCCCAGCTGAATCGCTGCCCTGGCTCTGCCTAGGAAGTTCAAGATGGCATTGCCCCTCGGATGTTCAAGGCCCTCATTGGCAAGGGTCACCCTGAGTTCTCCACCAACCGACAGCAGGACGCCCAAGAGTTCTTTCTTCACCTCATCAACATGGTGGAGGTAAGGGCTGGGAAGACAGCAAGGAGGGCAGTCCACACCGCCTCCATCTGCCTGCGATTCTCGCCCTTCTCCCTCCTGCCCATTCTTTCCAGTCAACTCCAGCCAGCCCGCCCCTGGGACCCAGGAGTCTGTGTGCACTGGGCCTTCCCTGTGAGTAGTGGGTGCCCCTGAGGAGAATGGTAACGCTGAGCAGTGATCCTTAATATTTGATGGGCTTGCAGCCGAATGAAGGATACAGCCAGAGAAAATGAGATGAAGATACTTATTGCCTGTAGAGAAAAATACACACACGTTCCACCACGGTCTCCCAGTGCCGCGATGGCGCCGGGGCTGGGGAGGGGAAGTTGAGTAGGGAAGGAGTTATTCTTGCATCTCTGAGCCTCCTGGGGGTAGACTTCCTTCCTTTCCTCTCTCTTCCTGATCCCTTAGTGACCCTTTCAGGTGCCCATCCCCTTCCCTGGCTGCGTGGACCTCCCCACCCCACCTCTTTCCCACAGAGGAATTGTCGGAGCTCTGAAAATCCTAACGAGGTGTTCCGCTTCTTGGTGGAGGAAAAGATCAAGTGCCTGGCCACGGAGAAGGTGAAGTACACCCAGCGAGTGGACTACATCATGCAGCTGCCTGTGCCCATGGATGCGGCCCTTAACAAAGGCAGGTTGCTCTCTGCGGAGCCTGGGGGCAGTGGGACTGTGAGGCCCGGGAGAAGCATTTGGCCACCTTGTGGGAGAAGAGCCCACGGCATGCCCTGCTCCCCCAGCCAGAGGTCTGGAGCAGGGAGGTAGGCTCACCTTTGCTTGTCAGCGCTGTGCTGAGGACGAGAGGCGAGACCGTTCGTGGATGTGTGTCATGTGGGTTTGGAGAGGGGGGAGCAGCAGTCTGGCAAGGCTAAGGAGGGCAAGAGGCAGTAGCCTCTGAAGGACTCACGCACCGATTCTGTCCCCAGAGGAGCTTCTGGAGTATGAGGAGAAGAAGCGGCAAGCCGAGGAGGAGAAGCTGCCGCTGCCAGAACTGGTTCGGGCCCAGGTGCCCTTCAGCTCCTGCCTGGAGGCCTACGGGGCCCCGGAGCAGGTGGACGACTTCTGGAGCACTGCCCTACAGGCCAAATCAGTAGCTGTCAAGTAAGTCCTGTTGGTCTGTGGTGAAGCTTTCGGGCCACTATCAGGGTGACCCCAAAGATACTCTGCCTCGTTCTCAGTCTTCTGTCCCTTCGTGGTTGGATTCTCAGGGCTGTGTCAGTTGGGGCTGGTCATCTGGCCCCGAGGGAAGCGAGAGGCCCCAGCAGGAGTCGACGTGGATGATTGCCACATTCCCTTGTCCTGCCCCTATCACCCCATCTTCTCTTGTGGGACAGGGTCACGTTTTAGTGCAGTGTCTGTCCACTCGTGCCCTCAATTTTGGCAGAACAAAGGCACATGGTATCCGTTTTGGACAGAATTTGGATTTCTAGCAAATGGCCTGAGTTTGGGCCTCGTTCTGTCGTTGGCATAAGCTTGAGATATGAAAGAGTGCTTTGGTCTCAAGGGATTTCAGCCCTTTCCCCCCACCCCCCCTTTGACAGGCCCCTGGCTTCTGCCGCTCCTTGTCTGCAGATGCTCTGATGCCTTCCCAGGGCAAGATAAGAATATGGAGTATCTTCTGGGCTATCAGGTCTTCTACCCACGAGAGGCTGAACCCCAGGGTGGGGGTTTCAGGAGAGGAGAACTTTGGAATTCTCTGGGTACCAGGACATTCTCTCTTCCCTAGGACCACACGATTTGCCTCTTTCCCTGACTACCTGGTCATCCAGATCAAGAAGTTCACCTTCGGCTTAGACTGGGTGCCTAAGAAACTGGGTATGGTGGCTGCGACGAGTGAGGGAGGCTAAGCAGAAAATGCTAGAAAAAGAAGGGGCCTTACCATGTGTAAACTAGCGTTTCTTTGGCTTTCCTCTGAAGGAGGAAAACATCACCCTGAATGTTTCAAAATGAGCCGTTTGAAAAGCACGGACTAAAAATATTAAAACACTTGATTTTACAGTGATAATTTACAACCAAAAGCGTTTTTCATAGTTTCACTTTTATACTTGGCGAGAGGTTCTCATTTAGATCATCTTGAAACGGTTCTCGTGAGTCTTAGAGCCCCTGACAACTTTGAGAACTCCAGATTTCACTTCGTGTCCTAGATTAGTCGAGACCCACAGAGGTATGAGATCATTCTTCTGTACAAGTTGGAGGCCTCTGTCCTTGTCCCTAGCGCATCTGAGGTAGATCTGGGACTAGAATCCAGGCCTCCTGATTCCCAGACCCACCATTACATTACACTGGGACCCCTGCAGTCGGTACCGCTCTGAGCAGCTCCCTACTCCAGAGCAGTGCCAAGACGTGGGGGCAGGGCTTTGAGGATCCCCCAGTGCTTTCTCAGGGAGGGCCCCAGGGAGCTGCTGAGGTGACCCGTTCCCCGCCGTTCCGATTACAGATGTGTCCATTGAAATGCCGGAGGAGCTAGACATCTCCCAGCTGAGGGGTACAGGGCTGCAGCCTGGAGAGGAGGAGCTGCCTGACATTGCCCCACCCCTGGTCACTCCGGATGAGCCCAAAGGTAGCCTTGGTTTCTATGGCAACGAAGACGAAGACTCCTTCTGCTCCCCTCACTTCTCCTCTCCGACATGTTAGTGACTCTTCTTCCTGCCTGCCTCTCTCCTTTGCTGATGGGGGTCTTTTCTGCCTGCCTCCCCTTGACCCTGTCCTTTGTGTTTCTCCTGTCCTCCCTTTCAAATTTCCCCTGCCCTCTTTTGATGGACATGAGGCCCGACTAGAGCACTCCTAGCCACATTCTGTGTGTGGCTGGCAGTAGCGCTGGCCGGTTGCCTCCCTGCCCTTGTCACCTCATCGCTTGGGGGTGGGGAGAGACAGCATACTCTAGAAACGGGACCCATTCTGTGAGAGTGGGCGAGGAGGGGATCCACAGGAGACCTTTAGCTTCAGTTCTGTGTCTTTAGTCCTGCGGGACCCACGTTACGGCACGCTGCCATTTTAGTTCTGGAGGAAGGTGCCTGGCCATGGAAGGACACTGCATGGAACGGGGCATTGGGAGAGGCCTGGGGCGCTGGACCGTGGGAGGCAGGAGGAGCAGATAGTGGCCCAAGGAGTCGGGTCACTGTGCCCTCCCTTCTCCCCCCACAGCACCCATGCTGGATGAATCAGTCATCATCCAGCTGGTGGAGATGGGCTTCCCTATGGATGCCTGCCGCAAAGCTGTCTACTACACGGGCAACAGTGGGGCCGAGGCCGCCATGAACTGGGTCATGTCACACATGGACGATCCAGGTAGGCCGGGTGGGCGGCAGGGTGCAGCAGGGCCGTCGTCCTCCCACACACACTTTAACCCCTTCGCCTCTGCAGATTTTGCAAACCCCCTCATCCTGCCTGGCTCCAGCGGGCCCGGCTCCACGAGTGCAGCGGCTGACCCCCCACCGGAGGACTGCGTGAGCACCATCGTTTCCATGGGCTTCTCCCGGGACCAGGCCCTGAAAGCTCTTCGGGCCACGGTATGAGCTGCCCCTGGCTCAGGACCGGGGGCCGGTGGGGGAGAACGGGGTGGGGGTGAGTGAGGTTCCATCCTCTGTGAGTCAGACCGAGGACCACTGGTGTGGGACGACCGAGGCTGAGGCTCCACCCTTTTGTGCTGAAGGAGCTGAGGCCTTCACTCATGGTTTTCTTGCCCTGAACTTGTTAGAAAGAGTAACGCTTCCCTCCTCTCCTAGAACAATAGTTTAGAAAGGGCCGTGGACTGGATCTTCAGTCACATCGATGACCTGGATGCAGAGGCCGCCATGGACATCTCCGAGGGCCGCTCGGCTGCCGACTCCATCTCCGAGTCTGTGCCAGTAGGACCGAAAGTCCGGGATGGCCCTGGAAGTGAGTGTCCCTGGGGAGCACGGTGGGCCAGTAGAATCTAGCCAGTCTGCTGCCAGCTGCCCATTCCAAGGCACCTCTGCTTCCCTCAGGGGCACAGGGGTCAGAAGCTTCTTTCCGCTGATGCGGCTTCTGAAGGTGGGATTCTAGGAGGCTGAGACAGGCGTGCGACCCAGTCGCTGCCCCCCAGTCCCTGAGATTGGCGTCCTGAGTTTGGGCTGTTAGATGCATCTCTGGACTGGCGCTCAGGGCTCCCTCTCGTTGTCTCCTAGAGTATCAGCTCTTTGCCTTCATCAGTCACATGGGCACCTCCACCATGTGTGGTCACTATGTCTGCCACATCAAGAAGGAAGGCAGGTGAGGGGCTGGCAGAGTACATTCTGAACTGGGGAGTGCTGGTGGGGATGAGTGGGGGCATCCTGGAAGTCCTTAGAATATTTGCGGGAGAAGGTAAAGGCCTGCTGGGTGGGGGGGGGTACAGAGACAACAGAAATTGATAGACTGCCTGATAGCAGGGGTCGGCAGATGACAGACAGCCCAAGGCCACCTGCTTTTCTAAATAAAGTTCTAATGAGCATAACCACACTTATTCACGTATGTATCGTCTGTGGCTGTTTTCACGCCGCAACAGGAAAGTTGAGTAATTGTGTCAGGGACTGGATGGCTTGCAAAACTAAACTACTTACCGTCTGGCCCTTTCCAGAAAAAGGTTGCGGGCCTGTACCTGACAGGAATGGGTGGGGGTGGCCGTAGAGGTCCTGGAGGACTTGAAGATGTTCCCTTCAGGCAGGTGGCAGCTAGCCTGTAGGTGTGGGGGCCCAGGCTGCCAATGCTGGGAACCTTTGCCCCAGAATCACCAGGAGCAAGTCCAGGGGCTGCGTCAGAGACTCAGTTGATGCAAAGTGGATGCCCAGTCTGTTTCTCCTTCTCCACCCCCCCCCCGCCCACTTCCCCAGATGGGTGATCTACAATGACCAGAAGGTGTGTGCCTCTGAGAAGCCACCTAAGGACCTGGGCTACATCTACTTCTACCAGCGAGTGGCCAGCTAAGAGCCTGCCCTGACCCCTTACCGCTGAGGACAGGGGACAGACCATCTGGCATGAGGGATAGGGGCTGAGGGACGGACTTCAGCCACCACCCCCCCCTGCTCTGTACCCTTCTTGTTTTTGTCCTCAGCAGCAGGGAAGAAGCTAGAGGCCATAGGAGAATGGCCAAGCAAAGCGGGGGACACTCGAGAGACTTTGGGGATAGAGCAGGAAGGGGATGGGAGGGGCCGGCCACCTGTCTGTGAGGAGACTTTGTCGCTTTACCCGCCCCGTGAACCCACAGTGCTCTGCTTCTCTGTGTAATCCTGCCGGCCCCTGGTGTGGAGGGGGGCTTGTTTGTGTGTGTGCGTGGGTGTAGCTTTGTGCAGCCTCTTCCACAGGAGGGGGCGTCCGTGCCTCCCCTCCCTCTTTGTGTTTGCTCCCTGTGTGGTCAGGCAAGGAGGGCTGTGAGGGAAATGGGGATCCCCCTCACCCTCCAGCCTGTCTTTCCCCTACCCTGTCTCTTCCCTGCCCTTCTCTGGAAAATGCCAAAATACACGATGTGAATAAAAGTACAATGGCTAAGTCGTGTCCTGTTTGGTACCTTCAGGAAGACTGATCTTGCCTGGGGCTAGCAGGAGAGCTGCTTCTGCCCCTTACCCCCCCCCCGCCCCCACCCTGGGCAGTTCTCGATTTTCACTAGTTCTAGAGCTCTCGGGAAATGGGCTGTGAGATGGGGTGGGGTGAGCGCCAGGGCAGTACAAGAAAGCTGAGAGATGGGGGCTGTCAGACCAGGGGCAGTGGAGTGGGGTGGCACAGAGCAAAGAAGGGGGTGAAGAGCGCTGCCTTCCCTCCAGCAGTCACACCCGAGGGGTCCCAAGTGGGTATTTTCCAAATGTCTCTGGTCCCCTAGGCCCTGCAGTCTCCTGTCAGGTGGGCCAGCTGGAGCAGAGAGTGGGACACCGGGAGTAGGGGGTGGGCGTGGTGGGATCCGAACTGCCTGTCTCTTAGCTGCACAGTTTCGAGCCAGTGCGGGCCGTCCTTCCCCCTCTGCACCCTGCTCCTGGCCCAGTAACTATGGGTCTGCCTTCCCCCTGGGCAGGTCAAAGGTGCCTGCTCAGCAATCAGGGATGCAGCCACTCCGACGGGGGAAGGGAGGTCCTTTTCTCAGAGCTGGAGCGATGCCCCACAGAGTTCCCTCCGTCCCGGGCAGCAGCGCGATCTCAGGCCCAGCAGTCGGAGTCCAAGCTCCCCTTGGAAGCACGTCTGGCCCTCCGGGGGGCTGTAGTCGTGCAGTGGGGCTCCCCTGAGTACGGGTTCTCGCCTCCTCCCAAAAGCCAGGCAATGGGGCTGAAGCGCCTGGGCCCCGGGACGCCCTGGAACGTTGCTACAATGGGGGGGGGGGTCACGTCAGAGCATTGCAACGGCGGCGGGCGGGCGGGGCTTCCCGGCGGGGGGCGGGGAGGAGGCGGGCTGACCATGGCGGGGGCCGGGAAGGAGGCGGAGTTCTGCCTCACGGCGCTCTACATAAGCGGGCAGTGGCAGCGGCTGCGCGGTGCTCCTGACCTTCAGTGTGTTACTGCTAGCGCCATGGCGCCCTCCAGGAAGTTCTTCGTCGGGGGCAACTGGAAGATGAATGGGCGGAAGAAGAACCTGGGGGAGCTCATCACCACTCTGAACGCGGCCAAGGTGCCGGCCGACACCGGTAAGCCCTCGCCGGGCCGGGGCCGCGGCGGGCGCCGGGGTGGGGGGAGGTCGGGCGTGGCAGCGCCCTCTCCCGAGCCCTCTTGGCCGGGTGTCCGCGTGGACCTGGATGCCGGGCTGGGCACGAGGGCTGTTGGGGGTCGGGACTTTGGCCCCGCAGCCGCAATACCAGGGGTGTGTCGAGGGGGGAAAGGCGGGGCCACATGTAATGGTGCCCTCCGACCGTGCGGCGGGAGAAGATTTGGGTCACAGTCCGGGAAGACTTGGGGCGCATCCGACAGGAGCCGGGGATAGGAGCGGAGCGCCTGCGGACCATCCCGGGAGGCTGGCGACAGCCGCGGAGTGTCGGGGCTGGGCCTGCGTGAGGGGATCCAGCTACCTGCCCCCTCGGCGGTCTGCTCCGTGCGCCGCCGCACGTAGCCCGCGACTCCTCCCCGCGCCTCGCTGGGCGGGACTGGCGGCGGTGGCCTCCTGAGCTCCCCGCTCTATCCTTCACCCTCGCCGGCCCGGATGGCGCCTGCCTTCCCACGAAAGGGCTGAGCAAGTGCCAAACAAGATGCGCTCTTGGGGAACGAGGAGCGGTCCTACAGCCTTCTGCAGGCTGCAAACGGGAAAGCTCAAGGCCTCAGCTCAGCCCTCTGCCACCCACGGGAAAAGAGTGCTGTCCTTGGCCCTTACCCTCCCACTCACCTCAATCACAGAAACACTGGCCCGATCAAAAGAGGCCCTGGTTTATTCCCCAAAGACAAAAATGCAAACCCCAGGAGTTGGCCTTTTTCTGCTTTTGCTAAAAATCCTTGCCTGGGGGTGGTAGGGATGGGCTATTTTAGAAGGGAGGCGTGGTTGGCTCCAAGAGAATGCTCTGTCTAGGAGGTGCCCAGGACCAGAATAGCCTGGGGAAATCAGAACCACAGCTGTTAAAGAGCAGAGGGCAAGGAGAGGGCCATGGCCTCCCAGGGGCACCTGGAAGGCTCAAGGAGTTGGGTACAGGCCCAGCCTGGGCTGGAAGTGGATAGAGATGATCTTGCTGGAATGAAAAGGGGTGGAAGGCAGACCTGAGAAATCAGGTGAAGGCGAGGGGACTCCAGAACACTGGATGGAGTCTGGAGAATAGCTTCCTTGTGCCTCATCCCCTTGTGCCATCATCTCTCCTCTCCAGAAGTGGTTTGTGCACCCCCCACCGCCTACATCGACTTCGCCCGGCAGAAGCTAGATGCCAAGATTGCTGTGGCTGCGCAGAACTGCTACAAAGTGACGAATGGGGCATTTACTGGGGAGATCAGGTGAGGTGCGGCAGTAGAGGGGCATGTGGGGACCCTGCCCTCGCTTCCCTCATTGAGGGGAAAGCCACAGTGTGGGCTCTGTGCCAAAGCATGGCTTTTTCTTTCCCTTTAGCCCTGGCATGATCAAAGACTGTGGAGCCACATGGGTAGTCCTGGGGCACTCGGAAAGAAGGCATGTCTTTGGGGAGTCAGATGAGGTTAGTAACCCAGAGAGGAGGTAAGAGATGCCTTATTCCAAGAGGGGTGTCTCACTAAATCTGTTACTCAACAGCTGATTGGACAGAAGGTGGCCCATGCCCTGGCAGAGGGACTTGGAGTAATTGCCTGCATTGGAGAGAAACTAGATGAGAGGGAAGCTGGCATCACTGAGAAGGTTGTTTTCGAGCAAACCAAGGTCATCGCAGGTAACTCTGAAAAAGGGGACCTTTCAGCCTGACCAGGGCTACGGAGGCACAGAGGGTAGGGTCAGATGCCCTGCAGCCTGACTTGATCCCCATCCCATGCTGATACAGGAAAGGAAGGGGGAGAGTGAGAACCCTTGCATCCTCCCTATCACTTCTATTCCTGCCCAGATGGTGTAGGTGCCACTTGGAGTTCCTCCAACAGCCACCAGGGGGCATTAGGTCACCATTGTGCTTCATTCCCTGGGCAACGGGCTGGCCAGCTCCTTCCTGTTCACCCTTCCCATCTGTGATCTCTGTCCCACAGATAACGTGAAGGACTGGAGCAAGGTTGTTCTGGCCTATGAGCCTGTATGGGCCATTGGGACTGGCAAGACTGCGACACCCCAACAGGTAACCGAGCCCAGGAGCTCTGCCCCTCCCCTACCTGCCTGGGTAGGTCTGGACTGCAACAGAGATCATCTGAGCCAACCCCTCATCTTAAAGACAGGTGCCCCCCAGGGCACCTGCCTGGCTCAGTAGGTAAAGCATGAGACTTTTGATCTTGGGGTTGGGAGTTTGAGCCCTATGTTGGGTGTAGAGGTTACTTTAAAATAAAAAATGAAATGAAAATAATAATAATAATAAAGACAGGAGCCCCCAAGCCAGAGAAGGAGAGTGACTTATCCGAGGACATCCATTTCAGGGTCTGGGGGGACCGAAGCTGTGGTATTCTGACTCAGATCTCAGGGTTCTTCCCCCAAAACCACACTGCCTCTCTTCACTGGGGCCCAGGGTCTTTTAGCCTTTCAGTGAAAGACAGGAAAGGGCTTACTTCATCTGGCTTCTTGTTCTAGGCCCAGGAAGTACACGAAAAGCTCCGGGGATGGCTTAAGTCCAACGTCTCTGACGCGGTGGCTCAGAGCACCCGTATCATTTATGGAGGTAAGTGGGTTTGGCTCCTGCCTGAGATGTGGGTGGACTCGGCCTTCCTGTCCCATCCCTCACCACTCCCTCTCTCTTTGCCCTTGCCAGGTTCTGTGACTGGAGCAACCTGCAAGGAGCTGGCAAGCCAGCCTGATGTGGATGGCTTCCTCGTGGGCGGGGCTTCCCTCAAGCCTGAGTTCGTGGATATCATCAATGCCAAACAATAAGCCTGCCCATCTCCCCTGTTCTTCCTGCTAAGCCAGGGACTAGGTAGCTCAGAAGCTCCGTAACTGTGCTCCTCCCCCCAGCCCCCACCCTGCACATGCTTCTGATGGTGTCACCTGCCCCCTTCATGGCCAGACTATACTTCTTCCTTACCGTTTACACCTTACCCTGTAATGGCTGGGACCAGGCCAATCCCTTCTCCACATAACCGAAATGGTTGGAAAGAAACACGTCACCAAGGTGGCTTCTCCTTGGCTGAGAGGCGGAAGGGGTGGAATTTGCTCGTGGGCCCCCTCAGTCCCCACTGAGGGCAGGAGAGGGAAGCCATCCTCCTCTCCCATCTCACTCCCTGAGGCCAGGGGCTGAGAGAAAGCCCTGTCCTCCCGTCAGAGGCCAGAGGTGCTGCTCTCTCCCATGGTGCCAACGCCTGTGTGTGTTGTGTATGTGAGCAGTCCCACGTATGGGGGGAAATAAACACCTGGCACTGAGCCTTGTGGTGTGTCCTTCTTCACTGCTTGCCCATATCCTCTCTTTTTCATTTTTGAGGCAGCCCAAGACACTTGTACAGAAAAATACCACAAACAGGTTTCTACAATAGCACATCTCTTACTGTTTTTACTTGAAAAAACGTCTTGCGTACCAGGCTGCCATAGCCTCGAATAATAGCTCCCTCCCATCCACCCCTCTGAGCAGCTCTGGGGCTGTTGGATCCCCAGAGCTTGGGTTGGGGTAGGGGCCCAGCCTCGCCTCCCCCCAGCCTCACTGGCTTTAAGCAGCTGGTCTAGGCCAGCAGTGCCTCCTCCCCACCTCCCAGGGGAGGGGTGGCCCTAAGGCCCCAGCGCAATCTGTGGTGTCACAGGAGTCACTGGTAGAGCAGGTAACGCTTCATGGCAGGGGGCAAGGGGAGAGCAGATACCTGGCCAAGCCGGGTATCCCCCAGGGCGTGGCGCACACGCAGGCGGCTCAGGTGCAGAAGGGAGTGTGGCTCCGCTGGGAGAGAGAAGGAGGGGAAGGTTAGGGGTGCAGCCACTAGCCAGACCTCCACAAACTACGGTCCTGCCCAAGTTCCCTTCTGCTTTCCTGCTCTGAGTCTTGGTTGAGAGGCAGATCCAAAGCATCCCGAAATTCTGCACCTGCTCTTGGGGTGGGAGGCATCACAGATTCACACATCCCCAGTCCCCTGGGGGTGAAGCGCTAGCTAACGCCTGCCCCCTAAGCAACAGGCCAAGGAAGCCTGGACCGTGGTGGAGCTAGTCCGGGCTTTGATTCCATTGGGCCTTGGAGCTGGGGCTGATGAGGTGAAAGGAAGGATGGCCCTCCTCCACTCTAGAATAGCTCACCACGGGGTAGGGGAGGAGAAGTATCCGCCCCTCCGATGAAGACTGCAACTGCAGAGTGCCGCGAATTTCCATCAGCCCCGAGCCCTAGCCCCAACCTTTCTAGAGGAGGCCCCACCCAAAGGCCCTGCCTCCTTCCCTGCTCTCCCTCCAGGTGCCCAGGGCCTCAAAGGCCCCTTACTAGGGTCCAAGGAAGGAAGTAGCACAGACAGGTCAGAGCCCACGGGATCTGGTCCACACCCTCGGTGCTTCCTACACCAAGCCCAGTACTCATTTAACCCTATGCGCCTCTTGCTCCGGGAGCTGATATCTGCTGTAAAGCCCTAATCCCTGCAGTGCCTCCCTCTGTTCTGAGGGCTCACCACTAAGTAGCAAGTGGCTTTCCGGAGCCTCACTTTCATCTCTACTGCTGCTGGGAAGATAAAGTAAAAGCTGTGAAGCCCTTTAGCCTTTCCCCGCACAGAACGGAAGCAGGAGGCAGGTCAGATGAAGCCCCATTCCCTCTGCTCTTATAAGGCGTCGAGCGAGGTTCCATCCCAAACCACAGCCACCAGCAACAGAACACTCTCCCCACACCTGCCCCAGGGCTCACCTCTCCTTCCGCCCAGGTAGCTGATGCGGACCTGGCACTGGCCCCAGACAGCGCTTACTGCCGGATACAGGGTCCTGCCCTTCAGTCCGCGGAAGGCTGGCCCCAGGTAGGTTCCCCCAATAGCGTAGCCCAGAGTTCCCTCCTCCATGTCCAGAACCACCAGCAGCCTCTCCGGCACCTCCAGCTGCTCACCGTGAGGTCTGGCTGGGTACTGGGGGGCCCCGGGCCCCTTGCTCTGATGGTACAACTTCCCCCGCCCAATGTCCCAGCCCCACGACTCGCTGTTGCTGCCCAGCAGCGCCGCATAGTGGTCAGCCTGCAGCGGGGCGAGGGCCGTGGCCACGCCCACCACGGCGTGGGTACCCCTCTGTTCCCGGGGCCAGCTGATCTCCCAGGCGTGCAGGCCCCTCGAGTAGCCCTTCTTACCCCGGGCCCCATCAGTGCTCTGGGCCACGGGCCGCCGCTCAAAGCATAACCCTCCTTCCTTGACCTCGATGTTCTCTGAGCAGTCCTTGGGGTTCCAGCCGTGGCGCTGTTGGGCTCCCAGATCAGGACGGGGAGCGGACAGCAGCTCCTCCAAGCCCTCGGGACAAGAGAGGTCAGGGTACAGGGTCTGTGGGGTGGGGGTGCTGCTGCTGCCCCCTGCCAGGGCCGTCTGGCCCATGGAGGTGAGGAGCTGAAGGAATCCCCGAGTCTTGCTGGGGCGGCTCTCTTCTGAAAGTTGATCTCCCGCTCAGGACTGACCTAGAAAGGAGTTGGGAGAAAAGAGGGTTTCAAGTGCGGGATCCTGGCGGGGGCTCCTCAACCAGGCGCCCCATCCTTTCACGCATGTTTGCCCACCACTCCCCTCCCCTCCCTCTTGGCTCCTCCAAAGCTCTTAGGCCCATCACCTTGCCCTCGCCCATCTGTCCTGGTCTCCCGAGACTCTCGCGAGTTCGCCCCCTTTGGACCTCTCCATGGCCGGCCCCTTTCCCCAACCCGCGCCCCGTCACCGCCCCCGAACCTCGCTTGGCTTCCCAGGCCCGGAGGTCACCGGCCCTCAGGAGGAACTCAGCGGTAGGTAGCAGAGCCGCGCTGGGCGCAGACTGCCGGCAGCTTCCGCCTCCAGCACCTCCCCCGGCCTCGCCCCGCCCCCAGGCCCCGCCCCCACGGGGGGCCCGCCGGGGCGGTTAACCCTCTCGTCGCCGCTCTAGGTCGCGCCCCTCCCCGTGGCCACGCCCCCACGGGGGCTCCTCGCGGGCGGTTAACATCCCCGTCCGATCTCTGCCTTGGAGGCACGCCCCGCCCCGAGGACCCGCCCTCCTAGAGCCCATTCCCGGACGGTTAACCTGTGGTCTCAACCCCGAGGTCCCACCCCCGCGTGGGGGCCCTGACGGCTGGTTAACCCTTCTTGGCAGCCACGGAGCCTGCACCAGGCTGCTGAGGCTCAGAATGAACTCTTTGATAGTGTCACCGCTTTGGGATCCCAGGAAGTGGTTTCTCCATCGTCAAGACCTTTGAGCTGCTTGGGCAACCAACTCCTGAGCTCCTAGAGTAGAAGGGCATGGGGTCAAGGAGGGGCTTTCACTGTGCTGAAATCTATTTCTATGTCCCTCTGATTCTGGGTCGCTGTTTCTGGACTGGTCTCTTTCTGCCCCACTTGTAAGTGGGTCTGTTCTATGCCTCAGGTTCTGAACTCTGTTTTCGGGGATAGGTGTCCTAAGGCTCCATGCTATTCTAGTCTTCATCTTGGATGTCAGTCCATTCCTGAGCTGTTGGTCTCATATGGTGGCATTCAGAGGTTAAGACTTTGGTTGTGAGTGAAGCTATGTCACTAATTAGCTCTATGACCTTGGGGGAGGGTTCGCCAAACTTCTTTAAACCTGTTTCCTCTCTCTTTTTTAAGAGTTATTTATTTAGGGTGAGGGAGAGAATCTCAAGCGGACTCCCTGCTGAGCACACACACACACACACACACACACACACACACACACACACCCGCACTGGGAGCTCCATCCTAGGACCCTGAGATGATGACCTGAACCAAAATCAAGAGTCGGACACTCAACCCACCGAGCAATCTAGGCACCCCAAACCCGTTTTCTCTTATGGAAAATGGGAATGATGATAGTACTTACCTCATAGGATTGTTGTGGAGTTGAAATAATCTAGGTAAAGCACTTAGCGCAGAGTCTGGTACCTATCATACAATCACTAAGCATAACTATTATTGTTAACATTTACTAAGTGTCCACTCTATAGAAAGGCAATGTAATATAATGATGAAGGATGCCAAATATGGAGCCAGGCTAACTGGGTGTGAATACCTGAAGGCCAGCATGCATGCGACCTCGAGCAAATTACTTAACTTCCCCAATGCCTGTTTCTTCCTCTGTGAAATGGAGGTACTGTTGCTATCTACTGCATAGGCTATGGTGAGGGTTCAGTGAGGTTATATACATGTGAACTCAAAGCAGTTTTGGGTTCAAATTTAATCATGTGTTCTAACCACCGAAGATACAACAGTGAATCCCCAAGGAGGTTATGAAGACATTTATAAAACAGTTTATCAGGTAGTAGATGAAATTATGGAGAGATAAAGAAAGTCTTATGGGAGCCAAAAGGATGGGATTGCTAACCAGGGATCAAGCAGCTAGGCAGGTGTCCTGCAGGAGGTAACACTGGGCTGAATCTTAAGGAATGACTAGGAATTGGCCTTCGAGGTAGTTCTGCAGGATAGGGGTTGGGTTAGGGTGCTACATGAAGAAGACATTCCAGATGGAGGGGTCAGCATGAAAAAAGCCAGAAGCAGGAGATGGGTTTGGGAAAGTTTGAAGACTTCAGGGTTCCTGCAGCTAGAAAGGAAGTATGAGAGGCAGGCCTGGAGGAATCAGTGCCAGATGACAGTGGCCTTGTCGGCCAAGTTAAGGAATGCAAATGTTTTCCTGTAGACAGGCCAGTAACGGGAAGGCGTATACGAAGGAAACATGGTTAGATGCTCATTCTATCAAAACCACACTGGGGGGACACCTGGGTGGCTCAGCTGAGTAAGCATCTGCCTTCAGCTCAGGTCATGATCCCAGGGTCCCAATCAAGTCCCACGTCAGGCTTCTTACTCAGCGGGAATCCTGTTTCTCCCTCCGCCTGCCACTCCCCCTGCTGGTGAGTGCTCTCTCTCTGACAAATAAATAAACAACAATTTTTTTAAAAAGTCATCATTATAAAAAAAAAAAAGAAAAGAAAAGAAGGAAGAAAGGAAGGAAAAGAAAAACCACACTGGGGTACCTGGCTGGCTCAGTCCGTAGAGCATGCAACACTCAATCTGGGGTCATGAGGTCGAGCTCCATGTTGGGGGCAGAGATTACTTAAAGACAAACAAAAAACGGAAAAACCATCCTGGCACAGCAACATAAAGGAGGTTTCAAGGGAAATAAGACCAGAAGTAAAGAGTCTGGTTACAGCAGCCCAGGTGACAAGTGTCAAGAGCCTCAAATAAGGCAGTAGAAAGAAGGAAGAAAAGAATTCAAGAAACACTTATGAAACTGCAAGATACGGTGGCTGATTAGTTGCTGAGGCAAGAGAAAAGGAGGTTTAGCCTGGAAGATTGTTGGAAGGTGGTAATGACGATGGAGATGACAGAAAGACAAGCCATTGGAACAGGGCAGGGGATCGGGGGAGGGATGATGAGTTCACTTTAGGACATGTTTTTGAGGTGCCTGAGCAACAACCAGATGGAACCATCCAGAACACACATGAAAATTGCAGATCTGGAGGGGTAGTAAGAGGCCTGGGCTGGAGATATAAATTTGGGAGGTGTGACATTCTTTAGTCAGAAGCTGAACTATGAGACTCAGAGAGGGGTCCCAGAGAGAGTGTGTAGAGCGAGAAGAGGGTTAAGGAGGACACAGTGAGCAGAAAATTCAAGTTTGACTACTTAATGAGATTTTTTTGGTTATTGGCAACTTTGGTGGGAGAGCCCGTGTGGGTTGTGGGAGATGAGAGTCTAGGCTGAAGGGGCTGAATTGGCAGTTTCTGGATGTCAGACATTACATGACAAGCATCGCATTTTGGGAGGACAGAGATTTGGGAGAGAGAAGGTGACAACCATGTCTTGTAGTCAAAATTACCCTTGAAAATCCCTTACTGACCCTATCTATTAGACACAGCATATGTTAATTTTTTGTGTAAATTATAATATGCGGCAGTATCCTACAACAATGCATGAATAAAATTTCATAATTTTAATTGAAGACAAAGAAGAAAACATACCAAAAAGAAAAATGTGAACCTTAAAACTTGTCATCCACCCAACCTGGATATTCTTGCCAGTGTGACAAAAAAATGACATCATGACTGTGGATAGTGCCCTATGATGAATATTAGTGCAGGAGCTGTATGATAACTGAGTGCATGCAGGCTTAGGGGACAAACAGCAAGACTCAGCCATGGCCAACTCTAGTTCAAGGTTGAGCAGTGCACCTGCCCAGCCTCTTGGTGGTTTAAAACATGGTATTCACCAATTGTTACCACTGAATCTTGAGCTGCTCAAACGTTTGTTGATACTTGCTCAAATGTTACATAATGCTACAAGTAGTTTTATCTTATTACTTTTTATTTGAGATGTAGCCACTATAAAGTAAATTCATCTTAAATTGTTCAATGAATTTTTACATATGCTGTGTGATCTCACCAAAAGGATTCAGAACGTTTTTAGCATCCCAGAGGCTCCTCCTTGCCCTTTCCCTGACACTATGTCCTTAAAGGGAACTCCTATTTGACCTCTGTCAGTATAGATTAGCTTTGCCTGTTCAATTTCATAGAAGACCACAGAGTGTATATTCTTTTGTGCCTGACTTATTTTTCTCAGCATTAGGACTGTGAGTTATCTATCTTGTTGCATGAAATGGTAGCTCATTATTTTCATCGTTTTATGTTATCCCGTTGTATGGATGTACCACAATTTGTTCTACTATTGATGACCATTTGAGTCTTTTTCCGTTGCTAGCTGTTATAGAGAAAGTTACTACGTACATACAGTATTATACAAGTCTTTAAGTGGACCTAGGCACGCAGTCTTGTTGGGGGCATACTTACAGGCAGAACTGCTGAGTTATAAGAATACAGTGTTAACTACATTTAATTTTCTGGTTTCTCTCCACAGAGAGATTTTATTCAGAAATTAAGTCACTCAGGGGTGCCTGGGTGGCTCAGTCGGTTAAGCATCCAACTCTTTATTTCAGCTCAGGTCTTGATCTCAGGGTTGAGTTCAAGCCCCAGCTCCATGCTGGGTGTGAAGCCTACTTTAAAAAAACAAACAAACAAAAAAAGGAATTAAATCAGGTATTTCAGCATTTTTGCAGAAATTTTAACATATTTATGAGGATGTGATCTGGTCTTCCCTTCCTGTTTCTCATATCTTTGTCTTCTGGGATGATTTTATCAGTTCCTCATCCTTTTTATTCGTGTTTCTCTGTGGCTCTCAAGAAGTTCTTCAATTTCTTCCACAAAGCCAACACGATCCACTTGGTAGGCCACTTGAACAATCCGTTTCACTTCTTTGCTGATAGAAAACCCTTAAAATCCTAAATACATTCTTCTCAACACGCATGGACTGTTTTAAGCTTGATTGTTGCCATGACTGTTTACTATAAGTGATGTAACTGGAGATACTGAATAATGTCCAACTCTTCCAACTCAATGCCACATTTAGATTAGGGTCGGCACTCATGGCTGTGGGAGTCAGGGAGGACTCTCACTCAGCCTCATGTATGTGGCTTTGAAACAGCAAATCCAGCTTAGGTGGGCAAGGTGAAGGACAGGGGTGATGCTGGGGAGAGTAGCCTTTGATGTCTTCAGGAGCACATTCCTAAAGAGTGTGGTACCTCAGAGGGTACTGTGGTCTGTGATCCACACTAAAGTCAAGGCCTTTCTCTATGAGGTCCTACCTGACTTCTAGAATGTAGAACTGTAAATCCCAATTGTGGAAAGCGCTGTAGTCACCCAGCACTTTGCATTTAATTGCTGCAGTAAAAGCAGATTTTTTGTTTTTGTTTTTTAGGGTACTGGCATTTGTATCCCTATAGAACATGTCTGGCTTTATAAAAGACAGGGCTACACTACCACCATGAAAGAGGGAGAGAGAAGTGATCACAGGGTCATTAATTGTTTGTAATCCAGGGCCTTGTGTTTCTAGTTTGGAAACATCAAGGCAGTTGGGCATTTTTCCCCCCAGAAGATACCAGCCTCATCATATTCTAGATGATAGCCATTTGGCCAATAATTGTTTTTAGTAGCTCTGGGTGGGTTCTGGGAGAACTCCCTGTTCTCCACAGATACAGCCCCACCAATGGTTTGCACATTTTAAAAGCTGAAGTGTTTGTTACACCATCCTTGGCTGGTTTTGAAATCCTTCCATCTGAAACTGTCTTCTCTGGCAGAAGGCTTGAACTCTGACTTGAAACCAAGAGTTTTTCTTTTGCCTTTTTTTTTTTTTTGCCAAGTGCTGCCATTATTAGGCTCACAAACCTGGTTCCTCTCTTTCAGGAAGAAGTTCAGAGCTCTTTCAGTCTTCATTAAAGGTTTATCACAGGTACTTTGCTGTCACTGTAGCAGTTATGGGAGAAACTGACGCCCCGGCTTCCCCAGTTTTTTGAAAAGTGACTGCCCATGTGGATTTCTTGAGGTCCTATTTATTTGCCCACGTTGGAGGGGGACATACATACCACCCCTTGGTAAAATGGGTGAATTGCCTTCACATGGGTCGTGTTACAAAAGAGGCATCTGAAAACTCTAGAACCTAGTTTTAAAAACACAATACTAGAATCTCAATCAGCTTCGTAAAATACAAGGCACTGAGAGGCCCAGAACTGGAGCCCAAAAGAACATAGTCTAGTCTCTCATCTGACACGCGCACGGAACGGTGGCTGGCAACCTTCTGCCTCATTTAACAAGTTCACGTTAAGTGCATCTACGATGAAACTCCCCCTGTATCTCATTAAGGCCTCCCGACCAAGATATCCCAATCTTTACAGATTCGTAAACCGCGGCTTGGGAAGGTTAAACGGCCGGCCCAAGACTACAGAGCTGGGTAAACGGCAGCATCAGGACTTAAAAACGGGAAGCCACTCGCAAAACACAAGGGCGGCGACGAAATGGCGACCGCAGACAATCTGTCAGCCAGGGCGACACGCCCCGCCCCTCGCTGCCGCCCCGGGTGCTCGGCTAGTAACCGCGGCAGAACCCGCGGCGGGCGGGGACGATGACTGCCGGCTCCGCTAACGTCACGTGGACGATCACGTGAGCGGGCGCGCGGGAGGGGGCGGGGGCCCGGGCCGCCGGAGCGAGGGCTCGCGCGCCCCCCAGCGGCCGCACGTGGCCGGGGGCTGCTCGGAGCCGGTCCCACCCGCCCGCCACCTCGGAGGCAGGAGCCCTCCCGCTAGGGTCCACCCCTGCGCTGCAGCTCCCGCCCCCGCCTATCGCCTTCCGGCGCGTCTGGAACGTTCTGCGCCGGAACAAAGGCCCCAGGGCGGACGCGAAGGCCCGAAGCTGAAAGTCGGTCCTTGGAGGCGAGGGCCTCTTAACCGGGCTGCGGAGGGGCGGTTCTGGTCCAGTGTTCCAGAGGGGAGTGGAAGGGACTAGTGCTTCTGCCAGTTTCTGAATCGAGGCTTACATCTCCAGAGTCATTACATATAAAGGGTCCCCTTCGTCCGTCCCTCTAAAAGTTATCCTGGCTTCCCTGTCTTCCTTCCACTACCAGGGTAGTGGTCTAGGGACCCTCTACCGGAGAGAATCTTTTTGTTAACCTTGGAGGAGGGAGGCAGGAAGTAGGAACCCAGGTTGTGTTAGAAACCAGTGTAAAGGCGCGCACACAACTACTATAACCCCAACCCCTTTAGCTCCGCAGCCCTTAGCTAGATTAGTCATCAAATGTCTTGCTTGCCAAATCTAATACGCTTTTGTTTATCCTTGCTAATTATAAATCCAATGACTCGAGGTTTTCCGGTTTTTCTGTCCACCTTTATATCCTTCAGGGCTTAACACATCTGGTGAATTCTAATGGGGTATCACCCTGGCTTGTCCTTGGCTCCTTCCTTCTCAGTGATTCACAAAGTGAAGTGAGGAGGGAAGTATGTTTTATCTATATGGGCAAATCCAAACTGAGGGGAGAGTGTCCCTGATTACTTTTTAAAAGCACATTTAATGTTCATTCAGCCAGTGTTTGTTAAGCACCTTTGTTAGGATGGCATGCTCTGTGCCAGGCGATAGCATGCAGTGTAAGATTCAAGGTCTGTTGGAGCTAGAAGAAGCCAACATAGAAGTCCTTGACATCTAGAAGGGAGCAAACCTAAGGACCCACAAATTCTTATATAAAGACAAATTGTGTTTACTGGTATCAGAGAAAGGCAGGGAACTGTAAGAGGGAATCCTAATTTAGATTACAGATGAAGAAAGGCCGTTCTGAGGAAGTCATGTTTAACTGAGGGTGAGATGATGAACTGGACTTCAGGGGGCGCCTGGGGGGCCCAGACGTTGAGCGTCTGCCTTCGGCTCAGGGCATGGTCTCAGCGTTCTGGGATCGAGTCCCACATCAGGCTTCTCTGCTATGAGCCTGCTTCTTCCTCTCCCACTCCCCCTGCTTGTGTTCCCTCTCTCGCTGGCTGTCTCTCTCTCTGTCAAATAAATAAATAAAATCTTTAAAAAAAGATTTATTTTATTTTTTTTAAAAAGATTTTATTTATTTATTTGAGATAGACAGCCAGCGAGAGAGGGAACACAAGCAGGGGGAGTGAGAGAGGAAGAAGCAGGCTCCCAGCGGAGGAGCCTGATGTGGGACCCCATCCCAGAACGCCGGGATCACGCCCTGAGCCGAAGGCAGATGCTTAACCACTGTACCACCCAGGCGCCCCAAGATTTTATTTTTTAAGTGATCTCCACACCCAACATAGGGCTCGAATCCACAGCCCCAAGGTCAAGAGTTCTCCCACTCTACTGACTGAGCCCGCCAGGCACCCCTAAATAAATTATAATTTTTAAAAATAAAAAATGCAAGTCATCACTTTCTAATTATTTTTACTACATTTTTATATTAGCTTGCTGAGGACTGGGATAACAAAACACTGGGTAATTTAACAACAGAAATTAATTTTCTCACAAATCCAGAGGCAGGAAGTCCAAGAGCAAGGTGGAAGTAGGTTTGGTTTCTTCTGAGGCCTTTCTTACAGATGACTGACTTCTCATTGTGTCCTCACACAGTCTTTTTCTCTGTGCACTGCACTCCTGTGTCCAAATTTCCTCTTCCCAAAATGACACCAGTCAGACTGGATTTGGACCCACCCCAATGGCCTCCTTTTTAACTTAATCATCACTTTAAAGGGCCTGGTTCCAAATACAGTCACATTCTGAGGTACTGGGAGTTAAAGCTTCAAAATATGGATGGGGGGGGGCAAATTCAGCCCCTAACAATTTTACTATTATCTATGCTCTTGAAGTTACTTACCTCTTGAAATGAGCCATGGTGGGAGTATTTACACCAGAGAAATCAGCAAATGCTAAAAATGAGGGCTTACTGTTCTCCCTGGAGTGCCTGTTGTTAAACATTTAGTAGCACATCACAACTATAGGGGTTACTTAGTCTCTAGAGTATAATTTGAATCTGAAAAATGGGAAACATATGGATACATATATGTATATGTGTGTGTGTGTATATGGTGTATGATAAACTACATATAGCCCATATATATAATATATATTATATATTATATATATTATATATTTTCTATTTTAAGAACTTATCATCTAAAGTTTATTGAATTCCTCCACTTCTCTCTATTCAATAGACAAGCTGTTTATTGTGTTATTAGAACTAATAAGTTAGCAGGATATGTGACATATAGAGAAAAATCAATAATTATGACACTGTGGTACTAGAGGCAGAAATAGTGATATATATATATATATATCTCATCTATATATATATCATATCATATATAAATAGTAATGGAAAATATATATAGTTCAGAAACTATATATATTATATATCTATAGAACATATATATAATATATAATATACATATATATAGGGAAAGATGGGATTAATCAACAAATGATGCTGAGAAAATTGGCTGCCCTTTTGGCAAAATGTTAGATCTCTACCTCACACTCCACACAAAAATTATTACAGATGGATTAAAGACTTCAAAAAATGTAAATACTGCCCTGCTGAGCAGGGAGCCTGTTTCTCCCTCTCCTCAGCCCTGCTCCTGCTCTCTCTCACTATCTCTCTCTCTCTCAAATAATAAACAAAAATCTTAAAAAACTGTAAACACCAGAAGAATATACAAGAATATTTTCATAACCTTGGGGATGAGAAAGGGCTTCCTAAACCAGACACACAATTCAGAAGCCTTATTGAAGAGGTGGACAGTAAAGATTACATACAAATATCAAATTTCTGTAAGGAGACACTATAAACCAAGTATAAGGACACGATTAGGAAAAGATTTTCAGCATGTAAAAAAAGACAAAACATTAATGTATCTGTGTAAGGTTTTAAAATATGACCACAAATTCTTTGATACTTCTCCATCCAAAAGGTGAAACCTAATTCCCCTCCATTTGAGTGTGGGCCAGATTTAACAACTAGCTCCTAAAGAATAGAATAAAGTGGGGGCGCCTTGGTGGCGCAGTCGTTAAGCGTCTGCCTTAGGCTCAGGGCGTGATCCAGAAAGGGCGTGATCCTGGCGTTCTGGAATGGAGCCCCGCATCAGGCTCCTCTGCTGGAAGCCTGCTTCTTCCTCTCCCACTCCCCCTGCTTGTGTTCCCTCTCTCGCTGGCTGTCTCTCTCTGTCAAATAAATAAATAAATAAATCTTTAAAAAAAAGAAGAATAGAATCGGGGCGCCTGGGTGGCACAGCGGTTAAGCGTCTGCCTTTGGCTCAGGGCGTGATCCCCGCGTTCTGGGATCGAGCCCCACATCAGGCTCCTCTGCTGTGAGCCTGCTTCTTCCTCTCCCACTCCCCCTGCTTGTGTTCCCTCTCTCGCTGGCTGTCTCTATCTCTGTCAAATAAATAAATAAAATCTTAAAAAAAGAAGAAGAAGAATAGAATAAAGCGGAAGTGATGGCATGTGACTTTGGAGACTAAGTCATAAAACACACAGTGGTTTCCATCTTGGTCTCTTTCTCTCTTGGATCACTTGCTCTGAGAGAAGCCACCTGCCATATTGTGAAGACACTCAGGTGGCCCTATAGAAAAGCCCATATGCTGAGGAACTATCTTGCCAACAGTCGTATCAGTGAGCCTTCTTGGAGGCAAATCTTCCAGCCTCAGTCAAGCCTTCAGATAACTGTAGCCATGGCCGACAGCTGGATGCAACCCAAATAAGCCACTCTTGGATTCCTGAGCCACAGAAACTGAGATAATGAATGTCATTTTAAGCTACCAAGTTTTGAGATAATTGGTTATAATCAGGTAAGAATTGCATTTGGTTACCACGTAGGTCCCCCAAACCCAGTGGCTTAACTTATTTTCTCTTTTATAAAATTAAGTGTAGAGAAGCTGTTCAGGGTTGGTATAATAGCCTCGTGATATTTTATGTTTCATTTGTCCTAGCATCTTAGCATGTGGCTTATATTCTTGGGGTCATCTCATGGTCCCATGCAGTTGTTAGAACTGCAGCCATCACTTCCTGTTTTAGACAGTAAGTAAGAGGAAAGGAAGGAGGGAAAAAGGCACTTTCTAGAAGTTTCACCCAATGACTTCACTGATATGTCATTGACCTATCAGCAATGGAGGTTGAGAGATTTTTTCTAACTGGGCACAATGCTGCACCCAGGAATATAAAAGTTCTGTTTGTTAGCTCAACAATGAGAAGACTGAAAAACGCAGTTAAAAAATAAACAGTCTGAATACACAGTTCTCCAAAGAAGATCTACAAATGGCTAAGAAATACATTAAAAAATGCTCAACATCTTTAGCCATAAGAGAAATGAAAATCAAAACCACAACAAAATACCACATCACATCCGCTAGGATGGCTATAATCAAGAACACAGATAATAACAACTGTTGGCCAGGATGTGGCGAAATTAGAACTCTCAGACACTGCTGGTGGAAATGTTAAATGGTGCAGCCACTTTGGAAAACAGTGTGGCAGCTCCTTAAAAGGTTAAATATAAAGTTACCATGTGATACAGCAATTCCACTCCTTACAGTTTCACTTGTAAAGAAAAATTTGCCAATAAACTAAATTGAAATGTCTGAGGTCAGGTTGTATTTGTAATAGATTTTTCACTTTTTTAAAAAGATTTATTTGTTAAGTAATCTCTACACCCAACATGGAGCTTGAATTCATAACCCCAAGGTCAAGAGTCACATGTTCTACCGCCTGAGCCTGCCAGGCGCCCCTGTAATAGATTTTTCAAATGAAAAGAGTTTCCTTCTGAGGATTTGCATATAATGTTTAATTAGGCTCTAAGCAAAATGCTTAGTACATAGCAAGTGCTCAATATATATACTTGACTAAATGAATGAATATGTTGATACTGTAAATATTTTAGAATGAAATCTCCACGTGGCAAAAGATCATGTCCTCCTTTGGAATCCTTTCATTAGAGCACAGAATTCAATATTTTGACACTAAAAGTATTATTTTTGTATTGCTATTAATTGGGTATGTAAGCAAGAGAAATGAAAACATATTGCCACACGAAAATTTGTACACGAATGTTCATAGCAGCATTACTCATAATAACCCAAAAATGGAAACAATCCAAATATCCATCAACTTATGAAGAAAAAAATAAAATGTGGCCTAAACCACACAATGGAACATTGCTCAGTGATCAAAAGGGACGAAGTACTGATAGGTGCTACAATGTGGATGAACCTGGAAAATATGATGCTAAGGTAAAAGAAGGTAGTCACAAAGGACCACATGTTATATAATTTCATTTATATAAAATGTGCAAAATAGGCAAGTCTATAGAGACAGAAAGTAAATTAATGGTTGCCAGGGGCAGAAGTTAGTAAAATCTTTTCAAAAAATAAAATAAAATAAAAAAATAAAAAATAAAATAAAATAAAATAACACTGTTCAAAAACAGTTCTCTTAGTAAGGAAGAAGGGTAGACTGAATATCAATCCCCCTGCATGTGTTCTCTCTCTGTGTGTCAAATAAATGGGTAAAAACTTCTAAAAAAAATAATAAATAAGTAAAAATCTCTATCTTTTAAAAATGTATTTTATTTTATTTTATTTATTTGATGGGATGGGGGAGAGAGCACAAGCAGGGGGAGCAGGAGAGGGAGAAGCAGGCTCCCCACTGAGCAGGCAGCCCAACATGGGGCTCGATCCCAGGACCCTGGGATCATGACCTGAGCCAAAGGTAGATGCTTAATCGACTGAGCCACCCAAGGCACCCAAAAATCTATATCTTTATTCATAAATGAGAGTGATGCTGAGAGATTTCATGGACTTGTATGTTTCTCTATCTACACTTCTCTATTGCATTTTAAGTTTAATTAAATATTACTTTTATAATTCCAGGAGATTCTATCTAGAGCATTCTAGAGGGAAGGATGTCATCAGAGAGGACATGGAGCATCTAGCTGTCATTACACAGCAGAGATTCAGTCCCTGTCAATGAAACACAAAATAAAAGTCCAGACTCCTTAGTGTGATCAACTCTGTTTGCACCTCCTACCTCATCCCCCTAAACCTACTGTTCCAGCCAGCAGAACTACCTACTTTCTTTCTTTTTTTTTTTTTTTTAACATTTTATTTATTTATTTATTTGAAAAAGAGACAGCAGGGGGAGGAGCAGAGGGAGAGACACAAGGAGACTCCACACTGAGTGCAGAGCCTGACACGGGGTTCGATCCCAGGACCTGAGATCAGGACCTGAGCTGAAATCAAGAGTCAGCTGCTTAACTGACTGAGCCACCCAGGCTCCCCGAACTATCTATTTTCTTTGCACAGGTACTGATTGGGCTCTCTCCTCCAGACCTTACCAAAGGTGTTTCCTCCGTCTGGAATCTCTGCCCTGAATGTATGATATTATCTAGATACATGCACTATAAAATTATCCCCGGCACTCAGTAAAAGCTCTGCAAGTGTTGGGTATCATTATTATAACATCTGTCTCATTATATTGAATTACTCGTTTACTTAACCCTGTCAGTGGATTGTGAGGCTCCAGATAATAGGAACTGTTTTACTGTTCTTGAGTGCCTGGTACTTACAGCCTGGCACAGAGTAAGCATTTAATAAAAGTAGGCTCAGTGGGGCACCTGGTGGCTCAGCTGTAGGGCACTTCGGCTCAGGTCAGTATCCCAGAGTCCTGGGATCCGGCTCCCTGCTCAGCGGGAAGCCTGCTTCTCCCTCTCACACTCTCCTTGCTTGTGTTCCCTCTCTCGCTGTCTCTCTCTGTCAAATAAATAAAAATAAAATTAAAAAAAAAAGTAGGCTCAATGATACTTCCCTAATCCTTCTGTCATGTCTTTTTTTCCCACCTGTCTTCTTCTTTCTTCTGGGCCAAGGAAAATCAGAGCCTTTCCCTCTAGCTACATCAAACCACCTGGACTTTTCCTTTCCCACTCCCACAATACAGTCTGTCTGGTTCATTGGCCTCGAATTTCTAACCTTCCGGAGTGTTTTCACGTTTCCTTTCTTATTCCTCAGGACAATCCCAGGACTGAGGAAACAGACAAGAGGTGGGGAGGGGCAGGGAGATCCTGACTGAGGGTCAACTAAATGCAAGGCAATTAACCCACATCGTCTCTTTTAACCTTCTAAGAATCCTTATGGAAGTGGACGTTTTTATCCCCATTTCACGAATGTGAAAATTAAACCTCAGTAAAATTATATAAGCTGCTGGGGAACACATAGCTATTAAATGGTACAGTGGGTTTTGAACCTGGTGTCTCTGACTCTACAGCCCCTCCTAGTTCCATGACATCAAGTGAACAGATTTGTCTATTAACTGTATTATCCAAGCTGGACAGGACAGGAGGTAAAAGGTCCTGATCTCCAGCCCACCACATCTTCCATCAGATCACTTTGCATGTTATATAAAGTCTGTAACCCACAATTTAACAATCATGATATCTTACCTTGTTGCATAATTGTTTTATTTATATTAGATTCCATAAGATTGGTACTATCTTCCTTTCTCCTGGCAGGAATTGTGTCATAAATATTAGCCACCCTGAGCCTTAGTTTCCTCTTCTTTCAAATATCTATCTCACAGGACTGGCATAAACATTAAATCACTTGTGAAGGCATCTCACACAGTATCTGGCACAAACTCTCTGGAAGTATTTGTTGAATCTTCTCTTTTATGTCCTTCAACAAGTCACACAGACCTGAGTGCCTGGGTATGGCTCTGTCAGGCCTTGGTGTCTTGCTAACAACGTTGGATGAGGAGTATTGCAGTGGGCACTTGGTGGATTTTCTCCCTTACTAGCACCTGAAAGGTTTACATCAAACCAGTCCAGGATACGAGGAAAAGTGAAATGCTCCCAAACTGGGTTTAGCAATCTACTGTGTATTAGCATAGATTACACACATACTCGAACCCTGTCAGTTGGTGTAGCTAGGCCTATTTTACAGAAAGTAGTCTTAGGTAAGTTGCTAGTAAACTGCAGATCTGCCGACTCCAACCCACGTCTTAAGATACATTGGCCAGGGCTCCTTCCACTCCACCAAGCCACCTTCCAAAAGTCAGCTAAGCGCAGGGCTGGGGTGGGGGTAGAAAGCAGACCGCAGACCTTGGTATTTCCTGCTCCTCTTCCCCCTTAAGCTTCAGAGCGTGTTTCTTTTGAAGTCACAATACTTTTGCTTTGAGGATGTGCGGTCCCTTTAACGTCTTGAGTGACTTCCGCGTAGCCCCGCCCATCTCCCCTCCCCACGGCTCTGTTCCAAGCCCCACCCAGTGCTGTTTGCCCTCGGCCAATTAACGCACTTACTTAATAGGACTGGGAGGTTGGCCTCCTTACCCGGCGACTAGTGGTCCAAGTGCTCCGGGGCGGATATTCGCGTCGTTTTGTCGCGGTCCCCTCGCGGCCCTCCTCTCAGCGGTTGCGCCGCTAAGTAGCCAACTGTCCCGCCCCCTCGTTGCCATAACAGCAGTACACAACGCCTCCTTCAGCCTTTCCCCTCTTCCAAAACACTCTTTCCCGGTCGGGGGCCACGACCCTCTCCGGACCCTCATTTTCAGTAGAGCAGAACCTGGGTCTGGGCTCCTTTGCGAAGGATTGGGTGGGAGGGTTGGAGAGGGCGTCAGTCTGGTGCCCCAGAGGGGCGGGGAAATGGGGTTAGGGTGGGAAAGTGAAAAATGAGTGGAGCAAGGGTTGGGGATGGAAGGGAAGGGAGGGGTGTAGGAGGTTGGTAGCAGAACGTGGCTGAAGGGGGAGGTGGGAAGACGTGGGGAGAGGGGAGCCCGGGAAGCAGGGGGGCGGAGCTGCTAGAAGACAGTTGGAGCCCCTGTGAAGGTCCGGAAAGGCCTGGGAAGACGTCCTGAAGGGAGAGAGGTCCTTGGTGGGAAGTCAGAAGTGGAGGCTGGGAGTCAAAATGAGATGCTCACAGGGATAATGAGGGAAGCGCAGCTGGGAGGAGGTCAGGGGTGATGGGAAGGGCACCCTGTCAATGGAGGCGAGGGAGCTGAGGGTTGGCCAGAGCTGAGGACACATTCTTTCTCGGAAGGGGCACTGAGCTTGGTCTCTCACTTCAGACCCTTCAGCAGCGAAGAAAGATGTCAGATGAAGAGCTGGAAGACTTTGAGCCAGACCAGGACGATCTGGAAAAGGAAGATGATGAGAAGGAGACGGAGGAGTGGGAGGACTACAGGAAGGAGGGAGAAGAGTACTCAGAGGAAGTGAGAGCCTGGAAACGGTGGGGTGCTAAGTGTAAGGGAGAGGGTTGGGCGAGAAAGGGATGCCTGACTTCCCTTCCTCTTGCAGTGGATGCCCACCCCCCTCACGGAGGACATGATGAAGGAAGGGCTTTCTTTGCTCTGTAAGACGGGCAGTGGACTGGCTCACGCTTATGTCAAGCTGGAGGTTAAAGAGAGGTGTGCTTATGGGGGACCAGAAGAGGGCTGCAGTTGTGGGGCCCAATCTCCTTTCTCACCCTCATGCCTGGCTATTGCTGCTGGAAGTTTGGATCTCCCTTACCTTGGCCAGTGGAAGGGAAGGATAGAATTTACTTTTCGGGAGCCCTGTGACTCCCTGTATCAGAGCTGGCCTGAGGAATTGGAGGCTGTGAGGGTCTGTCAGGGGATTCCTACTGGACTCCTTCTCTTGTCCTTCGGAGGGTCAGTTCTCGGCTCTTTTTGGCAGACAGAAGTCCCTGCTCCCTGTGAAGAACCCTACCTTCCCTCCCGCTTCCTCACCACTCCCATCAATCAGTCACCCATTGTTCTCTGCTTTACAAGCCGTCTCCACACTGCCCTCTGCTTCAACAGCTCTGCCAGTCCTTGCTGGATTCTTCACCCTACCTCTGGCCTCTGCTGTCTCCTAGGGACCTGACAGACATCTTCTTGTTGCGTTCGTACATCCATCTGCGCTATGTGGATGTTTCTGAGAACCACCTCACGGACTTGTCCCCACTCAATTACCTTACCCACCTGCTCTGGCTCAAGGCTGATGGCAACAATCTGAGGAGCGCCCACCTAAACGAACTGCCCTACCTGCAGATTGCCACTTTCGCCTATAACCAGATCACCGACACCGAGGGCATCTCTCACCCTCGTCTGGGCATCCTGGATCTCAAAGGTGGGTCCTTAGGTCTGGCTACACAAGCTTCTCTCCTTCTTAGCTTGGGGCCAACAGAAGTGGGCAGTGTGGTCTTTGGCTGTGCCACACGGAAATCTTCATTCATTCGTTCATTCAGACAGCCCTTATGATTCACTATGACATTCGTATGTGCTGGACATGTAGCACTGAACAAAACAAAACCTCTAGTTTCATGTAGCTTACATTCTAGTCAGGGGAGACAAACAGCCACTGATGGACATAATAAATAAATAAATTTATGTACAACGTGAAGAGGAGATATGTGCTGTGGAAAAAAGATTAGGATAAAGGGACTAGGTAGGGGCACAGGTGGTAACTTCAGACAGGTTGATTAGGACAAGCATCGGTGAAAAGCTGACATCTGAGCAAAGATTTGAGGGAGGAGAAGGAGTTAAGCTTGTGGGCTGCTGGGCACTCTTCATTCACTCCTCAAAGGCGTGGATGGACATGTCCATGTGGCCCTCGGACTCCCAGACCACTTGCCCCAGGGCCCCAGAGGCGTCAAGTGTGGAGCTGTCCCTCCTCATAGCCACCTCGCATTAGAGGAGGGAGTGATGCAGAGGCTCCCCACATTCAGGCTCGACTGCTGAACGTTTGGAAAGACCCTTTGAGCTCTTACCGCCCTCCTGCTCCTTAGGGAACCGCATCCGCAGGGTGACGGGTCTGGACCCCCAAAAGCTGATCAGCCTGCACACACTGGAGCTTCGGGGGAACCAGCTGGACAGCACCCTGGGAATCCACCTTCCTAGGCTGAAGAACCTCTTCCTGGTAGCTCACTGAGTTAGAGGGTGGTTGGTGCGGGGAAGAGGGCACTGCTCTGGGGGCTAGGGTGCCTGGCTTCTCGTAGGCTCAGCTGCTAACCTCATCGTCATCATGATCATTTGGTATCGTTTATTGAGCCCTTCCTACCTAGCGGGGCTGATAATACATAACACATGGGGATAGAGACAGTTTGCTTTGGTCCAGGTAGTGGCATACTTTGCTGTAACTGAGGTACAGATATCAGGCGAAGGAAGCCACTTGACTGTTCAGTCTTTTTGACTCCTGAGTTGCTTCCGTCTGGGATGGTGCTGGAGCTATTTCTCCTCAGTGGAGCAGTGGGGGCTCGTGGGCCTCGGGTGGTTGCAGCATCTCCTCCTAACTGGAGGTGGCTTTGTGGGATGAGCAGCAGGGGCTCCTGCTGACCTTTCTCTGGACTGGCAGCTTCTCCTAGACTTCTTTACCATCTACACCTGTCTCTACCCACCTCCACTCCCCTCCTGCACCCCTCCGTCTCCACTCTTAGGTTTCCTGCATCTCTGACTTCTCTTCCCTGTCCCTGCTACGTTCTCCCGCTCTATGTGCTGTATCCGGGGGCTAGGCCCAGAATATGCTGAAGAAGGTGGAGGGCTTGGAACACCTAAGCAATCTCTCCACCCTGCATCTTCGAGACAACCAGATTGAAACTCTGAGTGGCTTCTCCAAGGAAATGACATCGCTACAGTATCTCAACCTGCGGTATGCACCCCTTCCAGGTCCCACTTTGTGCCTACCCTGAACCAGGAGCAGCTTCTGACCCCATGTTCATCCCTGGCCCCAAACCCCCAATCCGAGTCTGCTCCTAGACTCTCCCTTCATCCTCCATCCTGATCTTTACCCCTCCTTTCCTTACTGTATATAGCCTTGGACCCCTGAATCTTTATTCACTCAATCCGCAGTTATTGAGAATGTGCTATGTGCCAGGCTTGGTGCTGTATTTTGGGAACATCTAAAGGGATCAGAGTTGGTCCCTGTTCTCAAGGGACTCACAGTCTGGCTCCAAGTCTCTTTTCTTGGTCCTATTCAGTGTAAATTTCCTCTGCCCTTCTCCATCTCCTGGACCCCCATTTCCCTTCCCCTTTCCTGCTTCTCTTCTCCTGAGCCCCACCTATAAGGTATGGCTTCCTTACTGATGTAAAAACATAAGATGTGCTCTTATTTGAGGAGAAAAGAGTATTTGAAAGAAAATCTCTAGATAGAAAGACACTGGGGATTGGTCAGGGGGGATTTTCTTTCAGGAACCCTTGTCTGATGGAGGATTTTGTGTGTTTCTTTAAGCAAGATGTAAGGTAACTGCCTCCTTAGTCAATGTGGCCAAATCCTCAAAGCTGGCAAAGGAATGAGAACCTCCCAAGTAGGGAGAAATGGTTGCACCTTGGAGCTCCCAACTCCTGCCATGGCTCCTGGAGAAATCTCTCGCTAATTAGTCCTGCCGTGTTGGTCTGGTAGGGTTGTGGGGGGTGCTCTTTTCCTATTAATGGTCTAGATGGAGATAACAGACCCTCCTCAATGGCTGCTAACTAGGTTGTTTGGAAGTAAAGGTAGGGGGGAAGAGGTATCTCAGTGACTGGAAAATGCCTCTAGGGCCACAGATGCTAAGCGCCCCCCCCCCCGCCGCAATGCACAGGACAGTCCAGTGCAAAGTGCATGGAGTGCTGCCAGTGAGAAACTCTGTGAGGTTTAGTCACCTCCATTGAGGCTAAGGCAGAAACAACTAAGCCTGATTTCGTAAAGGCACGAGGCAAGAACCTGAAAAGAAACATACTGTACAATGAGACAGTTTAGATGACGCTGCCAGGAGGCCACAGACCATCCCTAGCTCTAGCTCCTTCCACCTCCATGAGCTCCGATCCCAGTTCCTTCTCCACTGGCCTGGGTCCTCCTTTCTCACCTTTGATTAGGTACGACTGACACACAAGAAGTTTGGCCCTGCAAGGGAGATTTCCCCCTCCTCTCCAACTACAGACCAAGCTTTTTTGCTCCAAAAGGAGAAATAGGACCAGCGCCGTGCAGAACAGACTGTGGCGCTCACGGGGTCCTGGAAGGCCAGAGGCAGGACTGGAGGAGGGCTGGACCACCCTGGCTCTGCTGTGCTATCTGGCTCTGCTGAGCAAGCTAGTCCACAGGGGCAGTGTTTCTAGGGAAACTGGAACCCAGTGGGAGAATCCCCCAGGGGCCTTCTTCCTGGCAGTGGGGCCCTCCAAAGCCCATTATTCCCCCCTCCGGGGGTGAATCTCTCCTGACCCCACCGCAGGGGCAACATGGTGACCCAGCTGGGGGAGCTAGCCAAGCTTCGGGACCTGCCCAAGCTGCGAGCCCTGGTGCTGTTGGACAACCCGTGTACCGATGAGAACGACTATCGCCAGGAGGCCCTCGTGCAGATAGCACACCTCGAACGCCTGGATAAAGATTTCTACGAGGAGGAGGAGCGGGCTGATGCTGATGAGATCCGTCAGAGGTTGAAGGAGACCCAGGAGCAGAAGGCTGAGGCTGAGCACGACTCCGAACTGGAGCTGCCATCCGTGTAGCTCTTTGAGCCCCCAAGGACAGTAAGGAAGCTGACAGGGAGCAGGAAGAGGAGGCCAAGCGTCTGTCAGATGGGGCAAGAGAAGTTGGATACAGGAGCAGGTGGCTGAGGCAGGGATACGGAGAGAGAGGAGAACCTTGGAGAGACCCGGCTTAGGAGTCAGGGGGTGTCTTGGGGTGAGGAGAAAGGACCAGAGGGGCCTGGGAAAAGGCTCGGGAGGGTACATTAGGAGAGGAACAGTCAGGAAGAGAACTGGGGTGGCAGGCAGAGATGCCGGTGTGGGGTGGCGTGCATGAAGCTCAGCTGGAGAGGACAGGTCTGGGGTGCCGTGTGGGGGTGGGGGTGGAAGTGGTGGTTGGGGATGGAAGCTGGGCCTAGAAGAGGAGGCAGGGGAGGAAGATCTTGCACTAAAAATCTGAAGCTAAAAATAACAGGAAACAGGGGTGGGGGGAAGAAAGGAGGGCAGGATGAGGCAGATGGAGACTGAGGAGACCAGCCCAGGGGAGTGTGGCCACTGGGCACTCTGGACCGGGGCACAGGAAGCAAGGGGAACGCAGGAGGGCCCAGGGGCTTTACTCCTGCCCTCTTCCTCCAGGAGATCAAAGACACTGCTCCCAAGACCTGAGAAGACTGGCAGGGAGCGGTGCTGCCACATTCACACCCCTCATCCTGAGCCAGGGCGTGCCTTCTCTTGCCCCAGCCCTGGGAATTCGTCACAGCCTGCCGCCCAGCCTCTGTAATGGGCACCTGGGCAGCGTCTGGGTGGGCCTGCGCCCTGCCTGGAACCTGTGTGCGTGTGCGTGTGTGTGTGTGTTTATGTGTGCGTGTGTGTTTGTGCGCGCGCGCGCGCGCGCGCGCTGGGGGGCCCTCAGGCAGATGTAGGTGGTGGGCCTGCATGCGCCCAGGGGATGCTTGCAGGGCTGGCTGCAGAGGAGCTGCGGAGGCGAGGCGGCTGGGTGTGCTAGGCACAGTTTGGTGTTCAAATAAAGAGACATTTTGATACTCTTGTGTCTGACCGGGGTTGTGAGACACCAAGTCTGTCATGGACTTCACTGGCGTGAGGCTGTGCCTGTTATTTTTCAGGGGAGCGGGGCGTGGGTGTGAGCGCGCGTGGGTGCCGGGCCTCAAGTCCTGGGTCGCCCCCAGCCCCTCCCCCATCGCTCTCCTAAAAAAAANCCGCCCGCCGTCCGGGAGCCGCAGCCGCCGCCACCACCACTCCCGCTCTCTGCGCCGCCGCCGCCGCCGCCGCCGCCGCCGCCGCTGCCGCCACTGCCACCGCCACAGGCTGAGTCTGCAGCCCCGAGGTGAAGCCCCGGCCGGCCCCTGCGCCCTTCCAGCCCCCTCCCCTAGCCGCCGCGCCCCTCGCCCTCTCCCCTAGCCTGTGCGCACCGCTCGCCCTGAGGCGCTGCGCACCTGCTCTGTCATCCGCACCTCCCCCGGGCACCCTCCCTCCCCGGCCTTCTGGGCCCGCTCCTCTCGGATTCTGGCTGTCGCCCCCTCCTCACTGGGGCGCCAGGCCTCTCCGCACCTGTTTCTCTCTAACTGCGCCTTTCTCTACCCTTGCCTGACCCTTTACTCTCCCCACGCCCCTCTTCGCCTCGGGTTCTGTCGATGTTAGGTTCGGGGGTCTCCCCCGGCAGTGTAGTTTTATCCTGGCACGTCCCCTGGCTTTGCATCTGGGGAAATGTCTTCTCTTCCCATTCCTCAGCATCCCTAGACTTCTAGACTCCCCTCTTTCCCACTCCTCCCCCGCAGTGCCTCTCTCCTTTTACATTACCTCTCGCTGCTGCATGGGGGAGGGATGGGAGGAGGGGAGAATTTGTCTAGGGGGGGTTTGGGGGCGGGGAGGATGGGCCCAGCCTTGCCTCTCCCCCAGATCTCTTCTCCCTCCCCGCTCACCCCCCAGGGACTGAGGGTTTCCCCAGGACCCTCTCCCAAGACTTCTGTACTGTACATCTCTTGGGAAGAGGAGGGCCGTATATTTGGGAGAGGGACTGGGATCTTGGAGTGGGGGTTGGGGTGTTAAGTTGGCTGGGATGGGGACTCTGGAGGAGAGGCCCCAGCTGCCCAGATAGCCCATCTTCTTTTTGGCTCCAAGGAGAAATGCAAGGCTGGCAGCCATTACACTCTGAGATCTGGGGGAACCCCACCAGTTGGCTGCTGGAGCTACTGAGGGGGCCAGGGAATCTCTGCCAGTGCCCCTCCCTCCTCACTGCGGTGTCCTCCCTTCTCACCGTTTGATTCTACCCCTCCCCCCACTGCAGTGACCTCCCCTTCCTCACTGCATTGACCTTCTCTCCCCCATGGGGTGGGGGGGATCCCTTCTAAAGCCAGGACTGCAGCCAGCTCCTCCCTACCCCCCACCCACTGCAGTAACCTCTTTCCCATCCCTCCCAGCCTCTAGCCCCGCCCACTGATCAGGCTCCACCTCTCTAAACCTCTTATCTTTCTCCTTCCTTCCCTTCCACGCAAGATCTCAGCCATCATGTCGATAGAGAAGATCTGGGCCCGGGAGATCCTGGACTCCCGTGGGAATCCCACAGTGGAGGTGGATCTCCACACTGCCAGAGGTAGCGAGCAGGGCCCCGTGTCCCCTGGCCCTGGAGGGGAAGCTGCCTTGATTCCCAGTGGGGATGGGGTGCTGGGCCAGGCTTACAAGCCTGGATTATGGGGGTTGGGACCTCTTTGTCCAGGGGAGCCAGGATAGGCCAATCTCTGTGTCCTGTTTTAGTGTATGGGATATATCGTGCCTCTGCACGTCTGTGTGTGCACCTGCGTGCATGTGTGCTTGTGTGTGCGGCCTGCATAGCTTCGTATGTGTGGGTTCCTCCTCGTGCATGTGGGACCTCAGCTGGGCAGAGGAGGAGGCCCCTCTGTGTGTGTGTGTGTGTGTGTGTGTGTGTGTTAGAGAGCAGCCTGGGAATGTGACTGGATGTGGCAGGCAGTTTGGAGCAGGAAGGCTGAAGGGATCCCTGGGCCCCGTAGTATCCTTCTGTGCCCCTCCTTATTTCATGTTCCTCTCCCAGGTCTTTTCCGGGCTGCGGTGCCCAGTGGAGCTTCCACTGGGATCTATGAGGCCCTGGAGCTGAGGGATGGGGACAAACAGCGTTACTTAGGCAAAGGTGAGGCCTTTTCTCTTTTCCAGGCTCTCCCATCCCTCAGCTTTATACTCGTATTACCTCACACCAGTTCCTGACTGCTTTCTTGCATGCCCCCCACGTCTGGCCCCTTCCAGCCTGACCCAGTCTGGCCTCCCCACCTCTCCCTAGGTGTCCTGAAGGCAGTGGACCACATCAACACCACCATCGCTCCTGCCCTCATCAGCTCAGTGAGGCCCACTCTTTGCTGGGGGCTGGGTGTGGGGGGGTGGGGGGCACTGGTGGGCAGGACCAGGGTCCTGGAAGGAATCCTAGATTAGGGGAGGAGGGAGCAAAGAGAGAAAGGTCTGCCTCTTGGGAATCATGGTTACCAAGGGAAGGGTGGGAAGACTCTTTGACTGCCGCCTGCTTCCATGGGGTTCAGGTCCTCTAATCCAAACAGGCTGCTCTCCCAGGAGCCCTGATCAGAGGTGAACCTATGTGTGAATGGGGTGGGGCCCTCTGCCTTAGGGCCCAGCCTCCATGCTGGCCTGGGGTGATGGTGGCTCTGCTCACAGGGCCTCTCTGTGGTGGAGCAGGAGAAGCTGGACAACCTGATGCTGGAGCTGGATGGGACTGAGAACAAGTGTAAGCCGGGGCTGGGAGAAAGTGGGGAGGCGGGAGGGGGAGGACGTGTGGAGCAGACAGTGTGGAGCGCTTGGGGGGGCTTCCTTAGGAAGGACTGTAATGACTTAGCCCATCTTCCATTCTCCTCCCAAAGCCAGAATAAAAGAAGATGAATTTAACTGCAGTGGGAGGGAGTGACATTAGACAGAAGGAAGAACTTCTTCGCAGCATGAAGAGGGCGAGCTGGCAGGAGATAGTCTGTGGTCTCAGGATGTTTAGAAATAGGTGGAGCTCTCTGCCCTTTCCCATCACGTTGTGCGCGCACGCGTGTGTGCGTGCGTGTGTGTGTTAGTGTGTGCATGTGTGTGTGTGTGCGTGCGTGTGTGTTTCCTCGCTATTTTCAGGAGGGCACTGATGAGGTGTTGCAGGAGTGGAGAGGGAGGAGGGGGTCTCCTTTACTGCCTCCTTTTGGGGAGTACAGGTGGAGGCCAGGGCTCGAAAAGACGGGGGACATTTTTGCTCAGTGCCTTCTTCTGTAATCTCCCAGCCAAGTTTGGGGCCAATGCCATCCTGGGTGTGTCCCTGGCCGTGTGTAAGGCAGGTGCAGCTGAGCGGGAGTTGCCCCTATACCGCCACATTGCTCAGCTGGCTGGAAACTCGGACCTCATCCTGCCCGTGCCGGTGAGCCCTGCCCACCCTGCCTGGGCCTCTCCCAGGGGTGGGGTGGGGGAGCATGAAACTTTGTGAGGAATGATGGGGGGGAAAGTGCATTGAGGCAGCTAAAGAGAAAGGATGGGGACAGGAGACTTTGAGTCTGGGAAGCTAGGGCAGATTTGGGCTCTTAGGTTAACACTCTCCAGGGGTGAAGGAGGGAAGTGCTCTGTGACTTTTCTGTCCTGTGGCCCCCAGGCCTTCAATGTGATCAATGGTGGCTCTCATGCTGGGAATAAGCTGGCCATGCAGGAATTTATGATCCTCCCAGTGGGCGCCGAGAGCTTTCGGGATGCCATGCGACTCGGGGCGGAGGTCTACCACACACTCAAGGGGGTCATCAAGGACAAGTACGGCAAGGATGCCACCAACGTGGGAGATGAAGGCGGCTTTGCCCCCAACATCCTAGAGAACAGTGAAGGTGAGGCCAGGAGCCCCACTCCCTGCTTTAAGTCTCAGTCTGTCCTGGGACATCAGGAAGGGCCACACACTTCACCAGGTCCTGAGGAGTATGAGTGGGAGGCCCTTGAGCTAGCTCAAAGAGGTGCTGGTCCTGGGACTGGGTCCCAGAGGGCCTACCACATTCACATGCAGGCCGAAGAGGACAGTCTTCACCTGCCCAGCCAGATCTGTTAGCAACTATAAGTTCTTACTGGAGTCCCTGAGAATGCCAGGAGGTGGTCTAGGTGACTTGCAGGATCCATCCTGGACTTGAACTTCATAGGACTCTCAGTTTGGTGAGATATACCATACTCTAGGGATTCTATTCTCAGTCTATCCCACTTCCACCCCAACCTCTCAGGCCTCTAAGATCCCTAGTTTTTCTCTGCCTTGGCAGGAGCTGTATGGTGAATAAAAACAATAACAGGAAGTGGCTGAGAGTTCAGGTTCTGGGGCCAAATTGCCTCTATTTGAACCCTGACTTGAGGAGTTACTGGCTGGTGATCTTTCTTACTTAACTTCTCTGTGCTTGTCTTTCTTATCTGTAAAATGGGAATAATAACAGTATCTACCTCTTGGCATCATTGTACTTAGGGGACATAGTTAGCCCTCAATAAATGATAGCTATTTACAAACAACCTGTGATGAACAGAACTGCATGCCTCTGCCTTCCTAGAAGATGGCCTGCTCTTCCCAGCCCTGGGGAAAACCCCACCAGCAACAGTCCTCCGCCTGGGCTCTGAATTTCTTTCTTACTCTCATTCCTTTTTGCCCACCCTTTCTGCTAGTAATCTCACTGTATTCCATCCCCAGCCCTGGAGCTGGTGAAGGAAGCCATCGACAAGGCTGGCTACACAGAAAAGATTGTCATTGGCATGGATGTCGCTGCCTCGGAGTTTCATCGTGATGGCAAATATGACTTGGACTTCAAGTCTCCTGCTGATCCTTCCCGATACATCACTGGGGACCAGCTGGGGGCCCTCTACCAGGACTTTGTCAGGGACTATCCTGGTGAGAACAAGGGGTGTGGGAGGGAGGGCAGCACGAGGGTCAAGGGGCAGACAGGGATGTGTGGGGCAACTCTGGCCCGTATGGGGGGCTTTCTCAGGTGGCAGGTCTAAGAAGAGCCTGAGAATCAGGGCCGGGTGGGGGGCAGGGAAGGAGCCTCCTGCAGAGACAGGATTTTGTAGGTGGTTTAAATATGCAGGTACCCATGGTGAATCTGTTTTATCTACCTGTGTCCTGATTAAAGTTGTATGTTCCAAGCTACTGGGATCATGGGGAGGGCCTTGGAAGGAACCAGCGATGGTGAGAGGGTGGCGGGGCCCAGCAGGGAACTTATACATGTCAGTGTTTTTGACTGATGAAGTTGTGGGTGCTGAGTGGAGCTGCAGGCGCTGTGGGAGTAGAACAGGAAGGCTGGCGAGGAGCCGAGGAGCTCTCCAAGCCTGTGACCCAAGGGCTGTGACCCCTGCATGGAGGAAGCTGGTTTCCATTTCCCTGAGACAGAGCAAGAGAAAATAGGCATAAATGCAGAATGAAGGATTTAGAATAGCACTGAGGAAAAGCTTCCTGGGAATGAAAGTGGGAAAATGCAAAAGAGCGAGAGTCTTTTGAGAAAGACTCTGAACCCTTGGTTTTTGGAAGGCTTTCTTTTCTTTCCTTTCCTTTTCTTTTTTTTCTTTCTTTCCCATTTATTTTCTTTGAAAGATTTTAGTTATTTGAGAGGGAAAGAGCGCATGGGGGGTGGGTGGAGAGCAGAGGGGGAGGAGGAAGAAGGGGGAAAAATCCCAAGCAGACTCCATGCTGGGTGTGGAGCCCGACCTAGGGCTCGATCCCACAACCCCGAAATCATGACCTGGGCCGAAACCAAGCGTCAGACACTCGACCAACTGAGCCACCTAGGCGCCCCTGGTAGATTTTCTGAAAGAATCGAGGTAAGAATTGGGGCTAGGCTCATCTTGGAGGCAGGGAAGCAAGGATGGGCAGGGTCAGTTTGCCAGCGGATCTGTCCATTTCAGGGAACCATAGGGGGAGGCGTTTCTGCCTGATGCAGAGCTCCAGGGAGGATCAGCAGCCCCTCCTGCTCTCCCTCCAGTGGTCTCCATTGAGGACCCCTTTGACCAGGATGATTGGGCTGCCTGGTCGAAGTTCACAGCCAATGTAGGGATCCAGATTGTGGGTGATGACCTGACCGTGACCAACCCAAAGCGTATCGAGCGGGCAGTGGAGGAAAAGGCCTGCAACTGTCTGCTGCTCAAGGTCAACCAGATCGGTTCTGTCACTGAAGCCATCCAAGCGTGAGTGTCCCCTGGCTCTCCCCGATCCAGCCCGTTTCTACAGGACCTCTCCAGCAAGTGCTCCCAGCCTCGTCCTGGCATAGTTACTGAAGAGAGCGGGGAACCTGTGGTCACTTTCCCGGCTCTTTTGGTTCTGCCCTCCTCCACCCCATGCCCTTTGCCCCTTCCAGAGAGCTTCCTGCCAGGTGTTTCTTGACATAGACCGGTGTTGGGGCTGGGAAGGGAGTGCCCGGTGTGAGGGACTGGGGTTCAGTGCTGGTGTGTGGCTGCAGGTGCAAGCTGGCCCAGGAGAATGGCTGGGGGGTCATGGTGAGTCATCGCTCAGGAGAGACTGAGGACACGTTCATCGCCGACTTGGTGGTGGGGCTGTGCACAGGCCAGGTGGGTGCAAGGGACATCTTTGTGGAATAGTGGGTTCTGGTCAGGTGGGTGGGTCTTTCTTTCCAGGTGTTTGCGGGTGTCAGGAGAATGTCAAGGGAGTGTAAGTTTTTTTAGGAGATGAAGGGGCAGCCACTGAGTGGCTTATCTTTGGGTGTATTTCAGATCAAGACTGGAGCCCCGTGCCGTTCGGAGCGTCTGGCTAAGTACAACCAGCTCATGAGGTGAGGACATCTGGGGGATGGAGCCCGGGACCCATTGGGTTAAAAGCTCTGTTTGCCCATCCTCCCATCTCTGATACCCAGGGCCTGGAAAACAGTAGATATCCAGACAATACTTGGTTTTGAATGACGGCTCTACTGATGGCCTGATTGCTGGCTCCCATAGGTCACATAGGAAAGCCAGGGGATGACCACGCTGGGGCCAGGACACAGACGCAGCTGGTGTGATGGGTTTGGAGGCCAGGGGCCTCAGAAACAGAAGCAGGAGCCTCCCACTTCCCTGACTCTTTGTTCTCTGGCTCCTCTCTCTCAGAATTGAAGAAGAGCTGGGGGACGAAGCCCGCTTCGCTGGACATAATTTCCGCAATCCCAGTGTGCTGTGATCCCTCTCCTTGCCCGGATACTTGGAACCCCTCTCCCATCCTCCTGGAACCTCTTTCTTCCTGTCCTGCTCTGTGACCTCTCACCCCGGACCTCCTGGCTGACCTGCTGCGCTGCTCCTTGGCTTGTCCGGCCCCTGCTGTGTGCTCTCCCCGCTCCGGGTTCCACACTCTCCACTTCTCTGTCCTTTCTATTCTCTCTCCTCAAAAACTGGCCATGGGACTGAGGATTAGAAGGGTGTCCATGGAAGAACAGTCAGGGTCTGGGACAGGTGCATCGGGGTGGTTGGCGAGGCGTATCGAGAGGGGCCATGTGTCACTGTGTGTGTCGCTTCTAGACGTTTTCCATGTTGCGTAGGAGCCAGGAAGCGCGGGGAGCTGAGGTGGAGGGGTGTGCTGGCCGCGTGGTCATGCCTGGCCCGAGCCTTTAGTGGATTATTTATTCATTCATTTGTCTTCTTAATTAATTCATCGTTTCTCCATAACTTGTGAGCCCAAACCTGGCCTGACTAGAAGTGAGTGAGTGTGTGTGTGTGTGTGTGTGTGTGTGTGTGTGTGTGTGTGTGAGATGTGACAAGATTCGGAGATGGCCTGGGGCTGGGAGGTCTTGCTGGAACGGGAAGGGTAACAGAAAAGGGCCTTGCCCATCAGCTCGTTTGTGTCTAGCAGCCCTTAGCCAAAGCCGGCTCGGTCAAGAGGTGGGGCCGTGTGCCCGGGGACTCTTCCCCCTAACTCTCTCCTCAGCCCCGGCTTCCCTGTTCTTCCTCCAGCTGCACCAGAGCAATGTCTCACTCCCCTGTGCCATGTTCCACAGTTGCCACCCCCTCTGTGGCGTGGAAATGAGCACCACCATTAAAGTCTGAATCACAGTGTGTTGTTGTGTCTGAAGAGTCTTACTCTAGTCCATGTGAGGGGAGAGAAGACGGAGCACCCGGAAGTTGGTGAACCTGCATAACTGAGCTGGGGAGCACACAGAAAGAGGAAGAAACCAAACAAGTATGGCTGAGACGATGGCATTGCCTACCCCTCCCTGGCCAGGTGGGGACCCTGTTGCCCCTGCCTTCTTAGCAGCCAGTCTGGCTCTGGGACCCAGGCGAATGAAGGGTTCTCAGGCTGGAGTCTGAGTATTGCTAGAAGTGTCAAAGATTTTGTGTGTGCGCATTTTTAGGAAGAGGGGTTCAAAGTGTTCTCAGATTCCTGGAGGGCCTTGACCAAAACGAGGGGATAAAGCTGTGGCCTGAAGCGGCTCCCATCTAGGCCTCTCCCCAACACTGTCTCGGCCATTCTGGGCTGCAACAGCACCATGTGGGCATCACCTCCTGCGAGATGGGGCACCAGGGAGGGAAGAGTGGAACCAGGGGACATAGAGGAGGGTCTGAGGAAATGGAGTCTTCCAGTAAACTGGAGAGTCAGAACCACAAGTGCTGGGTTGGCCTGTGAGTAGGACCCCAGTGCGTGGCTGGAGACCCACTATGGTGGAGCCCCAACTGACTTTGACACAGGGGCCCAAGAACCACCCAGAAGGAGAAACCCTCTCACAGGGCTGGGATCCAGAGCAGAGCCCAGCAAGTAGGGGCTACACGTGGGGAGCTGTGGCCACTAGAGGGAGGCAAGGTTCCATGGGACACCATATTCACCCTGAGCTAGGGGTGGGATGGGAGAAATTTCAAGGTTGTCCCTTCTGTGGGCCTCTAAACTGTTTCTACTCTGAGTTCTGGTCCTGGGCTCTCTGCCCTCCTGCCCAGCTCCAGGACTAGAAGAGGACTTGCATCCTGTATGGGCAGGACCCATTTCTCTGCTGTTCTTCCTGTGTCACTGACACCTCAGCCATTTTCAGTTCAAAGAGCTTGCCCCCGCTCCTCTATGCCTCTTAATTTCAGTGTGGGCATCTCATCTTTCCCTTCTCTCCTGTGTCCTGGCGCCCCTTTCCGTTCCCCTTGGGGCACACTGTACTTTTCTCTGGGCCTCTCAGTTTTCTCTGGGGTCCTCGATAGTCATCTTTCTTCTCCAACTCCAGGACTGACGAAAGACTGTTTTGGTTGGAGCCACATTTCCTAACCTCTGCCCTTTCCTCCCCCCCCCCCCCCAGGTACTGGGTTGGATTGAGTTACAGCTAGCTCTGTCAGGGCCTCCCAGGCCCCTCTCTCCATTTTCCCTTTGTGCCGTTGCCTGGAGACCAGTGGGTTGTGGGGGGCTGGGGCCATAAAGGGAGCTGAGGTGTGGGACGGTGGGGGTGTGTGTGTGTATGTGTGTGTGTGTGTGTGATGTACCCCAAAGGTGAATGGTGAGCCTGGCCCTCAGGTCGTGGAGGAATTGGCGGGGGTAGGCCCTGGCTTCTCGGACTCTCCTTAGTTTCCATTCCTACCACTGCCTAAATTTTTCTTTTAGGTTCAGGTATGTCACCATCCTAGCCCATCCCTCCATGGTTAAAAAAGGAGAAAGAGCAGCTCAGCCTAGAAGGGAGCTGGGAAGGGCCTGGGCCCTGGGCCCAGTGGGAGACTGAACTGAGAACAGAAAGAGAGGAAATGCAATGGGGAGTGAGGAGGAGGAGTCTTGGAACAAAGTTGCGGGGGTGGGGAGAAGGGGGAGCATTCTAGGGCACAGAGGAAGGGAGGGGAGGGATCACCAGGGAGAGGGGGAAGGGGGACAGGGAGCTGGCCTGGTCTCTGGAAGGCCCTGAGGGATAAAGAAGGTGGGCATGGGGTAGAAAAGTGAGTGGTCAACCAATTCAGGGGCTAAGAAGAAGAGTTGTGATTCATTGCTACGCCAAGGAAGCCTTCTTGTTCAGGTTCTCTAGTGCTTTAGAATCTGCTAGAGCTTTTGGGTAGTCCCAGAACTTGGCTGAACCTGGCCCAAGAAAATATGAGGCAAAACCCACTGAGTTGCTGTAAATCCAACTTCTTCCTTCCCAGAAGCCTGGTGGGATCCTGCTATTCAGGGCCCATCCTTGGCCTCTAGCTGGCTTGGCCCCATGCGTGCCCTACTCCCACCCCCAATCTGGAGACCTAGTAAGGGCTCCCAATCCAGGCTCCAGCTCCAGCTCTTCCAGTTTCCCAGCCTGCCTCCCTCCCATTCTCTGGCCTTCCCAATCTCAGCTGCCAAAAATCACCCAGTGTCTTGGTGTCCTTTGTCCTGGGAGATGTTGCTGCTTGGTGTGGGGCCAGGGAGACAGCCCAGAAGAAGACACTGGTGGAGGACTGGTGGGGGTGCTGGCTTTAGGCTGAAGACTGGAAATGGCTGGCTGGCTGACAGGCTGCTTGGAGAGTGGGGAGGGTTGAAGGAAGAACCTGTGGTCTGGGGGTGGTGTGGGGATTGTCTCCACAGTAGGACTGGGATTGGGGCACCAAGGCACCTAGGGATTTGGCTCCACCTTGAGCCTAATCCCCACCGATTCCTTCCCTGTGGCCCAGAGTACTGTCTGTGATAACTTCAAACAGGTTTGAGAAGGAAAATGGAGACACCACCAGACAGAAGGGCCTGAAATGGTGTCCTGCTCCTATAAATTAATCCCTTCCCTACACGGGGGCTTGCCCTCCCTGACTTCTATCATTTCCTTCTACTCCTTTCCCTTCCCATCTCCACTCTTGTCTTTCCCATCTCTGACCTCCCTCCTCCTTCTACCACCAAAGGCCTTGTTTATCTTACATTTCCTTCTAATCTTCTTTACCCACTTCCCCCTCCACCCCAACCCCATTCTATCCACCTTTGCCTAGCCAACCGAAACCCTCAGTTCTCTTGGAAACCTACCACCTCCAGAATCCAGACATCCCGGTGTCTCCCCACTCCTTTCCCACCCAGCACCCCAGATCCCCTAGAATATGCCTCTGGCCCCACCTCCTTGGTCCCTTAAGGTTGCTCACCTTTCCCCTTCTCTCCATGCTGACATGTCTGGACTCTCTCCAGCTTTCATCATCACCCCCCCCCAACTCTTATGCTCTCTATTCTTTTCCCAATACCAATCACCTCCAAACAGTTCTCATCCAGAAACCCCATCCACATCTATATGTCTACATCTTTACAATTAGTTTCCCCTCCCCATGACCCCAAGCTTCCATCCCATTTTCCCTCAACATCGCCCCCACCTCTCCCGCTACGTGTCTGCCACAGACGCTGTCATCCCAAGCCTTAGTCACTCCTCCTTGTCACATACCTCACTGCCCCCAAAGCCCCCACATAGCTCCATTTTCGCAATGTACCCCCATCAGACCAATCTCTGCCACACACCCACAACCTCCTACTTCCTCTCTGCCACAGACCCCTCTGCCCCCAAACTTCTCCAGTCTCCCCCTTCTCTGCCCTTACAACCGACAGCCCCTCCTACCTAGCCCTCTCCGGTTCCCCACATTCAGCCTTGGCGAACCCCTCCCCGCGCCCCAGCCCCCTCGGCCGGCCTCGGCCAACTCGCACAGCGCCTCCCCCTCTCCGGATCCCCCTCTCTCCCCCCTCGCAGCTTGCCTCGCGCTCCCTCCCTCGCGTCTCCCTCCTGGCCCCTCTCTCCTCCGTTCCTCCGCGCTCCCTCCTTCTCCCTCTTCCTCCCTTTTCCCATCCCCCTCTCCCAAGCTCCCTCCCTTCGCCGTCCGCTTTCCTGTGCGAGTCGCCGGACGCGCCGCCCAGCCCGCCCGCAGCCCCGCGT
>NC_048233.1:7584785-7615042 GCF_002007445.2 Ailuropoda melanoleuca
TCCATTTGTTATTTTCCCGATCCGGTACCCCCACTGCGGGATCTGCCCGGCCAGAGGCTGGGGGGGGGGGTGGGGGCTCAGGGGGTGGGGCCGGCCCCAGAGGAGGGATGGGGGCCGGGGCACCCGGAGGATCGGGAAGGTGGAGGGAGGTGGGAGGGTCTCAGGAGGAGGGCTGATGGGGCAAGAGGGTAGCCAGGACTCCGGGACCAGAAGAGGAGCACCGAGGTGGAGGGTTGGCAGAGGAAAAAGGGGGATGCCCGCGAGGGGGCTTCGGGCGAAGGCAAAAAAGGAATAGAGATATCGCAGCAAGGTGGGGCATTAGGGCTCCAGGAAAAGGCCCAGAGCCCGGGTTTCAGAACTCGGGGTTGGGGGTGCGAGGTATAGAAGGGAAGTGGGAAATGGGGAAGGGGTGTGGTAGGTGGAAAGAGAGGGGTTGTAGCTGATGGGGAAGAATGGAACCCGGGGAAAGGGAGGCTCTGAAAGGGCCAAGGAGAGGTCCACCTTTGAGAAGAACCACCAGAGGTGTTAACAGGGTGGAAGTGGGAAGTGGATGCCTTTGTGACTCGATTTTCTTTCGCTTACTTCAGGTCACCTCTGACCTTGTTTTTCCAATCTCAGCCATAGTTACTTCTTGGAGAGGAGCACATTGGGGCTGAGTAGTGTGGTCCTCTTGAAACTAATGAGAAGGAAGATGGGAACAGTGAAGGGAGAGTTAGGGAGAAAGGGCTTCTGGGAGGGTGGAAGAGGAGGAGAGAATTGGACATTCTTACAGGGCCACTCCAGGCAAGTTGTGACCTCCTCCCTCAAACCCCTAGAGCACCCACTGCCCCTCTAGCTGTGGTTTCTGTGGAGGGAGGTTATATCTTCATTTCTGTTTTGAGCTCAAGATTTCCCTTTGTGCATAGGCTTATATCAAGGGGGGTAGGTACTCTCAAGCTCCCTTCCCTGAGGGTGCTGTAGGAGGGTAGGAGTTGCTTTGGCAACTGGAGGGGGAGTGGCTGGCGGAGGGACTCCTGGGATAGACTCTTGAGGGGCACGGGCTACCATTTTGTTGCCATAGCAATGATCCAGTGGGATGTCCTGTAGGTGGGGGTTCAGAATCTTGATTGGACCTCAGCCTTTGGCAATGTCCTTGGGACTCCTGGCTGGGTTCGGAAAGGTGTTTCTGGTGCCGTTGGTGGATAGGAGGTTCCCCAGGGGGTCCACCCGCCTTGCATCCAGGAGTCTTTTGGAACAGGTAGACATGTTATTTGCAGGTCCCCCACCCAACCCCAGGCACAGCGAGAGCATGGAAATGCTCCTGTTCAACTTACACCATCTTTTGGTAGTTCTTTCTGGCTTCTACCTCCCTTATTATTAGGAACTTTTTGTATGCAGTAGTCCTTTTGCTTCTTTGCAATGATATTCTAACATGTTCTTAAGCTTGAGTCTCCCTTTCTGAGTCTCCCTTTGCCTCCTTCCCAGACTATCAGGACAGTGACCCCTTCCCTCACCTAACCTTCCACCTTCTATTTCCCTGACTTTGTGGGTGTGGCTGGTCTCTCCAACAAGCCCATCCCTTGTGAGGGTGGCCCAGAGGAGAGGGCTGTGGAAATACTCTGGAATGGGAGCTGGGATACCTGGGTCTAGTCCTGGCTGTACCTCTAACTGTGGCCTTGGGCCAGTCACTTCTCTGAGTCTCGGCTTCATTGTAAGATGAAGGGGTTATAGATAAGATGATTTCTGAGGCCCCTCTGACCCCCCCGGGATTCTAAGAAGGCTTAGACTGGTGCATTGTTATCTGCTGGTCTGGGCTGTATTGTTATCTAGGAGTCACTTTGGACTGGTTTGTTAGTCTGGCAGGTCTGGAATGACGATGGGGGCTGGGCCAGCAATCCTGAAATTCACCCTGCAAGCCTTTCCCAGAAAGCCTTGTGCCTCGATTGTGTATTCCCTCTGACGTCCTTCTCATATTTCTCCCTTCTTTTCCTGTTAGAGACTCTTTCCCTATTTCTCACTTTTGCACCTCCCCACTCTGGTCTTTTGTCAGTTTTCTTTTGCAGTAAGGCTGTGAAGGAGAATGGGTGTAGTGTGTTGACAGATACATAGTAGGTGCTCCAGAAATACTAGTTACGGTGACTTGCTACTAGGGCAAGACGTTGAGGCTAAAACATGCTCCGAGTTCAGAAATGTATGTACAGCCCAACCCTAACTCTTCTCTCCTTGCCACTCCTTTCCCCTGGGATTACCTATGCTTTTATGACTGCTTTTCTCCTTCAAAGCTACTCACTGATAATTTTATCAGATTTCAGCTTTTTAAAACAGTTGCAGTAGGGGGAGGGGCATACCGATTGCTGTGTTTTTCAGTTCCATTCATGCATGTCTCTGACCTTTTGGATCCCCTGGCTCTGACTTGGCGGACGGGTTCTGAGATGGGGATGAGACATGGACACTCTCCTTTAGAGGGCTGGCAAAGACACACCAGTCACAAATAGTCATCTTTGCTGTGCTTTCATTGAGATTCTGTTCCTCTTACGTTATATTGGGTTTTGTTCTTTGGATTTTGAGGGGATTGACAATGTTTTAAAACCCATCTACACAATAATTCACATATGTGATGATAGTTGTAGTTAAAAATGGCTAGTTTGCTGGGCAGAGCATCGGTCCTAAGCTCAGAATACCTGGAGCTGTGTGTCAGCTCTTTGTGACTCTAAGTAAATTATTATTTAAGTTTCCTGGAAAGGTCAGGTTCGCCCCTCACCGCCTGTCTCAGTAGGGTTCAGCGGAGATGAGTGAGAAATAATTACTCTGTATTCCTCGGGAAAAACTCTCTGTTGACTGTGGAAATGCCATTTACCCAGCCAGGCCTCCTACCTCAGAATAGGTGGCTAGGTTTACCCTGTTCCCACCAAAGCCAACAGCATTTTACTCGAAAAGACCAACTGAAGTTAGTGGTCTTACAGGTCAATGACAAGGACAGAACAGAGCACCCATATATACGTGACACCAGTGGGAGATACAGAAAGGAAGAAAACAGTGGGAAGGTACCGTTTTTGCTCTCAAAAGATCTCATGGTCAGTAATATGGAGAGACGTGATACTTAGCAAGAAATACAAACGAGTGCAAATGAAAATAGCTGACTACAGATATAGGTACAGATACAGTCAGGGGATAAGGGGTGTGTCCCTGTCTAAACCAAGTGAGGGTACAGGCTCAGAAATCTGTAACTTTGTATTATGTGCTCACTGATACTCACTGCTTTGGTTGGTAAAGTGAAAGTCCTGACTTTCTAGTCTTAGGGAACCCAAGCACTAGAGAGGGGCCTCTATGGGGCTCTCAGAAATGAAGTCCTGCACTTTGGGGGTTGGTAGGATTGTGTGCATTTGTGGTATAGAATGGGACATTCTTCTCCCATCTACTCTGATGTGAAAAGATTCTTTTCATGTTTCATGGAACTGATCTAGGCCTTCTGAGAATTCTCCCCACCAGCTTCTGATGAGACTATAGCAAAGTCTAGAAGAAATAGCATGGGCTTTGAAGTCAGGGAGTTGTGGGTCCAATCCTGGTGCTGTCCCTGGTTTCTGTGTATTCATCACACAAAGTTGGGCAAGTCACAGTCTCAATCTTTGAGCCTCAGTTTCCCCACCTATATAATGGAAATAAGAATACACGCCTGCTCTGCGGGGTTGGTTGTAAGTATTAAATGCAGTTGTATGCAAGGGCTTAACATAAGACTGCACTCAATAAATTACTTAATACCTCAGTTACATTTCTTTATGCTCCCCGGTAGGGTTCTGTGGAACTCGTGGACACACAGGTATCTCCTAGGTATTGTGAGGGGTAAATAATGTGAGGGGTAAATAATGTGAGCCCATCGGTACATCTGAATTTTCTGCCTTCTCCAGAGATGAAAGAGATGATGTTGCAAGCGGAGTCTCCTTCACTTGTAGATAGCCGGGGTAGCCCGTGGGGCAAGTCAGCAATGTCTTACAGAGCTTGTGCCTCCTGGCCCAAAGGCCTGGGGCTGGGCCACGTACTCAGCCCCTGGATAAGCACACTAGTATCCCCTTCAGATGCTATTCCCCAGTTCGGAGACTCTGATGATCTTTTCTAACAGGCTTCACTGAAAACAGATCCTGCAAGTTCCAGCTGCCTGCACTGGAAACTTGGAGATCCTGCTTCCTGCTTCCCAGGCCATAGCTGTGGGGAACTTGGGGTGAAGCAGAGAAGTTTCTGTATTCAGCTGCCCAGGCAGAGGAGAATGGGGTCTCCACAGCCTGAAGAATGAAGACACGACAGAATAAAGACTCCGTGAGTAATAGCTAAGATGAGAGACATGAAAATGAGGGGCAGAGAAACTGGGGGTGAGGGCCTGGAGAGGAAGAACAGGAATAAGGCACACCATAAAGTTAGGTGCTATGTGGAAGAAACCCCTTACATTATCGGCTTGCTTCCTTCTCCCTCAGATGTCAATGAGGAGCGGACGGAAGAAAGAGGCCCCTGGGCCCCGGGAAGAACTGAGATCGAGGGGCCGGGCCTCCCCTGGAGGGGTCAGCACGTCCAGCAGTGATGGCAAAGCCGAGAAGTCTAGGCAGACAGCCAAGGTATTCTGTCCTCAGGTCCTCCCACAGGATGCCCAGGCACTGGGGCTGAGGGGGTGTGTGTGTGTCTGTGTGTGTGTGTTGTGGGGGAACTTCCTGTCTGGCAGAGGGTAATGGTGGAGGCTTGGGAGGTAGAAGACAGGAATTTTCTCTTCTTTCTAACAGAAGGCCCGCATCGAGGAAGCCTCCACCCCAAAGGTCAGCAAGCAGGGCCGGACTGAGGAGATCTCAGAGAGTGAAAGTGAGGAGACCAATGCACCAAAAAAGACCAAAACTGAGGTGGGAGACCCTAGCAGCTGTCCTGACCCATTTGCTGACCACTTTTACCGAAAAACTTCCTTTCACTCACGATTCCTACTTTAATCTCGCTTGGGATATGAGAGAAAAGTCATATCCTGGTGCTTATTAAAGGAGTCCTGTCTAGAATATGTCAGACAGATCTTTAGGGCTACAGCCAGACCACTAGATGACCAGGCAGGGCCAGAGGAACTGGGAGTGTGGGGGATTCTAGCCTCTCCTTTTCCAGGTCCTGATTTTCATGAAGGGGCTGGGGAGGAGGTTAAAGGTGAGAGGTGTTAGTGGAAGGAACAGATAAATCATAAGGAAAATGCAGGAGTCTTTTTAAGAAGCAAGGGTTTCTGGCATGTGTAGTTAATGGGGTAAAAGGAGATGAGAGGAAGGTGGATATGAGCTGGTGGAAGACAGGGATTTGTGTTTAGCTGTGGATGGGGAAAAGGTGCTTGAGATGGACACTTCAGGAAGGAATGGAGTTTTTTAAGGAGGGAAACAAGACTGGCTTCTAGGGAACCACTGAGAATGGGGGTGGGGAGAAGCCCCACATGGCAGGGAGGTGGGCTTGAGCAAGAGTATTCATCACATGGTACAGTGGTGTGCTGGGAGGGGGAAATGATTTTGTGCAAGCGAGGCCCCACATATAGGGGAAACAAGGAAAAAGAAAAGAAAAACTGGTCCTCCTTTTTCTGCAGCAGGAGCTCCCTCGGCCACAGTCTCCCTCTGATCTGGATAGTTTAGATGGGCGGAGCCTCAATGATGATGGCAGCAGTGACCCTAGGGATATTGACCAGGATAACCGAAGCACGTCTCCCAGCATCTACAGCCCTGGAAGCGTGGAGAATGACTCTGACTCATCTTCTGGCCTGTCCCAGGGCCCAGCCCGCCCCTACCACCCACCTCCACTCTTTCCTCCCTCCCCTCCACCACCAGACAGCACCCCCCGACAGCCAGAGCCTGGCTTTGAATCCCACCCTTCTGTGACACCCACTGGATATCATGCTCCCATGGAGCCCCCCACATCTCGAATGTTCCAGGCTCCTCCTGGGGCCCCTCCCCCTCATCCACAGCTCTACCCTGGGGGCACTGGTGGAGGAGTTTTGTCTGGACCCTCAGTGGGTCCCAAGGGGGGAGGGGCTGCCTCTTCAGTGGGGGCCCCTACTGGGGGTAAACAGCACCCCCCACCCACCACCCCCATTTCAATATCAAGCTCTGGGGCTGGTGGTGCTCCCCCAACGAAGCCCCCTAACACTCCAGTGGGCGGTGGAAACCTACCCTCTGCTCCACCACCAGCCACTTTCCCCCATGTGACTCCAAACCTGCCTCCCCCACCTGCTCTGAGACCCCTTAACAATGCCTCAGCCTCTCCTCCTGGCCTGGGGGCCCAGCCACTGCCTGGGCATCTGCCCTCTCCCCACGCCATGGGGCCGGGTATGGGTGGACTTCCTCCTGGCCCAGAAAAGGGCCCCACTCTTGCTCCTTCACCCCATCCTCTGCCACCTGCTTCCTCCTCTTCTGCCGCAGCCCCCCCAATGAGGTATCCATATTCGTCCTCTGGTAGCAGCTCTGCAGCAGCCTCCTCTTCCAGTTCTTCGTCCTCTTCCTCTGCTTCCCAGTACCCAGCTTCCCAGGCACTGCCCAGCTATCCCCACTCCTTCCCTCCCCCGACAAGCCTGTCTGTCTCTAATCAGCCACCCAAGTATACTCAGCCTTCCCTGCCATCCCAGGCTGTGTGGAGCCAGGGTCCCCCCCCACCGCCTCCCTATGGCCGTCTCCTAGCCAACAGCAATGCCCACCCAGGCCCCTTCCCTCCTACTGGAGGCCAATCCACAGGCCACCCACCAGCCCCAACACATCACCATCACCACCAGCAACAGCAGCAACAGCAGCAACAGCAGCAGCAGCAGCAGCAACAGCAGCAGCATGGGAGCTCTGGGCCCCCTCCACCTGGAGCATATCCCCACCCCCTGGAGAGCAGCAGCTCCCACCATGGTCATCCTTATGCCATGTCTCCCTCCCTGGGGTCTCTGAGGCCCTATCCACCAGGGCCAGCACACCTGCCCCCACCTCACAGCCAGGTGTCCTACAGCCAAGCAGGCCCCAATGGCCCCCCGGCCTCTTCCTCCTCTTCCAACTCCTCCTCGTCTTCCTCTCAAGGATCCTACCCATGTTCACACCCGTCCCCTTCCCAGGGCCCCCAAGGAGCGCCCTACCCCTTCCCACCGGTGCCTCCGGTCACCACCTCCTCGGCTACGCTTTCCACGGTCATTGCCACAGTGGCTTCCTCGCCAGCAGGCTACAAAACAGCTTCCCCACCTGGGCCCCCGCCGTATGGAAAGAGAGCCCCGTCCCCAGGGGCCTACAAGACAGCCACCCCACCGGGATACAAGCCGGGGTCGCCTCCCTCCTTCCGAACAGGGACCCCACCCGGTTACCGAGGCGCCTCGCCGCCCGCGGGCCCAGGGACCTTCAAGCCGGGCTCGCCCACGGTGGGGCCAGGGCCCCTGCCACCTGCCGGGCCCTCAGGCCTGTCATCCCTGCCACCACCGCCTGCAGCCCCTGCCTCAGGGCCGCCCCTGAACGCCACGCAGATCAAGCAAGAGCCAGCTGAAGAGTATGAGACCCCCGAGAGCCCCGTGCCCCCGGCCCGTAGCCCCTCGCCCCCTCCCAAGGTGGTAGACGTGCCCAGCCATGCCAGCCAGTCAGCCAGGTGAGCCGCCGGGGTGGGGTGCGGTTGGGCCTGGAATGGGGACCGACGGAGGGGCAACGGAGAGAGCCGTGCAGGCGCAAGAGGGAACCTTGCGTTCTCGTGGTGCTTTCTAAAGTACTCCAGAACCTCGCCTCGCCCTTGCAGGCTGCGCAGGCGGGTTTGGGGGCAGGGTCACCGCGGGGCCGCTCTGGCCGCTCGCAGGGCCTGAGCGCGCGCTGCCCTTGCGCCCGGCAGGTTCAACAAACACCTGGACCGAGGCTTTAACTCGTGCGCGCGCAGCGACCTGTACTTCGTGCCGCTGGAGGGCTCCAAGCTGGCCAAGAAGCGGGCCGACCTGGTGGAGAAGGTGCGGCGCGAGGCCGAGCAGCGCGCGCGCGAAGAAAAGGAGCGCGAGCGCGAGCGGGAGCGCGAGAAGGAGCGGGAACGCGAGAAGGAGCGTGAGCTGGAACGCAGCGTGGTGAGTGCGTCACCACGTGCGCCGCCCGCCTTGCTGGCCCTCTGCGCCGTGCAGGGAGGGTTGAGGGCCGGAGGGGGGTCATTGCGCCCCCTTTCGGAGAGGAGGAAGCACGGCAGCCCAGGAAATCGAGACGGAAGGATTCCAGCGGAGGAATCCTTGCAATCCTCCTTTGGGGGAAGGCAAATTCAGATCAGAGTACCTGTGGATGGTAGGGAAAGCCAACATCCAGGAGAAGGGGTTAGGGAAATTCCTACCAGGATGAGTTCCAATAAGATGAGGCATTTTGGCCTTCAGCTGGCGAGACAAATGAGCAGCTCGGGCGGGACCAGCTGCCTTTTTCCAGACCTGCCCTTTTGACTCTGTTTCTCCCTGTATCCCACAGAAGTTGGCTCAGGAGGGCCGGGCGCCGGTGGAGTGCCCATCTCTTGGCCCGGTGCCCCATCGCCCTCCATTTGAGCCGGGCAGCGCTGTGGCTACAGTGCCCCCCTACCTGGGTCCTGACACTCCGGCCCTGCGCACGCTCAGTGAATACGCCCGGCCCCACGTCATGTCTCCTGGCAATCGCAACCATCCGTTCTACGTGCCCCTAGGGGCAGTGGACCCGGGGCTCCTGGGTTACAATGTCCCAGCCTTGTACAGCAGTGACCCAGCAGCCCGGGAGAGGGAGCGGGAAGCCCGTGAACGAGACCTCCGTGACCGCCTCAAGCCTGGCTTTGAGGTGAAGCCCAGTGAGCTGGAACCCCTACATGGGGTCCCTGGGCCGGGCCTGGATCCCTTCCCCCGACATGGGGGCCTGGCTCTGCAGCCTGGCCCACCCGGCCTGCACCCTTTCCCCTTTCATCCGAGCCTGGGGCCCCTGGAGAGAGAACGTCTAGCGCTGGCAGCTGGGCCAGCCCTGCGGCCTGACATGTCCTACGCCGAGCGCCTGGCAGCTGAGAGGCAGCATGCAGAAAGGGTGGCAGCCCTGGGCAATGACCCGCTGGCCCGGCTGCAGATGCTCAATGTGACCCCCCATCACCACCAGCACTCCCACATCCACTCCCACCTGCACCTCCACCAGCAGGATGCCATCCATGCAGGTGAGACTCATACTTCTTCGTCTTGGTCCCTGGGGGCCACCTTGGCCTCTGGCAAGTGATTGGGCTCTTCTGTACCTCAGGCCAAGACTTCCCTCCTCTAGTCTGGCGTAAGCCTGTGTCCGGGGATTGCTCCCCTGATCTTTGCCTCCCTGTCATCCCCCATCTCTTCATGCCCCAGCCTTGCCACCGGGACTGTAATAACCCATCCCCCACCCCCCTTCAGAGTCCAGCATTCCACCCGTGGTAGAGGAAACCTTTGAGGGAACGCTACCTTTCTGCCCTCAGATTGCGCCCCTCGCACCCCCTTCACATACCTGTCTCAACTCTGTTACCATTTCTTGCCATCTTCTCTCCTCCCAAGTGGAGGCGTTTCATGTTCTTCCCCATCTCTAGACTGCGGCCTTCCAGAAAGAGCCCTATAGCTTTGGCTGGGGGTATCTTAGGTGCTAATGAACTTTATTTACTGTCCTTTTGCCATATTATTGTCCAGAACATTGCTTGATCTAGTCTTACAGTCATGGTCATTCCAGGCTCCTTTGTGCTTTCTCTCTCTTAACCTCTCTCTCTTCCTGTCTTACTTCCTAAACTTTCTAGTTCCTCTTCTCTAAGCAGTCCACATCTCTCCTTTTCTTCAGACCCCTCTGACAACTGTAATCTCCTGTTCTCTGCCATCCATATGTCCCTACTCCAGTAAGGTCTTGTCTTGGCCACCCACCAGGCCCCTAGTTCTTCCTTTTGTGCCTTCTTGTTCCTCACTGGGTCTCCCTGTGTTTGATTGTCCGTCTCTTCCCAGGCTTGGATCCCTTCACCCAAATGCATGATTTTGTCCAAACCTGCCCTTTAGTGACACCTTCTTCTTTACCCTCTAGCCTCTGCCTCGGTGCACCCTCTCATTGACCCCCTGGCCTCAGGGTCTCACCTCACCCGGATCCCCTACCCAGCTGGGACCCTCCCCAACCCCCTTCTTCCCCACCCTCTGCACGAGAACGAAGTTCTTCGCCACCAGCTCTTTGGTAAGGATGGAGGTGGGCGTGGGGAGGGTCTAATGAGAGAAGAGTAGGAAGGAGGAGTTTGGGTGGTGGGACTGGCCTATTTGGGCTTGGGGAGGGATGAGGAGGTACCCAGAGGAGCTGGGAATAGAAGGAGGGCTGAGCCCCTGCTCAAGAGAGGCACAGGTTTAGTGTCAGGCAGAGGTTTGAATCCTCTCCACTGCTGGCAACTTCCAGGACTGGCTTTTCCCAGTTATAGTCTCAGTTTCCTCCGTATGTGAGGTGGCTAGCTATCTCCTGGCCCAAAGTAAGTACTCAGCACTCCGTCGGTCATGTGCCCCCTGCCCTTCCTGCCCACAGCTGCTCCTTACCGGGACCTGCCAGCCTCCCTCTCTGCCCCAATGTCAGCAGCTCACCAGCTGCAGGCCATGCACGCGCAGTCCGCTGAGCTGCAGCGCCTGGCGCTGGAGCAGCAGCAGTGGCTGCACGCCCATCACCCGCTGCACAGTGTGCCGCTACCTGCCCAGGAGGACTACTACAGGTACCGCCCCCCCCCAGGAGTGCCGGCCTGGGAGCTTAGCCAGACTGGGGTGGGGTGGGGACAGCAGACTGCTGGGCCTTGAGCTCCTGGGGGAGGGGGAGCCCCTCCTCCACCATCCAGCTCTGTGAGAGCGGCCAGGTCAGGGTTGACCTCAGTCTCATGTCTCTGCATCCCCTCTCCACCAGTCACCTGAAGAAGGAAAGCGACAAGCCACTGTAGACCCTGCAATCAAGAAAGCACGCATGGCCCCTGCATCTGGACCTTGGAGGCCTCCCTCCCAGACCGCCACCCAGAGCTGAGGAGGGAGGGGTGCTGCTCCTTTGCAGGGTTTCAGCAGCTGGGCAGAGGGAGGGAGGAAGGGACAGACGGAAGGACAAGGCTCCTGTGGTATGCAGAGGTGGGGAGGTGGCGGGGGTGGGGGCAGAAAGCGCACAGTATCTTGGACCAGGTCCCCTTTTCCTGTCCTCCTGCTTTCTTCCTCCCCCGTGCCCTACCCGCGGTGGCCACCGCCCCTCCCCCACCCCATTGGTGTGATTATTTCATCTGTTAGATGTGGCTGTTTTGCGTAGCATCGTGTGCTGCCCCCGCCCCTCCCGAGTCCCTGTGCGCGCGCCCCTTCTGCGATGTATGCCCCTTGCCCCTCCCCCACATTAATAATTTATATATATAAATATCTATATGACGCTCTTTAAAAAAACATCCCAACCAAAACCAAACAAAAACATCCTCACGACTCCCCAGGAAGATGGCTGTGACTGGTTCTTTGCGGGCTCTGGGGGCGGAGTTGGGGGTGGGGGTGGGGGACTACTCAGCGGTGCCTGGAGAGAAAGCTGTGAACAGGACCCAAGTGGGTGTAGGGACCTGGAGAGTTGTAGAGGAGCTCTCCAAAGGGCCCAGGGCCCTGGAGCCTTGGCTCCGCTGGAGGGGTACCACGGAGCTAGTCCCTGCGTCGCAAGGCAGGGAAGTCCAGACGCTGGAGGCGGTTGGACGTAGGGACGGCGCAGGCCTCTGACAGGGTCAGGTCTAGGAAGCCACTCAGACTTGGAGGCCTGCCACTGGCCCCACAGCCAGGAGCCACCCGAGTCCAGAATCCTTTCTGTCGAATAGATTGAGAAATGGTTATGAAGCCGAGGTGCAGGGGCGTAGTTTCATTAGGTTAAAGCGATTAGGACTCTGGAGTCTTAAGTACCCCATGGTTTGAGGAGGGAGTGGGCGACCACTTCAAAAGTCTAGAAGACAAGAGAAATTGGAGGGCGTTACGCCGGAGCGCACACCCGGCACCAGGCTGTTTTAGGACAGCACGAGAGCAGCCTAGCTCTCCGCGTTTACTGCTGCGAATCACGTCGTTCTCAAAAAACGAGGGTGTGTGTGGCCAGCCGTCCCAGCCAATCAGCTTCGAGTTCATTTGCATAGGCTCGAATCGAATGTTCACAAACTCTAGAAATGGATGATATAAATAAGTTTCTTTCCCCCCTGTTTTTTCTTCTGAGAGTTATAATGTCCCCCGTTGGTTATACATCAATGGGAATTAGAAAACGCCACTCTGAGCTCACCCTCACCAATAGTGGCGTTCATGGATACCCCATGTTCTCTCCAGCCTACTTCCTGTAGTGTTACAGCTCTTTTAGAATTTGTCTAGCAGGTTTTCCGGTTCTCACCGGAAGACCCTTCCCTACCATGTGTTTTTAACAATAGAGGTATTTCTGTTGCGAAGATGAGGTGCCCTTATAGAGGTTTTTTAAATGTGTGGTTATCCATTTGAGTGGGTTTTTTTCTTCTCTCTTTCTGGAATATTTCGGAGGTTGTGCCGCGCTACGGTGCGCCGAGAGGCTTACCTCGGCTTCCGGCTACAGCTGATGCTGCTTCCCTTCCACCCCCGTCGGCTTGGAGAGGCAGCTCGTTTCTCCAGAGCATTTCTTTGGCTCCGCTGCACGTGCAGCTTTTGTTACCCTATGGCGTCCGCCTCGGCCCAACCCGCGGCCCTGAGCGCCGAACAAGCCAAGGGTGAGAAACATTCTAGCCACCGGGTGGGCTTCCTGTTGGAGAAGGGTGCGGGCGGAGGGTACAGAGCGAGGGGTGTGGTTGCACCGCCGGGAAATGGGAGCACCCGGTGCCATCTCTCCAGGAGGGGTTCTTTCCCCCTAGAGCGAGGGAATCTGGGTCGAGTTTATCGGGTTAGTACGGCTTCAGTCCACTAATTCCCTGCTCTCTTCCCTGCATTCTCGGCTGGGCCCGCCGGCCATGCTCCAACGCCTACCCGGGGATGCGTCCGCCGCACAGTGGTCCTGGCAGAGGTAATCCAAGCGTTCTCGGCCCCGGAGAACGCCGTGCGCATGGACGAGGCTCGGGACAACGCGTGCAACGACATGGGCAAAATGCTGCAATTCGTGCTGCCCGTGGCCACGCAGATTCAGCAGGAGGTTATAAAGGCCTATGGCTTCAGCTGCGACGGGGAAGGTGGGTCGGACGGGGGCCGGGGGTGGCGTGGGTCCGGGAGAGGGCACTGCATCCATTGGGTCCCTGAGCCGTCCTCCCTTGTCTCGCCACACGGAGGCAGCCACAATCTGACGAACAGTATTGGCAGTGCGAGCCAAGCGTCTACTCTGAGCTTGGGCCGGGTGACGTGCTAAGTGTTTTTTGCAGTTACCCGTAGTTATACTGTTATCCCACTTTAAGATGAGGAAACAGACTCGAGTAGTAAACTAAGTGCCTGAGGCCACAGCAGAGCTGGACCCGAACCCTCTTCTTCTTCTTCTTCTTTTTTTTTTTTAAAGATTTTATTTATTTATTTGACAGAGATAGAGACAGCCAGCGAGAGAGGGAACACAAGCAGAGGGAGTGGGAGAGGAAGGAGCAGGCTCACAGCAGAGGAGCCTGATGTGGGGCTCGATCCCATAACGCCGGGATCACGCCCTGAGCCGAAGGCAGACGCTTAACCGCAGTGCCACCCAGGCGCCCCCGAACCCTCTTCTAATAGCTTCTAGTGGGATGTCTGCATGACAGTATGCTTCTGCAGCCCCTCCAAGGTGTTTTAGCTGATCTCTGTTGGAGGGTTGGCTGGTCAGTGTGCTTGAGATAATGGCGTTCCCCAAGGGTGCCCACTGATTCAGCCCAGCTGGCTCATGGGCCTCCTGTGTTCAGGTTATAGACTTGGGATCTTGTGCATGTTCACATTTGGGGTTCTTGTGAGTAAACCGCCAAAATGGTTCACCTGATCGCGAGAAGAACACTGCTTTGGGATATTTCATTCCCTGCATCCCATCCAGGTTGTGCCTGGCGTAGACCAGAAAATGGTTGATCCAAACCACACAGGGCAGAGGCCTGCTTGTGCCTTGTTTTGTAGACAGCTACTCGACCTGAGGGGGAACAGCCAGTAACGAGTGCTCAAGCTGCCACCTCCTGATAACTGGGACACACCTGTCCCCTGAGGGTGTGGCTTGATGCTCCGCTTCCCCTTGCAGGTGTCCTGAAGTTTGCCCGCTTGGTCAAGTCTTATGAAGCCCAGGATCCCGAGATTGCCAGCTTGTCAGGCAAGCTGAAGGCGCTGTTCCTGCCACCCATGACATTGCCTTCCCACGGGCCTGCTTCTGGCAGCAGTGTGGCTGCCTCCTGAGGGTTGGCCCTCCCATGCAACACTGACCAGGAAGGGAAGACCTTAATGTTCCGGAGGATAATAAACGTGCCTGTGACTTAGCCTCAGTGTCAGTCTTTTGTGACCCTGACAACCCTCACCTCCTGGCCCCAGATTCCCTCCACCATTCCAGGCCACTTCAGTTCCCTGTCCAGATCCTTCCTATGCTCCTTCTGGGAGCAACCCTGCTCTGGGGCAGGGTGGGAGGATGGACTTGCCCCTCGATACCCTGGGGGAAGGGGGGGTGGGGGGCCTGCACAGGTGGCGCCTCCTCTGAGGAGTGGGGCTTCCTGGGCTTTTTGGGAGGCCCCTTAGCTGTCTGTGTGCTGGGAGGCTCCCCCATTGGTTGGTGCTCCCTTAGCCAGGGTTACTTCCTGGTCTTTGCCCCCACCCCCCTCCCTCCAGCGGCTATGTCAGCTTGAGCTCCAGGTGGAGCTCCAGGTGGCTCCTCCCCTCCTAAGGGAAGGCCGGCGGGGGCAGGCAGGCCCTGGACTACCCAGTGGGGCTGGAGGGAGAGGCAGGCGGCTGTGGCAGTCTGAGGCCAGCCCCTCCCACCTGTCCCTTCTCCAGGGATCATTAGACCAGGGGCTTGCCGCTGTGGTGCTGTTGGCCTGGTGTGCTGCATCAAGGTGGAAGTCGCTGAGCTCCCAGTGTTCCTACTCACCTGTTTGGGCTGCTGTGCACAGCTGCGCCCAGACACGGCCCCACCCCTTGTGGCCCTCTGCCTGTGACTCCCCCATCCCTCTGGGGAGATGCTGTCCCGTGGGTAAGTCCCCGGCTCCACCTGGGTGCCGCAGTCTCCTGTGAGTTTGGGGAGAGGGGCAGGACGTTCCACCTGGGTGCCGCAGTCTCCTGTGAGTTTGGGGAGAGGGGCAGGACGTATGCTCACCACGGGCAGGTGTGCGACCATGAGCGTGATCTACCGCGGCCCCCTGGCCTGGGTTTGCTTCCTGGCCCTCCCTCAAGATGTGAGGACTCAGTCCCATTTATGCCCCTCAGCCCCCTCCTTCTTTTCTCTAGCACTTTCCCCGTGACAGATGTGTCTTTCTTCTCTCCGTTGCTCGTCTCCCTTCACTCTCTGGTCCCCTGCTTCTGCTGTCTGCTTACGTGAACCCCCGGGTAGCCCACATCATCTGAAACATAACATGTCTGAAAGGTGAACCCGAGAAAGCTCCCCCTTCCCACGGAACTTCCCAACATCTGGCTTTCATTCCACTTTCAGTGTCTCTTCACTTCCCCCTCCCGTGCACCGTTCCTGCAACAGATGCATGCCATCATCCCCTATGGGACAGGGACTGTGGAAGGTTCTGGCAATGATGTAGTGAAGAAGACAGACTCGGGCCTTGCTCTCAGGGAGCTTCATTCCAGTGGGAGGCAACAGACAACACAGAGAACCCAATACATAAGACTAATTTTAGATTCTCAGAAGTGTTATGCAAAAAATGAAAACAGCTTCAGGTGCTGGGAGCGCCAATGGCATCACTAACTGGAGGGATCCAGGAAGGCTTTCCCGAAGCGGTGACGTGTGCGCTGAGAGCTGGATAATGGGGAAGAGCCAGCCATGTGGTAATCAAGAGTCGAATGCCCCTGGGCAGAGGCCCTGCTGTGGGCACACAGGAAACAGGGACAGGGTGCACAGAGTCAAGCAGCGGCGAGGGAGGCATGGACCCACAACGTCACGTGTGGTCAGGATGGTTTGTCCACGTGTGGGTGTCTGCACAGGGCCAGGGACGTACGTAGACGGACGTGGATGGTGAGGTGCGTGTCGTGGGCCAGTGTATGCATGTGTGTGTGTGCGTGTGTGTGTGTGTGTGTGTGTGTGTGTACTCATCCGTATATGACAAGCAGGGTGTGTATGTGTAGGACCGGAAGCTGAACATGCCTGTGCATGGCTATTGATGAGCTTGTTTATTGGACCCGTACTCTGTGTGAGGCACTGTGTTAGCCTTTGAACTCCTGAAGGGGGCACGACGGGCTGTGGAAACCCCCCAGGGTGGAGCGCGCTTTGCAGACGCTCTTTCTGCCCCGAGCTCTGGGAGGGAATGTGTGGTCTTTCGGCAGGGCTCAAAGTCCAAGACTGAAAGGGTTGTCAGTGTTAGGTCACACAATAAACAGACCAAGTTTCCCAGGTACAGAAGGAAGGGGGAGGGGGCCAGCCCATTTTTTTGGGGGGGGGGAGAATTGATGTTTGATATTTGAAAAAGTGATAAAGTAGTCGTCATAGGAAACAGAGACTTTAGTTGAGTTTTAACACTTGGTTATTATTTTCCCCTAGTTTTTTATTGAGGTCATAGCGTACATAATGTGCATGAATGCTTAGCATGAGTGCTTAACGGGAATCTCAAGCATACGGCCTGATGAACATCACATCTATGTTCACCTGTGTATACACCACCCAGATGGAGAGCGTTCCCAGCACCCCGGTTGTTTCCTACAAATTGCCATCTCCCAGGCAATTTATTTGTTTTTATAAAAGTAATACATATCCATGCTGCAACATTCACAAAGGTATAGGGGAAAGAAGGCATCCCGTTGGCCAACAGACCTAGATACTCAACATCAGTCATCCTCAGGGAAACGCAAATCAAAGCCACACTGAGATACCACCTCACATTTGTCAGGATGGCTAGAATCAGAAAGACAAGAAATAACAAGTGCTGGTGAGGATGTGAAGACAAGGGACCCTCGTGCCCTGCTGGTGGGAATGTCAGTTAGCCCAGCCACTGTGGAAAACAGGATGGAGCTTCCTCAAATAATTAAAAGTAGAAACGCCATATGATCCAGTAATTCCACTACTGGGTTATTTACCCAAAGAAAACAAAAACAGTAATTTGAAAAGATATAGGCACCCCTATGCTCATCACAGCATTATTTACAGTAGTCAAGATAAGGAAGCAAGCCAAGTGTCCATCGACAGATGAAGGGATAAGGAAGATGTGGTGTATATATATATATACAATGGAATATTATTCAGCCATAAAAAGAATAAGATCTTGCCATTTGTGACAACATGGGGGGATCTAGAGGGTACTAGGTTAAGTGAAATAAGTTAGAGAAAGACAAAGAACGTATGATTTCACTTATATGTGGAATCTAAAACACAAAGCAATGAACAAACAAAAAGCAGAAACAGACCCATAAACGCAGAGAAGAAACTGATGGTTGCCAGAGGGGAGGGAGGGGGCAAAATGGTTGAAAGGGAGGGGGAGATACTGGCTTCCAGCTATGGAATGAATAAACCATGGGGATGAAAGGCACAGCTTAGGGAAGATAGTCAGTAGTATTTTTTTAAAAGATTTTTTATTTATTCATTTGAGAGAGACAGAGAGAGTGAGTGAGAGCATGAGCAAGGGGGAGAGGCAGAGGGAGAGGGAGAAGCAGACTCCGCACTGAGCAGGGAGCCCGCTCGCTGTGGGGCTCCATCCCAGGACTCAGAGATCATGACCTGAGCCAAAGGAAGATGCTTAAACGACTGAGCCACCCAGGCGCCCCTCATCAGTGTAATAATGTTGGATGGTGACAGGTGTTAGCTACACTTGTGAGCTGCAGCATACAGCACAGACTTATTGAATCACTGTGTTGTACACCGGAAACTAACGTAACACTGGGTGTCAACTATACTTAAATTAAAAAAATATAAAAAAAGCCAGGTATAGGGACAGCTAGGTGGCTCAGTCGTTTAGGTGTCTGCCTTCGGCTCAGGTCAGGGTCCTGGGGTTGAGTCCCACACCGGCTCCCTGCTCAGCGGGGAGTCTGCTCCTCCCCCTCCCTCTGCCCCTCCCCCAATCGTGATCTCTCTCTCTCTCTCTCTCTCTCTCTCTCTCTCTCTCAGATAAATAAAATCTTAAAAAAAAAAAACAGGTTTAAGGGGCGCCTGGGTGGCGCAGTCGTTAAGCGTCTGCCTTTGGCTCAGGGCGTGATCCCAGCATTCTGGGATCGAGCCCCACATCAGGCTCCCGCTGGGAGCCTGCTTCTTCCTCTCCCACTCCCCCTGCCTGTGTTCCCTCTCTCGCTGGCTGTCTCTGTCAAATTAAAATAAAATCTTTAAAAAAATAAAAATAAAAACAAAACAAAACAAAAACAGGTTTAAGAAAGAAGTAAATGTCCCTCCTAGCCCTCTCCCCCAGCCACCTTGTCTCTTTCCCGGCGGGAAGCCACCGATACGAGCTTTCTGTGTACCCTTTGTCGGACTGCTTTCCTCTTGTTTTGGTTTGGGAGTGTTTGTGTTTGTATGTGGAATTACACACAGCGAGCATCACGAGCTTCTGGTGTGTAGGGCCTCTCAAGGTCAACCAGCCCTGAGAATATCAGTCATGGTGGGGACCTCAGTCCCCAGCCCTCAGGGGACCGGCCCCTGTCAGAGTCCTGAGCGCTGGCTGATTCAGACCACACCCCTTGACAAGAACCCATGGCTCAAGCGTCGGGCTGACCGCCCCAAGGGGGCTGGCCGCTCTACCCCCACCTGCTTCCCTCGATCTGCGTCCCCTCGAATTCTGTCCCTTGGCTTCACCTGGTTAGGGCACAGTGGGACAAACGCTTAGGACAAGAAGTAGAAAAGGTGTAAGTCTGACAGCTGTGTGGGGGTCATTTTGTCCATCCCTCTGTCCCAGTGGCATCTCTTTAGATGTCTATGTCAGGGGAGGCGAAGGCATCTTTCCCTTTGTAAGCATCTGCTTGGCCTTGGCTATTAGAAAGTCTCCCCTTCCCTGCCACCCCCAGTGGACCGGAGGTCCCAGCCTCTGTCCTTCGAAACCCTCAGGGTTGGCATACAGTAGCTAAAATCACTGGCTTTGGAACCAGTGTGTGGGGTTCCGTCCCAGCGCTGCCACTTACTGACTGGCTGGCCTCAGGCAAGTTCCCTACATTCTCTGAGCCTCGGGTTCCTTGACTGTAGAGTGGGGTGGCGATGCACCTGCTTCCTGGGGGCTCTCGTGAGGAATAAATCAGCTAAGGCACATCAATGACATCATAGCACAGTGCCTGGCATAGGGTGAGACTCCATGAAATGAGACCTGTCACTGTCACCGTCATCATGAGTGTGGACCAGAGCAGGCTGTGTGGAAGCAGCTGGTAGAGGAAGAAGAGATAGTGTGTAACTGTGTGGGTTCACGTTTATGCAGCACGGCCTTCACCGGTAGGGTGCAAGTCACATTTGTGTCCTTATTTCGTGTGTCGTCACGCTTACGGAGTGCCATGCTCCTAAGCCTTTGATGGCAGCCGTGTGGGAAGTGGGCCCCATCCCCACCCCCACTGCCACCCTGCTTTGCGTCTCTTCGGTCTGCTCTAAAACGAGAAGTACAGTGAGTTCCCCCAAGGGGTCGGCCGCGCCCCTTCCTGTCCCCGCCCTGCCGGCTGCCCCCGGGGCCAGTGGAGTGGCAGCCCCAGCACAGGGACCGCCAGGGCTGTGAGGCGGCCTGGGCCCTCTGAGCCCCCCGCGTTGAGGCTTTAGCCCCAGAGTTCTTGGCCCGCCTGGACTGCCCGGCACACCTCATTTCCTGCACCCTCTTCCACTCAGGGAGCCCCAGGATGGTGAGGTAAGGTCCTGGGCCCCACGGGACGCAGGAGGCAGGGGCGCCCTGCACGGACTGAGGGCCCTCTCCTCACCTCTCCCCGGGCCTGCAGGTGGTTTCACCGAGACCTCAGCGGGCTGGACGCGGAAACCCTGCTCAAGGGCCGCGGTGTCCACGGGAGCTTCTTGGCTCGGCCCAGCCGCAAGAACCAGGGTGACTTCTCCCTCTCTGTCAGGTAGGTGGCCCTCAATGCCAGCCAGGGCCAGTAGTTTGGCAACTCGTTCCTGGTTCCCTCGTGGCAGTGCCCACTCCCCAGCCCCCAGCACCAACGTGTCCCCCCGCCCCGTCGTTGCCCATGCCCACCCCATTCCCGTGTGCGCCCCCTACTCAGCCCGGTACCCAGCCTATCCCCCCTGTGTCCCCACCTCTACTCGCACCGACTGGCCTCACCACCTGGTGCCCCGCAGGGTGGGGGATCAGGTGACCCACATTCGGATCCAGAACTCGGGCGATTTCTATGACCTGTATGGAGGGGAGAAGTTTGCGACGCTCACAGAGCTTGTGGAGTACTACACGCAGCAGCAGGGCGTCCTGCAGGATCGAGACGGCACCATCATCCACCTCAAGTACCCGCTGAACTGCTCCGACCCCACGAGCGAGAGGTGGGGGGCTTCCTGACCCAGCTCCGCGTGGAGGCGGGCTGCCTTCCCCCTCCTTCCCAGCGCTCCGCGGGCCTCTTTCCTCCATGCGATCCCGGCCAGTGTCTCAGGGGACTGACCTCCCACCCCTTTCCCTCCACCCCTGAGAAAGCAGGGGGCATTGCCTTGCCCTCTTCCGGGGTTCCTGTCCGCTGGCCCCCCGGGCCCTACTAGGGACGGAGAGGCCTAGTGGCTGCATTTTGTAGTAGGCCGGCTCTGTTGTTAGAAAGCTCTTCTTCCTTCCACGGAACTGAACCTGCCTCGCCGTAACTATTCTCTCTCCCAGCACAGGTTGGTACACAGAGAGATGGCATTGAGGAGTAGCATAGGGACTTAGATATGAGGACATTTAATGCCTCATCTCAGCAACAGAGTGACAATGGGTCTGCTTTTGGGGGCTCCGTAGAGCTTGACCAGTCCCTTGACCAGAACATGGATCAGTGGAAAACTGTGGGATAGGGTCGCGTGTGCAAGGGGCCTAGTACCTGGGGTCCAGGTAATACTGAAGGCACTGCCCTCCTGTCCCTTTGGCTCTAAAGACGTGGTCCCCAGGACTGGGCAGGCCGCCCTGCATGTGGTCTCCCTACAGCATGGGTGGTGGTGGGGGGCCTGAACCCTCAGTGTTGCATGGCGGCTCCTTTTAGCAGCTGTATCCCAGTGATGGCTCCATCAAGGTGAAGGGCAGCCGAATAACTCTAGGGGCTTTTCTTCACATTCCTCAGGCCAAGGCAACTTGCCCTGTCCTGTCTCTTTGTGCTGATCGTTGACGTGATTGTGAACCTGGGTTCTGTCAGTGTTCAGTCTTTCAGAGATGCACGCCTCTCCACTCACATCAGTATTTTTGTTCTAGTCACTGATTAAAAGTTAGAACTGGGTGAGGCTGAGGCAAGGGCCTCATGGCCCGCCGCTGGACGCCACTCTCCAGCCAACCTGAAGATATTGATCCATTTCCTTTGAAGCCACCTCTTCGAGGAGTGAAGGCCAAGCATGGATGACTCTGCTCATGGTGGCCATCCTTGGTCATTGCTTGGTATCTGCTCCCTCTTGACCTTTCCTCTGCCCGGCCTGCGACGTACATGGAGGGTTGCTACCCAGGCCTCTTGAACTCTTCGTGTCCTCTCTTCCTCTTTGCCCAAAGCCAGCATCTACCCTGCTGGAGGGTGGGTTGGTGGAGGCCCTAGAGGAGGGGCAGGTTGTGGATGGAGCTAGATGAGGGGAGGAGAAGCCGGGCAGACCGCCTGCGGCCTGGAAAAGCAGGAGAAGGACAGAGCTGGGGGCTGCTGGGGCGGGAAGGATAGAGGGAGCCCAGGCCAGGGAAGCTGACTCGAAGAGGCCCTTTTGGTTCCCCAGGCCAGGATGCCAACGCCTGGCTCACCCCTGACCCTGGGATTATGTGTGGGAGGCTCTTTCTCCATACCTCCCTCTGTGTTCCTTGCCCTGGCTGCTGCCCCTCCACTTCTGAGGGAATTTGCATGTGTCCCGCAGTGGCTAGCTCTCTGGCTGTGGTCAGCCTGATATTTGCATGGAAACTTCCTCATCCTGGGCCTGGGGGATGAGGGTCAGCCCCCTCCCCATTGCGGGGTGGGGGCAGGGGTGCTCTGGTCTATCCCTGAGGGGTGGGATGCGGTGTTCCCCCCCCCCCCCCCCCCGCCCCCTGCCTGCTGCTTCTGGACAGGGCAAGAGTGAGATGGGGCGGGACAGACTGGCCCCTCCCTCTTCCCCCATCCCTGCGGTTGGAAAATGCCCCCTCCCCTGGTCCCTGGGCTGAGGAAACCTCACACCCTCACTTCTCACTCTCTCCCCAGAAGGAGTTTTGTGTTTTTTCCATCACGTGGTTTCCTGTGGGGCTGGGCATTGTGGGGCTACAGTTTCCTCCTGGGAAGGGGGTGTGCTTCGGGGAAAGGTCCTAGTTCTGCTTTCTGCCTTTCTGAGCCCCTCTGAGCCCCAGCCTCATCTTCAGTGATGTCATCCTGGGCACTTCAGAGCCCCCCAAACCGCTGTTTCCCCCTAAGGGTTGTCTGTCTTCCCTGCTACCCAGGGGAAGTTGTCCCCAAAGTGACTCCCTTGTGACTCCCATCTCCATGGCTCTCTGTGGTTTGGCCTCTGTTTTTCTCTTGGTCTCCCTCCTCTTTCCCTAGTGCAGCCCTGGCTTTCCTGGAACCCTTCCTCAGTTTCTCCCCCAGAGTTGTTCTGGATATGGTCTGCCTTTCTGCCTCTGTCTTAACGCTCTCAGAGGCAGGCCTGGTTCGAACTCCCAAGGCTTCGCTTTCAGCCCAGGGCCTTGGGCCAGGGTATGATAGGCCCAGTTTTGGGTTCCTCATCTGTACAATGGGTTGGTACCTACCTCTCAGCATTTTTGTGAGAGCAACGGACCTAAATATGGTGGTGGATCTCAGGGGTGCCTGGCTGGCTCAGTTAGAGGAGCGTGCCGTTCTTGATCTTTGGGTTGTAAATTCGAGCCCCATGCTGGGTGTAGAGATGACTTTTAAAAAATCTTAAAAAAAAAAAAAACACATGGTGGTAGATTTGAAAGCATCCGGCACATTGCCTGGTACATCATAGTTACTCGATTTCCTTGTCCCTCTTCGTGAACGTCTCTGCTCAACGCCTGCCCCTTGGCTTAGGTCCCCTTCCCCGATGTTGCCTTCTCTAGGTGGTACCATGGTCACATGTCTGGGGGGCAGGCAGAGACACTGCTGCAGGCCAAGGGTGAACCCTGGACATTTCTCGTGCGTGAGAGTCTCAGCCAGCCTGGAGATTTTGTGCTGTCCGTGCTCAGCGACCAGCCCAAGGCTGGCCCAGGCTCCCCACTCAGAGTCACTCATATCAAGGTCATGTGTGAGGTAAGTCCGCTGAGCAGTTGGGAGGGCATCCTGCCGAGGCTCCTGTCTATGCCCAATGAAGGGGTGGTGGGTGGATCAGCCTGGGCTTTGGTCCAAGTCTGGGGGTTGAGGGAGGGAGACCGGGGCATGTGGAATGGCCTGACATCGCATCCCTCAGGGCGGACGCTACACCGTGGGTGGTTCAGAGACCTTCGACAGCCTCACAGACCTGGTGGAGCATTTCAAGAAAACGGGGATCGAGGAGGCTTCGGGTGCCTTTGTCTACCTGCGGCAGGTGAGGGGGTGGGCCTGGCTGCCTCCTTCCTTATCCTGAGCGAGTCCCCAGACCCTTGAGATTCTGTGCTCTCGAGTCGCTGACTCCCCCCCGCCGTCCCTGCTCAGCCATACTATGCCACTCGGGTGAACGCAGCTGACATTGAGAACCGGGTCTTGGAACTCAACAAGAAGCAGGAGTCGGAGGACACAGCCAAAGCCGGCTTCTGGGAGGAGTTTGAGGTGTGTGGTGGGGACCATCGGGGTGACTGGCGTGGGGTCCAGACCCCGACCCCTCTCTCCCCACCCCGTACACTGGTCTACCCCCTCTTATCTCCGGGCGCGGATGCCGCTCGGGGGGCCGGCATTCTATTTCCCCCTCTCGCCCCTCAGAGTCTGCAGAAGCAGGAGGTAAAGAACTTGCATCAGCGGCTGGAAGGGCAGCGGCCAGAGAACAAGAGCAAGAACCGATACAAGAACATTCTCCCATGTGAGCACCCCACCCCAGGCAGCCTCCATCCCTCCCCCTTCCCAGGCGGTGTCAAGCAGGAGCCTCCCCTTCCCTGAGCCAACCTCCCCCCATCTCATAGGGTCTCTACCCCCAGCTCAAGGAGGGTCCACCTCCTCACCCGCACAACGGAGCCTCCCCTCCTCCAGAAAGCCTCTGCNCCCCCCCCCCGCCCCCCCCCCCCGCCCCGTGGAGCCTCTCCAGGGCACGTCCACCGTCCTCCTTCCTCTGAAACCTTTGCCCTGCACCCCCCATGCAAACCCTCCGACAGCCTCCCAGGTTCTGAGACAAGAATGGCCGGTGGGCTTAGGAAGGGTCTGCCACAGGGGCTGCTGGGCTCCCGGCTGACCCAGGCCCATCTCGTTTCCTCCCCGCCCACTCCCAGTTGACCACACCAGAGTGATCCTACAGGGACGTGACAGTAACATCCCTGGGTCCGACTACATCAACGCCAACTATGTCAAGGTTGGTGGCACCGGCTCACCAAGGGAGGAGGGCTGGGCCCTGGGAATTCCCCTTCTCCGTGGGGGGACTGGATCCAGAGACGCATAGGCACAGCCGACAAGTTAGGTGGTGAGGGGGGTGGGGGTGCAGGGGTTCACAGTCCTGGGGTGCAGCTCTCTACACTTACTTCCAGAACGAGCTGCTAGGCCCCGATGAGAACACTAAGACCTACATCGCCAGCCAGGGCTGCCTGGAGGCCACAGTCAACGACTTCTGGCAGATGGCATGGCAGGAGAACACCCGCGTCATCGTCATGACTACCCGAGAGGTGGAGAAAGGCCGGGTAAGGCCGAGTCCTGTCCTGCCCTCGACCCCCAGAGCCCCCCTCCCTGGCGCTTGCCACCCACCACCATGAAACCAAAGAAACTCCAGATGCCAGGGCAGAAAGGAACCTCAGAGGGCAAAGTCCAACCCTTTTTGAGAAACCGAGGCACAGAGACCATCTTGGGTATACACTGTCTCCCAGATCCCTGCTTCCAACCTGGGACTCTCCTGACCCCCAGACCCAGGTTTTATTTTTTTATTTTTATTTTTAAAAAAGATTTTATTTAGGGGCACCTGGGTGGCTCAGTCAGATAAGCATCTGCCTTTGGCTCAGGTCATGATCTCAGGGTCCTGGGATCAGCCTTGTGTCCAGCTCCCTCCTCAGCGGGGAGTCTGCTTCTCCCTCTCCCTCTGTCTCTCCCTGCCCCTCATGCTCTCTCTCTCAAATGAATGAATAAAATCCGAGATTTTATTCATTCATTTGACAGAGAGGGAGCGAAAGCATGTGAGCAGGGGGAGGGGGGAGGTGCAGAGGGAGAGGGACAAGCAGACCCCCACTCAGTGGGCCTCGATCCCAGGACTCTGAGATCATAACCTGAGCTCAAGTCCAACGCTCAACTGACTGAGCCACCCAGGCGCCCCCAGACGGTTTTTCATGGGCTCTCTTCCTTAAAGTGTCTCAAGGCAACATGCCTCCTGCCCCTCCAGCACCTGTCTCCATCCTAGCAACAGCCCCCCTGTCGTCTCTGCCTCCGGAATCTCTCTGGAGTCTGCCGCTCACCTTCACCCCGCCTGTGCAGCCGGTCTTCCTCCCCAGGCTTCCCTCTTCTAGAGCACGTCTGCCCTGGAGTCAAAGGGGTCCCACTCAAGCACACACTGCGTCAAGTTGCTCCCCCGCTGAGCATCTTTCAGGGGATCCCAGTTGCCTTCAGGATCAAGTCACACTCCAAGACCTGCACTCAAGGCGTGGTGGCTTCCCGGCAACACTGCCTGCCTCAGGTTCCACGCCTTGGCACGAGCTCACTTTCTGCTGGGAAACGACTTCCTCTCTCTGCACTCTCTCTGCCTGACAGACTCCTTGTTCTTGAAGCCCCAGCTCAAATGCTCCCTCCTCTGTGAAGCCACCTCTGATTTCCTCCCCAGTCTAGAGGGAGGATTCGTGTCTCCCTCTCTACTATGCTCCTGAGCGGCTGTTTCCCCTGCTCGCCTGTCCCTCTGTGAACTGTGAGAGCGCGGGGCACGGGCTGTGTCTTCGTTGTGTTTGTAACTCCGGCCTGCTCTGCACGAGCTCAGGGACAACGTGTGCACCAGCCAGTGTTTACAGAGTGAACTGTAACGTTGAGCTGCTTGTCAGGCCTCACCACCTATTGGTGGCTGAGCCAGGACCGGGTCCTGCCTCTGATTCTTGGCCAGTTCACCCATTCATCCAACAAATGTTCATTGGGCCAGCACCGGGGGCACAGGACTTCGGAAAGGGCCTGGAACAGGCCCCCGTGCATTCTCGTTCCTCACCACCACCCTCCCTTTGCAGAACAAGTGTGTCCCGTATTGGCCAGAGGTGGGCACTCAGCGTGTCTACGGACCCTACGTGGTAACCAACTGCAGGGAACATGACACAGCTGAGTACAAGCTCCGAACCTTACAGGTCTCCCCGCTGGAAAATGTGAGTATCCTCCAGTCCTGCCTCGCTCCTGGGACCCCTCCTTGGATGGTTTTCTTGTCTGGTGGGGTGGGGGACGGGGAGACGTGTGGGAACAGAGGGCACTGGTCCTATGCCTTCTGCCCAGGAGGACCTGGTTCGAGAGATCTGGCACTACCAGTACCTGAGCTGGCCTGACCATGGGGTCCCCAGTGAGCCTGGGGGTGTCCTCAGCTTCCTGGACCAGATCAACCAGCGGCAGGAAAGCCTGCCTCACGCGGGACCCATCATCGTGCATTGCAGGTGAGAATAACAATGATGTTAGCTGTAGTAATCAAAATGGTCGCTGGCTGGTAAATACTGCCAGGTGCCATGTGCTGTTGTAAGCAATCATTTGCGTGTTAACGTGTTCAGTGCTCCCCTGATCCCAGCCTCATCCGGGCTCCTGGATGGCTCCAGACCCAAGGCAGAAACTTAGCTTGAACCAACCCTGCTGATTGATCCTGTGCCCTGGGTGGGGGGGGGGCGGCTTCTGTGGACACTTCCCTGGCTGTACCGTCTCCTCCAGCCCTGCCAAATACGGATGAGCAAACAGGCCCAGCAAGCCGGCAGCGAGTCTGTCTGCGGGACAGTTCGCGCTGGCATCACAGCGGTCCTAGGTCCCGGTCACTCCTGTGTTCTCGCGCGGGCTCACTCAGCCTGTATTGCTTCTTGGGCCCCGGCACCTTCCATTTGGCGTCAGTGTGGCTCCCCATGGTTTCTTTCTCCATCTGTAGCCCTAGGGGTGCTTAGCCTTCTCTCTCTCCCTCTTCCCAGCTAGTGAGCCCAGCTCGGCCTCCCGGGTGGTGCAGGGACAGGTGATGACTTCCGGAGGGGCACAGGCATCACCAGCTGTGCTGGGGAATCTCACATTCATGATCAGGAGACCCTGTTCCTGCTGGGTGCCGGGGGGGGGCAGCAAGGAGGAGCGGGGGTGCCCTCAGTTCTGAGGGGCAGGGTTCTGTAGATGGGCCTACCCGGTGGGCCTGGACTGAGTCGATGGGACACAGTGGGTGCAGATTCCTGGACAGAGACCAGTAGGTTTAAACTCCAGCTCTTTTACCCCCTGGCTGTGTGATCTCGGACAAGTTACCTCCCTTCTCTGACCCTCAGATTCCTCATCTGTAAGTTCAGGATCTCCTCTGCTCGCTGTGAGGATTCACTAAGACCCTGTCCCCGTGTCTGGAATGCAGTCACTCTCAAGGAATGGGAGCTGTTGATGGTTTAGTAACTCACATCAGGCAGAGAATGAGGAAACGGGAGCCTTCTCTGTCCACTTCCCTTCCCAGTCCCTCCAGTGACCCCAGGCTGAGGGCCTCACATGTCTTCCTTCTTCCCACCAGCAACGTTAGTCCTGGGGCAGGGCTGGGTGGGCTGAATCGGGGGTGCCCCCACCTGTCATCTAAGGGACTCTGCTCTGCCTCCAGGGGCAGGCCCGTCGCTGAGAACGACCCTCCCGCTACTCCCCTTCTACTTCTTGAAATCCCCATGGCCTTTATTTAGATGTTACAGGAAGGAAGTGGGTAAGGGGGGGTTATTTTTGACAATCTGGGTTTGAAATTAGACAGTGCGACTCAGGCCACTAGGCTGGTGGCTCCACCAAGGGGGCAGGACTGGGGTCTCTGAGGGATCCTGAGGTTCCCGAGATCTGTGTGCCCCAGGGTGGTGGCAGAGGGTGGGGAAGGAAGGGAGACCTCATGCCTCACAGCTCCTCCACACCTCCCCCGTGCCCTCTGTGCCCGGCTGCCTCAAAGCCTGTCCTTTCCCTGCTCTCAGGGTCTGAAGAAAACGGGAAACAAAGCCCTCTCCAAAGATGCTCTAAATCAAACTTTTGAAGGGTGGGGCGGGGGGGTTTGCTTGGCAGGGAAGGCCTCATTCAGGCCAAGGGTGTGGGAGAGGGCCGGGGAGCAGGCGGACACTGGTGAGACTGCGGGTCCTAGATCTTCCAGAGTCAGGAGCAGCCCCCAGCCATTGATGAGGAGGTGAAGCAGGAAGTGGAGGAGTGAGGTTCTGGGAAGAAGGAAAGCCGGGGTGGGGGTGGCGGGGGGGGCCAGCTTGGGGGCAGCGAGGAGCCAGGCCCAGCTGCAAATCCCTGGGCTGAAGCGTTCGCTGGCCAGCTTCTGCCTCTGGCTAGCCTGCCCAGCAACCCTGGGCATGTTACCTCCTCTCACCGGAGCCTCAGTTTCTTCCTGCCACCGTGCTGGAGCTGAACGCTGGGGCTCCCCCTTCTGGTGCGGCATGACCGGGGCCTCTGATGGCACCCCCTTCTCTCCCCAGCGCAGGCATTGGCCGCACGGGCACCATCATCGTCATCGACATGCTCATGGAGAGCATCTCCACCAAGGGTGAGGGTGACCCGTGGGGGACGCAGGTGGGTGGGGTGAGCGGCCCCTCGGTGTCCACCTCTACCTGGGCCTGAGGTCCAACTGCCGTGCCTGCCCAGGGTTGGACTGTGACATCGACATCCAGAAGACGATCCAGATGGTGCGGGCGCAGCGCTCGGGCATGGTGCAGACGGAGGCACAGTACAAGTTCATCTATGTGGCCATTGCCCAGTTCATCGAAACCACCAAGAAGAAGCTGGAGGTCATGCAGGTGTGTGCAGAGCAGGGCCTAGCCGAGCGGTGGGGGGCCATGGGTATCACCCGGTCCTGCTGGGACCACTGCCCTCCCACCACACCTCTGCCCACAGTCCCAGAAGGGCCGGGAGTCAGAGTATGGGAACATCACCTACCCCCCGGCCATGAAGAACGCCCATGCCAAGGCCTCCCGCACCTCTTCCAAGTGAGTGACCCCTGACTGCCACCTGCCGGCATCTCCCCTCCCCTCCCCTCCCGCCTCCCTGGCCCGACCCTCCCTTTGCAGAGACCACAGGGGTCAAGTTCAAGCTGGGCTCTTCCTACCTGTGTTGACAAGTATTTCCTGAGTGCCCTCTACGTGGGGCCTGTGCTGGGCACTGGTGGAGCCGCTGCCTGCAGGGAGCTTCTAGTCTAATGAAAGGACAGAGACCTGGTCTCCTCTCTCCTGGCCTCAGTTTGTTCACCTGTGAAGTGGGGTGGGCCAGAGGGGACTGCTGCTGCTGGGGCTTCCTGCCCTGCCTCCTGACCTGCGCCAACTGTCCACACCTGTCCTCCCCCCTGCAGACACAAGGAGGATGTATATGAGAACTTGCACAGTAAGAACAAGAAGGAGGAGAAGGTGAAGAAGCAGCGGTCGGCGGACAAGGAGAAGAGCAAGGGTTCCCTTAAGAGGAAGTGAGCCAGGGTACGGCCCGCTGCTCCAGGCTCCTCCTTGCCCTGCCCCCAGTGTTCCCTGGATCCAGGGCTTTCCCCTGGACAGAGGGGGTGGCGACGGCCTCACCCTGCCCTTCCCCGCCATTCCAGACCCTTCTTATTCTCCTTCCAGGTCCCCTCTTACTCCCTTACTCCCTTCTCTCTGCAGCCTCTGGCCTGATCCCTGTAGAGGCCTCCCGTGGACCCACCCACAGCCGGAACCTAGGAGCCCGCCCCCATTCTATTGTAATTTAAATGGCTGCGTCCCTACTTCCCTCTTCCTGACCCTGTATATAACCCAGCGAGGCCCCAGGTGGTGCCGGGGGTGGGGGGGGGCCTTTACTCTTGTAAATAAAGCCCTTAGGATCACTGTGTGTGGGTCTCTAATTCTGAATGCCTGGTTGGGAGGGGCTCAGAAGGGTATGGCGGGGGGGGAGGTGGGGAGTGGGG
>NC_048233.1:7615634-7736426 GCF_002007445.2 Ailuropoda melanoleuca
AGGTGGTTATGGGGGGTGGGGGTGGTGTGTGTGTGTGTGTGTGTGTGTGTGTGTGTGTGCGCGCGCATTAAAGCTCGGCCTTCACAATGAGACAGACCTGGTTCTGGACTCTGCTTAACGTACTAGGAGTGTGACTGTGGGCCGGGTTCCTCAGTCTCTCCTTTCAAGTGGAGAATGTTCAAAGGTACGGCGCAGGGAATACGGTGTCGTAAGAGCTGTGTGCTGACAGGTGGTGGCTACACTTGTGAGTGTAGCATACTGTATGGACTTGTGGAATCACTACGTCGTACACCCGAAACTAAAGTAACATTGTGAGTCAACTATACTTCAATTAAAAAATATGTATATACATATAATAAAATGAAGGATGATCCCGAAAGGGTGGGTGTGAAGATCATTGAGATGAGGGAGGAAGATCGAAACTGGCAACGATAATTCATTACACACTGGTCATACGTCAGGCACTGTTTCAAAGACGACACATATTCATTCAGTCTAGGTACCGGTGTGATTTCCAGTTCACCGTGGGGGAAACTGAGGCACAGATAGACTACAGGACTTGCTCACAGGGGCATTGAAGCTCGGATTTTGACTCGGGCCCTCTGGCTCCAGAGCACACACTCCTGGAGATGCAGCTGGGGTCACCCTGAGAGGACACAGCCGCGCTCAGTGGTGCTGACGTCTAGATCTCAGAACTAAGGCCGCTCCCGGCCGGGAAGCACAGGCCTAGCGCCCCGCCCGCCACCGGCCGCCCGCCCCCCGAGCTCCTGTGGGCTCACCGTGGGGCATCTTGCTCCTCCCTTCCCTGGGGCCGCTGCCGCCCTCGTGCTCCTGCCGGTTTTGTTTTTGTCCCCTCTTCCTTGCCCCGTGTCTCGGGTGAGATTCCTTCCTCGTGTGAAGGCTTTATGGCGATTGAAAAGGCCCGTCTCCTGGGGAAGCCTGCGAGGGTCCCTGGGGCAGGAGAGGCTGAGGAGTGGGCCGACCCTTACTGCCCCACAGCATGCGCTTTGTTGCTGGGCGTGCACTGTGTCACAGGCCCCGCAGCAGTGCTGGGGGCCTGGCGTGAACACGACAGTTCCTGTCGCTGTAGAGCTGGGAGACAGACCCAGAAACAGGCCACGAACAGCAAATACGTACAGACAGGTGTTAAGGACGCACACAAAGGAGAGAGAGAGAGAGGCACACGAGAACTTCGATTGGGCCACGCAGCGGGCCCTGGAGCCATCGCCCTCCTGGGGGTGGGTGGGTGGGGCACCACCTGTGGGCCTCAGGGCTCCTCTCCCAGCAACGCCTAGAGCCGCACAAAAGAAAGGTGCGTCCCACCCCTCTAACCACCCCAGGGCTAACTGCCTGTGGGTTGGGACACGGACCCAGGGCAATGAGGTGGGCCCAGGAGCAGCTCAGCCCTCCGGGGGCACCCCCCCAGCCCTTCCCCCGCCCCCCTGAGAACAGTGTGGCCGTTTCTTCCCACCAGACGACGGCGAGGGCTGCAGGAGAGCAGCTCAGTACTTTAATGGGTGGGGTCTGTGCTGGTGCTCCTGGCCAGCTCTGGCCTCCTGGCGGGGTGGGCTCCCCAACACGAGGGCTGAGGACAGGGAGGCACCCCGCTGGGACCTGCCTGCCCTTCAACAGGCAGGGACGCCCAGCATAGGCTGGGGGCGCAACCCAATCCCAGCCGAGCTGACCCCCTTGCTGACCTCCGGGCTCTCTGGCCATGGGCAGGGTAGAAGGCCTCAGAGGAAGGGGCTAGCCAGGGCAGGAGTAGCTGTGGGGAGAGGCCAAGGAGGAAGGCAAAGGAGCTGGAAGACAGCCCCTTTCTTTTCCCGCTGGAGACCAGGCTCTGAGTGTAGGCCCCGGGGGCAAAGGGAGGCAGGTAGGAGAGAAAGGACCTGTAGGAAAGGGTGGGAGGCCTAGCAAGGTGGCCAGGCCTCAGAGGAGGTGCCTATGGCTGGCCCTGGGAGAGAAGGAGTTAAGGCAGTGGGGGGGCAGCCTATGGCAGGAGGACACACCTGTGCGCAGGGGCGGCGGGCGGGGCCCAGGTGAGGAGCCTGCGCTGCCAGGCAGGCGGAGAAGGAAGGAGGAAGAGTGGAGGCCGGGGCAGGCGGGCTCTAGGCCTTTGAATCCTGGGCCTTGACTCCCCTTCCTCTCCTCGGCACTCACTCTGTGGGGGGCAGGCGGCCCGGTGACAGGTAAAGGCCACTGGGAGAGGGATTCTGGGGCCGAGCNGCTCCGAGGTGGGGAACAGAGGGGCAGGGGGCTGCGGAAGACCTGCCTGGGTCTCAGTGGATCCGCAGCTCAGGGTGGGGCTGGTGGCGGGCTATAGGGCTCACCCGGAAGTGTCCCCAGGGGCTCGGGTGGTGGGGGGATGGGAGCCAGGGTTCTGCAGCCCCTCCGCAGGGAGCCTGGGAGGAGGACTGCCTGACCTGGAGTTGGGCAGGCTGGGTGGGGGCCCCCGTCTTACCCAGCAGTGTTTGGGTGCTGGTTGGGAGTCTCTAATACTGCCGGGTAATGATGGAGGCCCCTGGCTGCAATCCCCTCTCCCGAACCTCCCCCCATACTGTGGAAGCCCCTTCGTCTTGAGCGAAGGGTGCTGCAAGAGAGGTGGCTCTCGGTTGGCTGGCTGCCCACTGAAGGGACACAATGGCCCCGAGCCCCTCCCCCACCCCAGTGTGATTTGTCATCTGGTGGATCCAAAACCCACAGGCAACCTTGAGCTTGGGATTGGCTCACACACTCTGGAGAGACCTCACCTGGCCTGCGGCTGGGGTCCCTGTAGCAACTGGTCAGCTCTAGCCTGGAGCTGCGTGTCCGCCGGCTCTGGGCCCATCTTCCAGCACAGTGTTGGATGGTCTAATCATGAAGCTCCTAACACTGTCTGGTAAAGATGGCCCCCGGGCCGGTTCCCTCGGCAGTGACCTTCAGGGAGCCTTGAAGACCATGGAGGCCTCCTGATGAACCACCTCTGACCTTTACCCCTCTGAGTGGGGGTATAAATCACTGGAAAAGGGGAACAATGGGGAGGAGACAAAATGGCTGCCCCTAGAGCCGCAGCAGGATTTGGAAACATGCTTGTTCGCCAGGTACCTCCATTCTCTTCCTGCCTTGGGAAGGGGCAAGAAATAAAGTGTGCATAGGAACTCATGGCGGACTGATTCCGGTCATTTGACCTGGCTTTTGTCTGATTGTCGATTTCATCTCAGGCTCCTAGCTCTTGAGGAGTGGGAAGCCATACCTGCTTCATGTCCCTGTCCCTTTTATGACACTTACCTGCAGAGCAGGGGAACGTTAATCTACTTTTCTTTGACAATCTGAGAAGAAGACGAACCCAGTCTCTAACCCTGTCATCCCCTCCCCTACCACGTACTCTGTAATTCCTGTACATACTTTTGGCCCCACTGCTAATGGTTCCCAATGTTCCTTGTCTCCCCATAAAGACAAGAGATGGGAAATTGGGACTGTGGTGTGATTCAGGCACAAGCAATGGCTTCATTTCTCTGCTGCTCGAGTTGCCAAGGGCTGTCATGGGAAGGATATGAGGCAGCTGTGTAGGGACTGAAAAGGGGCATCTGCTCTGTTGGGGGCCCAGGGCTGCTGGCGTCAAGAGCCTACCTCTGTAGGTAAAATCCTGTTCCATAAATGGCTTCTCACATCTGGCGACTGAGAAATAGAGTGTGGGTAGACCCCAGCAAGGAACATGATCCGCTGAGCTTTTGAACACAAAGTCCCTTGACAGGCACAAATGGTTTCCCCCACAGCTACATGGAACCTTGTTACCAAGGAAGCAGCTCGTGTGTTGGGGTCATCAGATTTTTTTTTGGTCTAGCTCAGCAAAGCCACAGCTGCTCCAGCCTTAAAAAAGGAAATGTTGGTGAATTAACGTTGGCGATGTGGTAGAAGTGGAGGGTGGAGTCAAAAGTGCAGCTGGGCCACAGGATCCGAGGACCTGTTGCTCCCAGGTTGGGTCCTGTTTTGGATTTGACTCAGCTGGGCTTCCAGGGTGAGCAGGAGGGCCCAGGCCCTTAACGCCTCCTTAACTGCCCTGGTCAGAATCTTTGCGCCCCCTGCTGGCGGATACGAAGAAAGACCCAGGAGTGCGTGATCCAAACCTGCGCATGCGTGCCTCCCCTCACCCAGCTCCGAAACAGGACGCAAAAGACTTCAGTTTAAGTAATAAAAATTTATTGAGAATTCCTGGGATGGTAGTTATTGCCTCCCGACCTGGGGGGAGGAACCAACACTGTAGGCAATCACTCTGAAATCACACAGTCCCAACACCTCTGGCCAGCACAGGGAGGAGCAAAATCATTCCCCGGAAAACTGGTCCGGCTTTGTTCATCCAAGAAGGGTTGGAAGGACAGATGCAGGAGGGACCATCACATGATACTGGGGGTGGGATGGGGGTGTGCTGGACCCCAAAGATGGCTCCTCAAAAACCAGGGGAGGAAAAGATCCACTTCTTTGGGAGTGGAGTTCCTGGTCACCAGGCTCACTTCTTACCCTTGATGAGGCTGTCACTGTGGAAAGGGGACAGACGGATGACACTATTAGAGAACAGAAATGTGAGGGGCAGAGCACCTCAGGCCACTCCCTCCTTCCCGAGTGAGGGGGCGTGTGTGATGAGGTGAGAACGGGGAGGCGGGAGAGGAGCTGCAAGACCCCAGAGAAACAAGGATGCGTCAACAACTCACCTGCCCCTGTAGAGACCAGGTCACCAGACGAATGGAAACACAGAAAGAGAAGAGAAATGCACAGGTGATTTGTCAGTTTCAGGCCCCACCTGCTCTAAACCCTCCTTCGCTCCCAAGAGAAAAAGACAAATGGTTGGAAGCCAGGAATCTCACTCTGAGAAGGAAGAGGCTGGTTCCCTTGGCCACGCCACTTCTCGCCTCTCCTTTTTAGCATCCTTCCACACCCTCGAGCAGCAACTTTAGGGCTTTCAAGTGCGAGTACGGAGTATCATCTTTCACTACTTCTCAGGACCAAACCTCACTGCTCCAGTGCTTTTCACATGAATAATCCTATTTGATCCCATAAACCCAATCTTAGGAGAGTCAAGTAAGGGGCAGTCAACCACCCAGTTCTCTAACTTTGATTCAGATAATTGGTGTCTTTCAAGCAACCAGACACAGGTCTCAGGCTCTCTGTGACACCCCACTGTGTGGGTCACAAGTCTTACCGGGTAAAACTTTCATCCTGTAGGTTCAGGACGAGGTTGTCAGCAGTGAGATAGATGCGGTTCTGTGATGTGGCGATCTATAGGGCCGGAAATAAAAAACAGATGCTAGTGTTCACACCTGGACCCCGACCTTGCAATTCAATGACCACTGATGGAATCTGTGTGGGTTAGGAGCAGGGCTACGGCAACGAGCGAAGGCATGGTTTCTGCTCTCAGACAAAGATCCAGGGCAGCGAGCAAGTGTGATGTATTAGCACTGTTAACAGAGGCATAAAGAGGTCAGGGAGCCCACAGGAACCATGTCTCATGGAGCAAGCATGTTGGAGAAGCCAGTTTGAGTAGAAACCCCAACGAGCAAGATTCTAATCCCCTCACTTCAACATGCTTTCACTTAAAACGATTCCAGACTCACGGCTGCCTTGCGGGGAACGCTGGGCTCCCAGACTCACCGTCTTGGAGATGTTCTGGGCTGCCCGGATTTTGCGCAGTTTGATATAGCCAGGGTTCTTGCTCAGGGCTTCTCCAAGGTGAGCAGGTTGGGGTTAAGGGTTCACACAAGGTCCGGATGCAAACCCTGGCCCCATCCTTACCACTGCAGCCCTTCTCTGGGCTGTCAGATCCAAGGTTGCGCTCAGATAGCTCGTGCCTAGTCCCGCTTTGGTCCCCACCTGTGGGCCCCCCTGCAGGCAGCTGCCAGGAACTGGAGGCAGCAGCAGAAATGGAGGCGAGGCCGGCGGTGCTATGGATCCGCCTTACAGTGAGGAGCCAGGCCTTAGGCACCCACTAAGATTTCAGATCCCATTCAAAACCTCCATCCCCAGGGAGCCAAGGACCAGAGAGCACGGAGTCGCATTCGCCTTAGTGTCATCAGCCGGCCCAGGAGGGAGAAGGGGGAAGCGAAGTGCTCCGAGGGCTGGGCAGACACCTCTCTCAGCAAAAGGATATCATCCTGGCGGCCTCAGCCTCACCCTCGGCCTGCACAATCTTTTGCCGCTGTTCCTGCTTTGCCTTTTCCACCAAAAACTGGGCTCGCTGGGCCTCCTGCTGAGCTGTGGTGGGAGAGTGTCGGGGTCACAGATGTGAGGCGTCAGGGACCCCACTCCTCCTCTTGCATTCTCAGAGAGCCTGGCCTTGTCCTCTCGCAACTCACCCACTTGTTTGGCTTCCACAGCAGCTGTGTACTCCCGGCTGAAGCTCAGCTCCGTGATGGCCACATCATCCAGGATGAGGCTGAAGTCCTTGGCCCTCTCTGTCAGCTCCCGCCGGATCAACAAGGACACCTGGGGGTCAGGGAGGGGCAGACTGAAGGGGCTGGGGAACTGGAAGGGAGGGGTATTGCTGTGATCGTCTGAGTACCAGCTCTCCAGAAAATGGTGGGAAACAACCCTTTCTTGGTTCCTCAACTAGAACGTCTGAGCTGGAAAGGACTCGGTCCAATCTTTCCGGCAGACCGCAGTGACTCATCTCCCGCTCTCCCCCACAGAATATGTACCTCTAGACCTTGCCCGTGTTCTCTCCCAGGCTTCCTACTGCCCAGCGCTCTTGAGCACCGGTCTCGGCTCGTTTCCCACAGGGGCCAGTAGCACAGCTTTAAGTCGAAAAGGGAACTAGGGTCATGACCCCTTTTCTAACAAGCTGTTCTTCCTAATACCCACTGCTCTGGGCCTAGGAGGGAAGGTGGGAAGCCACGTAGATGGTGACAGGTCAGACCTGGGCCCGCTGGGTGATCAGCTGGGAGGCATTGAACTTGGCCACCACGCTCTTCAGCACCTCGTTGACAATGGACGGCAGCACTCGCTCCTCGTAGTCTAGCCCTAGGCGCTGATACATGCTGGGAAGCTCCATGGCATTGGGTCGGGACAGCACTCGCAGGGAGATGTTCACCATCTGCAGGTCTGAGAGTGAGGTCGGCAGTGGCTGGTTAAGGCCCCGGGGGCCTCATCTGGCCTTTTAGCCACGCACCCTTCCCCAAGCATTTTCCCCTCCGCATGCCGCTCTCTACACCTGGTGCAGTGCTGTGCAGGGTGACAGGCCAAAGGCAGCCTCTGCCGTTGTAAGTCTTGTCGACCCGCCAGCTCCACCAGCAAAGCTGACCTCTCATCTTGCTTCTGTACTGTGTTCAATCTCTACTGTGAGCTCTCTCATGCTGCATCATAATCACCCACCTTCTTTACTAGACTGAATGGACTTGAGGGCAAGGACTGCGTTTTATGAATCCTTTATTCCCAGGACCCAGGATTCAAGGAATGTTAAGCCACTTGCGCTAAAAACAGTACAAGACAGTACATTCCAGGTGAGCTATTTGAATTACTGTATACATGCCTCTGTGTGTGTGCGTGTGTGTGTATGAGAAAGGAGTCTGGGGAATCTCAGACACAACTTCTGTGTACGGTCTAGACGGGAACAGGTACTCCAGTGAAAAGTGGGGCAAAGGTTCCCCAGGACAGGGGACACTAGTGGACAGAATTAGTCAAGCAGCTAAAAGAAAACAAGGCTTTACAATAAGGCTTTGATCTGGCCAGTGAACAAGACGAAGGACAAACAGTGCTCTCGCTGAATTTACGTTAGCAGGGAGGGACGTTTGATAGACATGGGTGAACACACAGTATGTCCAGAATGTACTGCTTTAACCTCAGAAGCAGATACTTTTATTACAGCTCTTTCGCAGATGTGGAAACCAAGGCCCAAGAGACTGACCCTATCCTCTTCCCCTAGAATCTCTTGCCAGGCTCCCTTGCTTACTTTATGTAGTCATCTGCCAGGGGCTACCAAGTGCCCAGACCTACCTTTGGAGCCTGTGGGGGAGGAAATTTTTCGGGGTCTGGCCCGAATGTCATAGATGATGGGGTACTGGAACCAGGGGATCCTGCAGGGGAGGGAACACGGACAGATATTAGGATGCCACAGTGTCACTAGTTGTGCCTGGTTTTTCCTCCCCACGTGTTTCTTGGCCTGTTCCACCTCTTAGTGACCATGGACAAGCAGAAATTCTCTTCTCTCTCTGGAGAACAGGAGTTTGGGGCAGCACCCAATTTCCAGGAGAAGTCAAGGGCAGCGCTGAGTCCTTTGAAGCTCTACTGCAGCCACCGGTGGGTTGGCTTTCAAGGGTGAAGGGTCAGGGTCAGTCCGCTCTGCCCGCCATTACCTGAAGTGAAGGCCCTCGGCCAGTATGGTGTCCTGCTGCACGCCACCGATCCGATTAAAGAAAATGGCTCTGTGCCCGCCTTCCACTGTGGGGAGAGGGGTGGGGATCAGGCCGAAACGCTGAAAGTATTTACTAGCCTCTGGTGGGGCGGGGAGAGGGGCTGGGTGTGCGCGGGGCCCCGGCGGGACCGGGCACGGGCGGGACCTGAGGGGGCTGGGAGGAATCCGGAGAGCGGGCAGAGGTTGCTCACCGGTGAACACGGATTCGCGGACGCCGTAGGCCACGGCGCCGGCCCCCAGCAGCAGCTTCAGCGCCGTGCCCATGCCCCGGGGCCCGGAGGGCAGCCGTCCCGCTAAGTCCTTCAAGTTCTGGGCCATGTCCGATTCTGAGGCCGGCGGCACCAGAGGTCAGAAGCGGGCGCCGGACCACCTCGACCCCACTCCAGTTCAGAGATCTCACCCTTCACACGAGGGTCCGGGGCCCGCGGTGCTCGCGGGAGAAAGGGCACCGGAAGTGCGCTCCCTTCTAAACCCTCCCCGGCGCCCACAGCGGACCCGAACTTCGCGCACAGGAATTACGCATTCGGAAGTTCCCTCCCCTTTCTGGAACTCTGCCCTTCCAGAGAGGCTTCAGTAGCGTGAGATGGCTAGCCGTAGCTCTTTCCAAGTGCCCACTTTCAAAATGGCAGCCGGAAGAAAGCTTGAGATTAGGGCTAGCGCGAGGTTTAATTTAAGGACCTTAGCGCAATTTCCGGTCCGGTGGCAAGATGGCTGCGCCCAGTGGCGGATTCCAACCTCGTGAACGGCGCGGTGCGGAGCAGGAAGAAGGGTGGGATGCTGTGGCTCCCAAGCGGCCCCGACTCGGGGCGGGAAACAAGATCGGAGGGCGAAGGCTCATTGTGGTGCTGGAAGGGGCCAGTCTGGAGACAGTCAAGGTAGTTTGGGACAAGGAAGCGGAGAAATAGATTGATAGGATGGGACCCTGAGGGTTGAGGGTGAGAAGCTCAAAGTGGTTGGGGAGGCAGAGAGAGGCGAAATATCCCTTTGGAGGAAGAGTGGCCGAGTTGACTGTTTCTTGGTTTAATATCCTGGCTTGGCATCACTCGTTTTCCTCTGTCCTTGAATCCCATTGTAGCAGTCCCGTTCTGGTTGCCAGTTGATTTACTAGGATTCTGTGATAGTCATCGAAAGGGAGGGGAGGGGAGAGGAGAGGAGATTTGTCCAACGGGTCATCCCATATCCTAAGACAAGTTCTTGAGCAAAGGAGAAAGGTAGTTACTGCAGCTCAGTTTGACTAACCTTTTGTTCGTCAGGACTTTGTGTTTTATTTTCTTAACATGCGTCTATTGTTACCCTCCTTTATATTACTGTCCACTTCGAAACACTGGATCAGATTATCCTTTAAATCTTTTTTTTTTTTAACTGTCATTTGGCTGTTTTCCTGAATAAATCCAGAAATTCCCTATCTTAAAACTGCTGTGTTCTCATTCTCTTTCTTGTTTCTCTTAACCTTCAGACCTAAACTTGTCCAATGAGTAGGCCCAGAATAGCCCTGGTTTATAAGTCATACTTAGGTTTTTAATCTTGGTTTTTATTCTTATTTTAAGTGTGTGAATTTGATTGTGAAACAAGTTTGTCCTCAGTTTGTAAAGTGGGGGTTAATACTTTGAAAGTGCTTTGAAAGTATTATTTTGATAGTAATGTATGCTGTGATTCTTTTCCATCTGTATTATTTTGATAGCAATGTATGCTGTGATTCTTTTCCGTCTTTACTTCCTCTGCCTCTGTTACTATACTAAGCTTGCAGCCTAGAAAGCCCGCCCCTTTTTTCATTTTTCTTAGGTAATTGATATTTCTAACTTATAGGATCTGATATTCATCTCTCACTTAATTGCTTGCTGTATTTCCAGCCTATTAATTCTGAATGTCATGTAACCACTTTGTTTCTTCATATGTTCCATGGGGATGATAGTACCTACCTTACTGGATTGTTGAGGGGATAAAAGGAGGTAATATCAGTAGAGAGTTTAGAATAATGTCTGTCACTTGGAATTATTACTATTGTTATTGATTCTAGGGTTTTTACTAAGAACTTCATGTGAAAAGGAGGCACCTGGGTGCCTCAGTTGGTTAAGCATCTGACTCTTGATTTTGGCTTAGGTGAGGGTCGTGAAATCGAGCCCTGTGTTTGGCTCCACGCTGAGCATGGAGCCTGCTTAAGATTGTCTCCCACGCCTCACTCATAGTCTATAAAAAAAAAAAACAAACAAACTGAAAATATCAGGCCAAATTAAAATTCTTAGAGCATGCTGGAAGAATTTGGTTAAATTGTCATTAACATTACTCCAGGGGTGACTGAATTCATAGCTAGCTGAAATCTGTACTATTGTGCTGGTATCTCTTGTTCTGCGACCCTCACCGAGCCTGCTCTCTCCCATTTATTCCTTATACTCCAGACTCATTGGCCTTTTTAAGCTCTTTGGAAGCACTGAATTCTCTGATATCTTAAGGCCATTACACATAATGTTCTCTAACGGAAGCTCCCTTTACTTAGCTCTTTGCTTCATGAATTCCTACTTAATGTTCATTCATTTAACAATTATTGAGTCTATTATTGCTGTTCATTCTTCAGCAATAACATTTAATAATGTTATTTCCTCATAGAAGTGACTCCCTTCCTGGTATAAATCAGGCCTTCCTGTTATAATCTTTTAATGAACCGGAGAGTTCACTTTTCTTCCATGATGTTCATCAAAATTTGGTTTTGGTTTCATGTGGTGGTTTACCGTTTGTCTCTTCCACTAGAAGGCCCCATGAGGGCAGGGAATAAGGTTTTAAAAATTCTTGTATCTCCAATACCTGTTACAGAAAATGAATACACATAGTATTCATTCTCTGATTATTCTAGTTAGTGGTTTTCAAGCTTATTAACCACAAACCACAATAAAAAAAATTACATTGTGAACAAGTACACACAGGCAACTATAAGATACCCAAAGTTTCACAAGCCATTACCTACCATTACTACATGTAACATACTGTTTTCATCTCTATTTCATTAAAAGAACAAAACCCCTAGTTATAACTAACAGGTAGAAACTGGATTGTTCTATTCAAGAGGTTCTTTTTCTTCAATAATTAAGTGTGTCCCATGGAGGAGGTTCTTGGTCCTTTGTTCTTTTCCTGTGCTTACTCCGGCATTTTTTTTTTTTTTATTACTCCGGCATTTATTGTCATTTCAGTTAGTCACTTTCAAAATCTACATGCCTCTTCCCCTAAACTTTGTGGAGTTATATATCTCAAGTTGTTGCCAGACATACAAATGTTCTATTGATACATACAAACATGGCCTTTCGAACCCAGTATTTCTATTTAATGGTATGTTTTAAAGATTTTTTACTGACCATTTTAATGCTCCTTATGACTCCAAATTGCAATTTGCAATTTCTTTTAGCTGCTGATGTATCAGGCCAGATTTTTAGTGTCACACTTCTAGCTGGTGACTTTTCTAGTATACAGAGTTGCCAGGATAATATCCCTCGGTCACTCATGCCTGTTATCCCAGGATTATTTCTGGCTTTGTGCACGATACTTGAGGAACCTACAGTTTACAAAGCAGTTTCATATACAACCACTGTTCAATATACTTTTTTTTTTTTTTTTTTTAGGNNGTGCACACACCTGGTGAGAGGGGAGGGGCAGAGGAAAAGGGAGATCAGACGGGAGCCAAAATCAAGAGTTGGATGCTTGGCTGAGCCACCCAGGCTCCCCTTAACATACATCTTTATTCATTCATCTATCAAGGGACTCTTGGGTTGCTTCTAAATCTTGCCTGTTGTAAATACAACACTGTAATAAACATATAGGGCTGCATAGGTCTTTTCAAATTAGTATTTTAGTTTTCCTTGGTAATTGGATTGTATGGTATTTATATTTTTAATTGTTTGAGGAATTTCCATACTGTTTTCTACAGCGGTTGCACCAATTTACATTCCCACCGGCAGTGCACGAAGATCCCTTTTCTCCACATCCTCACCAACATTTAGTTCTTGTCTTTGATGCTAGCCGTTCTGGCTGGTGAGGTGGGATCTCATTGTGGTTTTGATTTGCATTTCCCCGATGAGTGATATTGAGCATCTTCATGTGTCTGTTGGCCATCTGTAGGTCTTCCTTGGAAAAATGTCTATTCAGGTCCCCTATTTTTTAATCGGATTGTTTGGTTTTTGGTGCTGAGTTATGTGAGCTCTTTATATATTTTGGATATTAATCCCTTATCAGATGTATCATTTGCAAATACCTCCTCCTCTTCTGAGGTTGCCTTTTTGTTTTGTTGGTTTCCTTTGTTGTGCGGAAGTTTAGATCATGTGAAATCACAGGCTGTGTCCTTTCCTTTTCCCTCTAAGAACAGTTATGGTGGGAGGGGAGAAAGGGTCAGTGGCCGTACGATAACCCCCTGAAGGGCTTGATGGGTCCCACCCCCAGAGTTTCTGATTCAGAAGCTCTGGAGCAGACCTGAGAATCTGTCTAACAAGTTTCCAGGTGATGCTCATGCTGATGCTGATTTGGGGACCACACTTTGAGAACCACTAGTCTAGATAAAAGAAGGTTATGTTGCTGTCATGTTCCCTATTTTTTAGGTAGGGAAGACCTATGAGCTACTCAACTGTGACAAGCACAAATCTGTGTTGTTGAAGAATGGACGGGACCCTGGCGAAGTGAGACCAGACATAGCTCACCAGGTAACTCCTGGGACACAGCTTGCAACCCCTGAGCCTTTGGGAGGAAGATTGGGCAGCTGCGTGCTGCTTCTCTGCAGTCTGAACTGTGCCTTGGTTTCTGCGTCCCTCAGAGTTTACTGATGCTGATGGACAGTCCCCTGAACCGAGCTGGCTTGCTACAGGTTTATATCCACACACAGAAGAATGTGCTGATTGAAGTGAACCCCCAGACTCGAATTCCCAGAACCTTTGAACGCTTTTGTGGCCTCATGGGTGAGATCTTGAGCACTTCCAGTTCAGAGTGAACTCGGCAGTAGTGAAGGGGGGAGGAAGAGGACACAGGAGAAATGAAATGTGAACTTTCTAAGTGGGGGGGGGGGGGGGAACATGTCTGATACCAGAACAAGGGCACTTCGTTATCTTCCCAGGTGCATGGGTAAAGCCCACGTGGGTTCCTGGCTGAATGGAAAAGGGCGAGGGAACTCTCTGTCATCCAGCTAGTCATCTGCTCGACAGCTTCTTGTTCAGAACGTTTTAGGACCGCGGTGTGGATGTAAAGGACACATGGAGCCCACCTTAACTATGAGTTTTTCTGGTTAAATTTCTGGGCGGAACAAATGGGGTTACCACCTAGCTCTGAACTCTTTTCTCTCCCCTCCCCCCCATCCAGTCCAACTTTTACACAAACTCAGTGTTCGAGCAGCTGATGGCCCCCAGAAGCTCTTGAAGGTGAGGTATTGGCACCCACTGGTTGGAGGTAGGGTTCTGAGATTGTTTTGGGGGCTGATTCCATCCCCCCCCCTTTCTTTTTTTAGGTAATTAAGAATCCAGTGTCAGATCACTTCCCGGTTGGATGTATGAAGATTGGCACATCTTTTTCCATCCCAGTTGTCAGTGATGTACGAGAGTTGGTGCCCAGTAGTGACCCTATTGTTTTTGTGGTGGGGGCCTTTGCGCATGGCCAGGTAAGGTCTGGGCTCAACTCTTGGGTTCTTCACAGGGCTGAGGCTTAGTACGGAATTCTGAGAACAGCTGGCATTTTTTGATGACCTTGGGAAATAGAGGGTGAGAACAAAGCTGGAAGACCAGTGGGGCCTCCACGTCCTGCCCCAGGCTGTGTCTTTTGAGGGATGCTGGCATATTTGTGACAGTGAAAAGTCAGGACCTTCTTCATCCTTTGTACAAAATCGATACTAAACAGATCTGTGAAAAACTAGCTCAGCCGTGTTTTTCCTGCCCCAAAGAAGGGCTTTGCCTGTTAGAGAGTGACAGCCAGCAGACAGAATGCTTTCTTTCTTTAGGTCCGTGTGGAGTATACCGAGAAGATGGTGTCCATCAGCAACTACCCACTTTCTGCAGCCCTCACCTGTGCAAAACTCACCACAGCCTTTGAAGAAGTCTGGGGGGTCATCTGACGGTAGCACCTGGTTCTGGGACAGAGACTGTGCCCATCCCTCGACCCTGCTTTCACCTCACTGCTCGGAGGGGACCTTCTTGCACCGAGACTGTGGGGGCTTGGGGGAAGCGAGGCTGTACATTTGCTATTTGTTTATCCTATAAATACTGTTCTTGCAAACCTGGTTGTTCTTTTGAGGATTTCTAAAATGAGCAGTAGCTAATGGTGTAAACTGGTTGCTTTCCTCAGACTTCTGGAAAAGAGGTGAGGTTACAGTGTTTGCAGTTTGGGTCCGGGCTTTGCAGGTAGGCTTTGACTTCCAAGCTTTTGGGCAGGTCAGGGAGCGAGCCCTGCTTATTTCAGCTATGGCGAACACGGAGAACTGTCTGTAAGAAAGCAGCCAGGAAGGCTAGCAGTGAAAAACTGAACAAAGAGAAGTGATTTTATCTGGTACAGTTCCAAGGTAGAAAAAGTGGAGCAGGTGGGGGCCTGGTACCCTCCCTTCCCCCCCATGGGGGGGGTGGTGGTAGCGGCACATATACAATCATAGTAAATTGGCAGAAGAAAAACACAACAGATTCCTGGCTAGAGGGGGAGAGATAAGGCAACGTGCATGGGGGAGCCCAGAGGGGAGACATGGGCCCTCTACTCCTCCCACGAGAGTTTCCCCTTTGGCCCCAGATGAAGACTTGGCTGGCAGCAGAGGCACGGCTAGGAGTACCATGTCTTCCCATTCCCTGGCTTCTACGGGCTCTGTGCTCTGAGGCGAAGGAGTGCTGTGGAGAGGGATACAAGTCGTTTCTGCACCAGCCCTGCTCTAGGCCACCTGCAAGAGAAGAGACTTGATTGGCAGGCTGGGCAGAGTCACTCCTTGTACTGCCTGGTCTATAGCCCAAGTTCGAGTAGTCTGTGCCCCACACTGGGTTTCCTAGAAGCCAGGCTACCTTCAGATTCACTCCCGATGTCCCATACTCCCCGCCTCCCAGCCCCCATCTAGTGCTCTATTCTGTCACTTGGTAGTTCAGCTTAGCTACAGGCATATTTACTTACCAGGGAAACAGATTACCCCATTTTCTTTAACTTTTCTTTCCTTGGCACCATTGCTTTGTGAACATAAGGCAATATGAAGAGAAGGCTCAAGAAGAAGACGTGGCCAAGAAAATAGATGGATTTATACACCTGTGGGGAGACAAAGGCCACTGAGGTAGACAAAGGGCAGGGACTATCCCTTACCGCCTGCGGTTTCAGCGACCCCCCCATCTTTGCCAAAAGGCCCTCACTTACCTTAAACCATTTGTCCCAGGTGAAGAGGCAGAAGGCAGTCATTGAGTAACCCATGAAGAGCCAGTGGATGGTCTGCTGCACCAGATAGTAGAAGGGTTGTAGGACAGTAATGGAAGCCAGGTTGCTCAGGGTTGGGCTCTCCTGAATTAGGCTGGCAGCCTGGGGAGTGAGGGGAGAGGTCATCAGTGTCTTGCACCTTCTCATACTCCCTGTTCACCCACCACCCCTCAGGCCTACCTGTCTCTCCACAATAACAATGAGGAATTCCATCTGGAAGCAGACCAGGTATCCTGAGTGTAGTCCATGCCAGAGGGCCAAGAAGAGCAGTGAGAGTCCCTGGGATAGTTCTTTATTTCCAAGGAACTTGAGTCGTTTGAAGAAGTAACTAGAGAAAAGGGTGGGTGGGGATGAGCCTCAGACCCGTCTATGCACGGCCACCATCTTGCTTCTGGCTTCCCAGCACCCTGAGGTGTTCAGTGGTAGTGGCTGGCTCCCGCTCGGGGCCACCCGGGGTAAGGGAGGCAGTGCCATCGGATTAGCTTTAGAGATGAAAGAAGGTGAAGTTACAGCTCAGTTCAGAGACAGAAAACAGGCGTCAAGCTTAGCTGGGTGAGCCTGGGCAAGCCACGCTGTCAACAGCTGCCTCAGGGGCAGGGGTGAGCAGGACAGACCAGCTCCAGTGCGGCTCACACTCGTGCACGGGGGACAAGTAAACAACGGCAATGGGGAATGTAAAACCAGTGGGTGGCAGAACTGGGATTAAAACTCAAGGCACTTCTTAGGGCGCCTGTGTGGCTTAGTGGGTTGAGCATCTGACTTGATTTCAGCTCAGGTCACAATCTCAGGGCTGTGAGATCGAGCCCCGCGTGGGGCTCTGTGCTGGGCATGGAGCCTGTGTAAGATTCTCTCTCTCCCTCTCTCTCAGCCCCTCCCCTTCCCCCTCTCTAAAAAGTAAACAGAAAACTCAAGGCACTTCTGGGTCTTTCTTGTGTCTTACAAATATGACAGGAATGGGTTTTGGGGGGGATGGGCGCGGGGACCAGACTAAGTGTGTGGGTAGGTGTGGAGGTGACTGGGGGTTCTACCCCAAGTGGGAAAAGACGGGTAGTACATCCGTGTCCTCCAACGTGGGAAAGCAGCGGAAGGAAGGAGCTAGGGCCCAGACCCCCCCTCCGGCGGCTTACCGGGCCACCCAGGCATTGGTGTTGATGTTGAACGAGGCGATGGTGCCGGTGAAGCGGGGGGTTGTTTCAAAGAGCCACACCTTCATGTTGGCACAGGCGTCCCACATTGCCTTTCCCCGTTCATCGAAGCCACTGAAGCCCAGCCCCGTCAGAATGCACACTCCTTCCTGAGGGAAGGAGCGACTCCGTGAGCCTTCCTGCTCCGCTGCTCCCCACCACGCCCCACGGCTTGTTGAACCAGGAGCCGGTTTCACCTTTTCTACTCACCGTGACCAGCCAACAGGTGACGTATTTGTACAGCACGAACTTGCCCCACAGCAGCATGTACACGCAGCGGAACCAGAAAGGGTGGTTCTTGAGAGAAGAAAGAACGGCCACACGTGAGGGGTGCGACTCCGGTGACGCAAATCTCCCTTAACGTTCTTCCTTTCCAAACGTGTGGCTGACTACTGCGCGGCCACCTGGCAGTCCGCTGGGCTGCCCTTCTAGCAGGCTAAGAGGAGTTCGCACGGAGCCCAGCGGACATCCATTCACCTTTTCCTTTGAAGAGTCCCAGAAACAGCCTTGTCCCTAACTCCTCTAAAGCACCGAGCATTCGGGACACCAAGTACTGAGGGACTTTTAGATATCCACGGTCAATGTTAATTTAAGAGACAAACCTACCCAGAGTGCGTAGGGAACTGCTGCAAGCCTTTCAGCTGGGCAGGAGCATAAGCCAGCACTTCCCCCTCCCTCGGTTTTTGAATTCCCTAGAAGCCCCCAATCTATCAAGAGAAGAAAACAGGCTGGAGAGGACCGGAAGCTACTAGGCTCCAAGGAGTCCCCGGCTGTAACAAATCAAGCTACAAGCTGCTCCCGAGGGAGGTAAGGGGTGCTAAACGTGCACCTGGCACAGCCCTGTGCCCGCGAAGGTCGTTCAATGCTGGCTGATGAACATGTCCCGGCCCGGCTGGCATGGACACCAACTCTCCCAGATCTAGAGCAAAACCAACATGCATTTGTAGATGGTATTACCCACTTCTTGGCTATCTACGGGGGTCCTTGCCTGTCCATTTCTAGCTCTGACGCAGTCATGCTGCTGCTGTGCTAGCCACCACTCACTTCGTAGTCTTCAGTGAGGAGATAGTCTTCTGTGATGTGGGGGCTAAGCAGAGTGTAGCCCACTAGGTAGACAAGGCCCAGACTCAGGCGCTTGAGAGCAGGTATGGTGCTGGAAAAAGGAACACGCAGGGTCACAGCGGGCAGAGGCCATTCCCTTCATCCTCTGACCTTCAACTACGGAGAGAAGTGTTTCAGAGGGTGGTTATCCGCCCGGGATGGGACAGGGAGCTCTCTGTCCAAAGCCCACATTCATGTCAGGGAGAGACAGCTCTGTGTGGCTGGCTTTGAGGAGGGGTGGCTGCAGAACCCCGCAAGTCACGGGGAACGGCAGGGCGGCAAGGGGGTGCTATGGATCTCACGGCCTCGCGGGCGTTCTCCGGCCACACTGGGACTGAAAGGCCAACGTGGAGGACAGGAGAGTGACCGACGCTCAATCTGCTCCTTCCGGCCCTGGCTGAATCGATGCTCACACACAGGCCGGGCTACTTCCCAGGAAAGGGGTTTTTCTGGTAACATCAATTTTCTACTGTGATAGATATATTTATATATTTAACAGTCTTTTTTTTTTTTTTTAACTGAGGAAATGGTTTTAAAGGCAGGGGCATGACTGTTCAGGCAAAATCCTGTGGCATAAAAGTGAATTTTTATGTTTGTACTACAGGCTCAGAATGGATGGCTGGAAGTAGCCCAAACTGAAAAGGGCCCACTAGCCGCGATGAGCAGGTACGGAGTGCCCATTATGACAGTCCACGCCCGCCACGGCCGGGCCTGTGAGCCACGGCCACGCTGGAGAGCGCAGCTGGGACTGGCCTTCAGGAAGTCGCCTAGAAGTGGCTTTGTGCTGGGTGAGACACCTATACAGGGGTCTTGACCAAGAGGGGCATTTACCTGTTCGGTATCTTCCCTGGTATGTCAGTCAGCTCTCCCCGTACCAGCTTCATGTAGTGGTTCATTGAGAACTGGGGCCCTACCAAGAAGGCCCCATAGAAGTAGGAGAAACCAGCAACTTCCAGCAGGGAAGGGACACCCCGTATGGCATATTTCTGTTGCTCAGAGGACAAGGAATTCTAAGCCGAGAAGAGAATGAATGCTTCAGGATAGCCTTGTATCTCCCCCCAAGAGCCAGTTTGCGTGCTCCCCACCCTTGTGCCCCATGGAACCGGGCTTCCTCAGATAGCCGTCTCTTTGAGGGCACGATATGGAGAAAAGGAGTTGCTTCACGTGGAAATGAGGATGTGCGGGGGTAACTTAGCAACAGTTGGCTGCTGCTTTTCCAAATGCCAGGCTGGCACTGATCTCTGGACTTTGTGCACGAGCTGGATCCTGGGAAATTAGATTTGCTGATCCTTGCTCAGTGCTATCTGAAACAGAACTCACACAGGCTGGACATGGGCGAGAGGCTCTGCCCCTGGCATTTGGGTGCAGTCTTTTGGTAGCAACAGCCTTTCTCCTTCCTTCTGGTTACATTCCTTAACTTCTCTGCAGAGGAATGGGTACTTACCTGATCCTTCCCTCCGTCAAAGTAGTCAACAGCCAAACCTGAGCAGAGAGAGAAGGCGTGGGTAGAGCAGAGGGAGGGCACTGAGGATGTGGCCTGTGGACTGAGTGTAGCCAGGAGTGGACCAGGGGAACACAGAGTTAGTTTACGGTCGGACGGGGAGGAGCCCAGGTGTAAAAGGGGAAGGCAGTGAGCCAGCACTCACCAATTAGCTTCAAGGTCAGGACACAATGTGGCATTGTCCACTTGATATCGTAGTTGCCAGTGGCCGTGTAATAATATCCAGCAAGAAGGTAGGCCTGGGCGGGGGGAGAATTTATTCTACCACCTGCAAGGTTTCTTTATTTTCTCCCTGCTCTGAAATCCACTGTATTCTTTCATTTTTCCTTTCTCCTGGTCTCCTCCTTAAAGGCTTTTAATTTCCTATAAGTGAAAGAAACTGAACCCGTAGAAGGGAAGACACTTGCTCAAGGTTTCTTGGCAAAATGAGGGCTGAATGGAGAATTCAGAACTTAGAGTCTGTAGCTCATTCCAAGCTGATTTCCTGTCTTGCCTTTATGCGACATGCCTCACGGCCAGCCAGCTGGGCGAATCCTGGTAAGAATCAAAGAACCCGAGTGGCCCAGTCCTGTGCAAAGGGGGTTAGCTGGCACCTCTCCCTGGAGGCAGGTAAAATATCACCACTGCCATTTGCAGAGACACCTGGTGCCCGTGGAAAGTGACCTCCCTGAAGTCGGGCTGCTAAAGTGATGTTGGGAGAAAGGACTAGAAACTGGATCTCCTAGTTCACTTGTGCTGCGCCACAGTCTGCGACCTCCCCCCACCCCTGAAGCGTTGTCGGCTGTGATCTGAGCGGCCTGCCCAGCGAGCGGCGCGTTTACCATCTGGAAGCAGTAGGTAGTGAGGACGGCAGTGACCGTGCGGCCCATTAGTCGGAGGATGAGGAACTGAAGCATGATGCACAGCAGGGAGTGGTAGAGTTGATTTCCTGCAGGCAGAGCGGAGAGCGCAGTTTAGCCTGTGGTTGTTGGGGTATTTTTTTGTTTTGTTGTTTTTTCCATTTCCACCCTTCCTGAACCTTCCAAACACAAGGAGAATTAAATTTAAATAAGAAACTTGGGTATGAGGCTTTTTTCTTTGAAAAGAGACTCACGTTGCAGAGGGAGGGAAGGAAATGAATTGTATAAACATGAGGGACTGTCGCGGGGTTACTGTACTTCTGAATGTCTGAGCTAAAGGGACGCTGCTGAAGAAGGCTGCCTGCATCAGTCATCCGCTGACAGCCCCAGCGGAGACAATGATAGGGTCTGGCCAAGGTAACCGCTCTGAAAATGTCATCTGGGAGAGGAATGTACGTAAGAGGAAAATTAAGCTCTGTTCCTGCGCATACAAAGCCTCTTTTTGCAAGCAGAGCATTAGAACTTCCCTATCCGTCAGAGTCTCTTCAGAAATTCTGTTCAAGTCTGCTCCTTCCCGGGTTCCCTCTAATTGCTATGCCACTGCTGAGTTCACTCACCAAAGTTAAAATAAGCAATTGAGAGGCCTGTAAAGGTGTGGAAGAGATGGATGAGGTAGCTGTCCTTGAAGAAAAGGTAACGCCGAAAAAACACAGCCAAGGGGTAGCCTGGAGGGGAGAAAAATCGGTAAGAGTGTTACCCATGCTGATGCCCTCCTGGGTTTGCCTTGGAAGTTTAGCTGGCACGAAATGCAGCCCAGAGTGGAGAATCCATACATTATGTGGACGTCGGCAGAGAAGATGACAGCATCCCCAAGAATCAGAAGTCTCTTTGCAAATACCAGTTTAAAACTGAAGACAGGAGTTTTATATGGAGTCAATACAAAACTGGGTCCTCAGACTAGGTTTCCCTTATAGCCTACTAAATATTGCTAGGAATTTTCTCTTCGTTTTTCTAAATGATTCAAGGAATTAAGAGTGCCCAACTATGCCCGGGGACACTCTCTTACACTTCTATGATCTGATTTCATCACCTGTCCTGTTAGCAGAGTAAGATCAGCTTATTAAGAAGACAAACGTAAAGTAATGCCAGGCTGCAAAGTTGGATTCCTGACCGCATATATAGTTGCATACTCCTCACATATGAGGTCTGGGCGTCAACTGTGTTATGAATCCGTGTGATCATCCTAGGAAAATGTCACCTAAAGCTGTGATTCCTGGCACGGTCCCAGGGCCATGACTGAACTGCAAGGGATATCGCGGGCTGGGCCGTAAACTAGCGAGAGGATGCCTGCTGAATTAAAAGGGTCAGTAACATTTGGTATTCCTCAACTACAGTAAGCATGTTCCAAGGTTTTACCACATGTTCATATTCAGTGTTCTAGCAAGAAGCCTGGCTCATGTGCTTGGCAACACTCCTACAGCAGTACTGTGTGTGCAAAGAATTGGAATCCCTGCGTCTTTCTGGAAGGACACTTCACCTATGCTATCATCGCATAATTAGTGTTCCGGAGTTGCTCATGGTTTACAGTTGCTGCAATTCCTGCCAACAAATTATAGATGGCAGTTAGCTTTTCATGGGCAATACGGTGGTTTTGCAGAGCTTGGTTAACTCTGCAATGCTCAGGAAAGTATTACAGAGAAAATGCTCAACTATTTATTGAGTGAATAAAAGATGGATAATCATGTTATATATTGGCCTATGTCCTTCTAGTCTGTTTTCCCATACTTTTTTTCTTTTAATTTACCAACACAGCCTGTGTACTTATGTATCCTGTTTTTTTTTTTTTTGTAACAGTGTATCAACTATTGGATCTCCTTGGTGCCAGGATCTGCTGATATTCTTGGGCTGCTGTTCTCATCTTGGGCGAGGCTCTTTTTCTTGGGCGAAGTTCATTTTACAGACCTCCTGTACATCGCTGGCTCATTCATTAATGAATGTTTGTTAAATGCCTACCGTATGCCAGGTATTCTGTTTACAGAGCACTTGATGAGGGAGGAGGTGGCATGTAACAGTTTATTTCCTCGCTAGCTAACACGAAGTGATACAGGATTACTACTAGCTCAAGGGAGAGGGAGACAGCTATGACCCTTTCATAATCAGATGAATGAGCAAAGAAATAGGATTGAGTCTCATTACATATCACATGGGCAGAAATCTGGCAGGGACAGCGCACCAGGTTAGCAGCAAGTGTTGCTAAGAACCAGAGCCAGGTACTAGAAAGTATATAGAATAGGGTCTGATTGCCTTAAATCTTTTGCTTTTTATTTTAAATATTTTATTTATTTATTTGAGAGAGAGAGAGAGCGAGCGTGCACACAAAGGGGGAGGGGCAGAGGGAGAAGCAAACTCCTCGCTGACGTGAGACTCCATTCCAGGACCCTGAGATCATGACCGCTTAACCGACTGAGCCATTCAGGCGCCCTGCTTTTTAATGGTTTAGGAAAAGCGGTATAAATGAATAGAAGCAATATAGTGTGGTAGGGGCTGGTAAGTTCCACACAGGTAAGTGAAGTGCACACTAGTGAACAGAAGAAGATGGAGCAGTTGGCAGAAAAATAAGAACGCAGCAGGCCAGGTTACCAAAAACACTGAGATCATCATAGAGAACAGCAAAGCCCAGAGTGAAACCGCAGAGAGGAAGAAGGAACTGTGCGGGGCAAGTTGCTGGGACAACCCAGAGCTGATTTTGAGTGTGTAAACATCAAACCTTGCTCTTGGCTGCCGCTCAGCTCAGCGGGCTTCGGAGCCTGGCTGCCCTGTTTTGGGGGAGGTGTTGTCCTACAAGCTGTTTCTGAGTCTTAACGCTGCTTTTTCGTGGGAGCCAATGCTTAATACAATGGCTGTCATCACCTGAAGAATTCTTTTTTTTTTTTTTTTTTTTTTTTTTTTAAAATTTTTTTTTTTTTTAAAGATTTTATTCATTTACTCGACAGAGAGAGACAGCCAGCGAGAGAGGGAACACAAGCAGGGGGAGCGGGAGAGAAAGAAGCAGGCCCACAGCAGAGTAGCCTGATGTGGGGCTCGATCCCGTAACGCTGGGATCACGCCCTGAGCCGAAGGCAGACGCCCAACCGCTGTGCCACCCAGGCGCCCCCACCTGAAGAATTCTTAAAAGCCAAGGAAAGCACCTCCTCTCACTCAACTGCCCGTGTCTGATTCGGTAGGTGTGAGGATGGTGATGTGCAGCCAGGGTTAAGAAACAGTGCTTTATTAAAAATCTGAAGGCAAGGCAGGGGTCTGTACTAGGTCCTGAGAATGAAATTCTGAGCTTGTTAACTGGGGGTTATGGTCTTCCTTTAACAGTATCAAACAAGCAGAAATGTGTTTTATAAACAATTTTTTAAAAGATTTTATTTATTTGTCAGAGAGGGAAAGCGAGTGAGAGAGAGCACAAGCAGAGGGAGCAGCAGGCAGAGGGAGAAGCAGACTTCACACTGAGCAGAAAGCCCGGTGTGGGACTCAATCCCAGGACCCTGGGATCATGACCTGAGCCGAAGGCAGACACTTAACTGACTGAGCCACCCAGGCATCCTGTTTTATAAACAAATTTATAGCTTCATGCAACTAGTTAATTTTCTAGATACCCTATGGATCACTGGCTCATTCATTCCTTTGACAAATGTTTATTCAACGCCCACTAATACCAGGTACCCTGTTTATGAAACACATAAGACCTTGCTTGGCTATACTGTAACTGTTTCTTCTTTTCTGATTATTTTTTTAAAGGGGGGGGGCTTCAGAAACTTATTAGCAGATGCAGGATGATGATGTAACATCCATGCTAACCCCGAGGATCCCCTTCTGGAATGGGAACGTTCCAACAGCAAAAACTAGGGCATTCAAAATACTGTGCACCTCAAAGTGCACTGAACTGGCTCGTCTGCAGTGGTTCAGGGAGTCACGGAGGATCCAGCTGCATTCTCCAGTCAGTCACTGGATGTTTACTGGGGTCCAAGAGCCAGCTGCATCAGAAACTGGGACTGTCACAACCTAGATTGCTCGCGGGACTCCTTATTCTCTGTATAATAGTTGTAAAATTACTTATTCATCCTACAGGTTCTGAAGTTTCATTTCAAGAAATAGAAATGAGCTGTTTATATTGCAGTCTGATACATTTCTTTGACCTTTCAACCCGTATAGCTATTTCTGGACTCTGGAGGAGAAGGATATGACCCTGTTTGATCAGTCAGTGGTTCATATGACCCCGGTGAAAAGAAAATAGAGCGTTTTTGGCCAAGTGTGTGGGAGAAGACAGGATTAGGACTGTTATGTGCTGGCTTTCTCTGATACTAATACCAGTTTTGTCAAAAAGACAACTACCTGAAAGCTCCACCGCACGCGGCATGGGTGTTCAAACGTTTTGGTCTCGGGACCACTGTAGACTGTTCAAACTAACTGAGGACCTCAACCGACACTGGTCAGCGTGGATACTATCTACCAGCATCTCCTGTGTGAGGAAGCAAAACTAAGAAAAATGTAAAGTATTTACGCATTCAAAACCAGTAAACTGATGACATAATATACAAATAACACACTTTTAATGAAACAACTCTCTTTTCCAAAACAAACAAATAAAGTCATTTAATGAGAAGAATGGCCTTCTTTTACATTTTTACAAATTTCTGGCCTTTGTCTGGCTCAGTAAAAGAGAGTTGGGTTCTTAAATCTGCTTCTGCATTTAGTCTGTTAATATGTTGTTTTGGTTAAAACATATGAAGAAAATCTGGCTTCACACAGATATACAGTTGGAAAGAGAATCTTAATAGCCTTCTCACATCACAATTTTGAATATTATTCTTTGATACGATACCGAAACTGGACAAGTAGTTTCTTAAAGGTTAAGCTGCAATGTGGGATCTGCAACCATATTGGTGAACTTTCTGTATTGTTACGTTAAAATCCATTGGCCTCTCATGTGCTTTGAATGGATCTTTTACCCAGGAATCATTTTTGTGATACCATGCATTGGTCATTTGGAAAATACTCGTTCACTGAGTTAGGCAGATCTTCCAAATATTGACCTATGTCGTTAGAATACGATACCAAAAAAATCCTATTTCTTTCTTTCTTTTTTTTTAAAGATTTTATTTATTTATTTATTTGACAGAGAGAGAGCCAGTGAGAGAGGGAACACAAGCAGGGGGAGTGGGAGAGGAAGAAGCAGGCTCCCAGTGGAGGGGCCCGATGCAGGGCTTGATCCCAGGACCCCGGGATCACGCCCTGAGCCGAAGGCAGATGCTTAACGACTGAGCCACCCAGGCGCCCCCCCAAAAATCCTATTTCTTAATATCACCACTGATTTCCAGCAGCAAAATCTTCATATATTGGGAAGTTGTCAAGCTCATGGTGACAGATACAAGCTTTCCCAAATTCGAATTTTCACTTGAAAGCCTGAATTTTAGTACTGATGACAAATGCTGTCAGTTGTTTTCCCTGAAGTGACAGACTCACTTTGTACATTTTCAAGAAACTACCTGCCAAATGCCCAAGTCTAAACAGCCACGGTTGGCCTGTCAGTCATTCCTTCAAGTCACAATAGTGTTTAATGAAGAGAGAAGCTGCTCACTCGCCATGCAGCTCAAGCCACGCCAGAGCTCTGCCTTCAGACAGCCACTGCCCTTCGGGACGTAGAAGTGCTTTGTGCAGACTCCTCGTTTCTTCAGAGTATTAAAGACGTGGACTCAAGGGCTGAGATTTAATAAAATGCACAATATTTATGCTTCATCAAGGACGTTCTTTTTTTAAAAGATATATTTATTTATTTTAAAGATTTTATTTATTTATTTGTCAGAGGGAGAGAGAGCGCGCATGAGAGCGCACGAGCAGGGGGGAGGGGAAGAGGAAGAGGGAGAAGCAGTCTCCTCACTGAGCAGGGAGTCCAATGTGGGACTTGATCCTGGGGCCCTGGGATCACGACCTGAGTTGAAGGCAGATGCTTAACCTACTGAGCCACCCAGGCGCCCCTAAAGATTTATCTGAGAGAGAGAGAGAGAGAGAGAGAGAGAGAGAGAGAGAGTGCACTAGCAGGGGGAGGGGCAGAGGGAGAAGGAGACTCCCCGCTGAACAGGGAGCCTGACTTGGGGCTTGATCCCAGGACCTGAGATCATGACCTGAGCTCAAGGCAGATGCTTAACTGACTGAGTCACCCAGACACCCCCATCAACGACCTTCTTAAGTGAACCTGGCCCTCTTTGGGGGGAGCACTGAAGAACACAAGGACTGCTAGTGCAGTGTGGTGCCCGTGTCCTGACTCACGCTAAGGCATCAGCAGTTACCCACCACTGCTTTTGTACTATCAGAGGAAATGTCAACGCAACAAACCTAGGGGTTCATGGACTACACTTGGGGAACCGCTGAATGGCTAACATATGGAATGATGTTTTGGCTTCATCTTCCTTCTTATAATGCCCAGATCCAGGCCTTGGCTTCCTCCCTGCTTTACTCACCGCCCTCCTGTATTTTTTTTTCTATTGAGGTATAATTCACATACCATAAAATTCACCATTTCAAAGTGTAGAATTCAGTGGTGTTTGGTATATTCACAAGGTTGTGCAAACATCCTACTATCTAATTCCAGAACATTTCCGTCTCCCCAAAAGAAACCCGTACCTGTTACCCAGTCACTCTCCATTTGCTTCTGTCCTCAGACCCTGGGAGCCACTGGGGTTACTTTCTGTCTATATGGACTGTTTATTCTGGGGATTGCATATAAATGGAGTCATGTAATATGCTGACTTTTATGTCTGGCCTTTTTCACTTAGCATAATGTTTTCAAGGCTCATTTATGTTGTATCACATATCAATACTTCATTAAAATTTTTTTTATTTGAGCATAGTTGACATACAATGTTCTATCAGTTTTTTTTTTTAAGATTTTATTTATTTATTTGACAGAGAGACAGTCAGCCAGAGAGGGAACACAAGCAGGGGAATTGGGAGAGGAAGAAGCAGGCTTCCAGCGGAGGAGCCTAATATGGGGCTCGATCCCAGAACACCAGGATCACGCCCTGAGCTGAAGGCAGACGCTTAACGACTGCGCCACCCAGGCGCCCCTATCAGTTTTAGGTATACAACATAGTAATCCAACCACTCTCTATGTTAAGTTATGCTCCTAGTGCATTACTCTTTCTTTATGGCTGAAAAATATTCCTTTGTAGGGATACACCATATTTTATTTATCCTTTCAATAGTTGATGGGCATTTGGGTTGTTTCCACTTCTCGGGTATTACTGGATAATGCTGCCCTGGAACACTCCTGTCTAAGTTTACGTGTGAACAGCTATCTTCTGTTCTCTTAGGTATGTACCTGACAGCGGGTCTCCCAGTGCTCTGACCCGCAAACCCCGCACCCCCCGCACATCAGTCAGTGGTGCAGACCAATTTTTTAAATTTCCCATTTGTTGTGGACCAGTACTTTTGTAAAATACAAAGTCACAGTCTACAAAAGTTCCTAAACGTTTGCTCTCACTTTCTCCCCTTGCTTTGACTGGCAAGGGGCGGCCGGCTACAATCTGAATAGATCACACCGATGACCTATCTTTCTTCTCGTTCACTGAGGGATTTTCTCTGGCTCCTAAATACGGCTCATCTCCAGGATTCGGCGTTGACCTTCCACCGTGCTCGCTACACGGCCTCTCTGGAAACTGCATCTACTCTCCTGTACCTTAATAGGCTCTTCATGCCAAAGACAAACACACCTTCATCTTTAATCCTAAATTCTCAAGTTTCAGTTCCACATTTCCTACTTCCTGGCAGGGCATTCTTAGTTTGGTATCTCATTCCATCTCTGTCTTTAGGAAAACACAACTTTCCCCCTACTCGGCTTTCTCTTGGCTTCTTTTTTTAATTTATGGGGCTACGATTCTCCAGGTCACACGACCACATTCAAAAGCCTGAAGGTGTCTTTGCCTCCTCCCTGTCCTTGGTTCCCTGGACAGCCCTCCTTTCCAACAGTTCTTGCCACTGTCTCCGCCCCCTTTGCTTTCTGTGCTACGTTTGCAGGTAGGGCATTCAAGCACTCACCCTTGAACTCCTGCTGTGACCTCCCACCTGATCTCTCAGCAGCCTCAGGCTGCCAGCCATCCTCCACCAGAGTACCATTCCTTCAACTCCTGCTCAGAAAACAGTGACCCCAGATCACTCCTCACCAGAGAACCACCAGTCCCTAAGCCTGAGACTCAAGGTCTATCTTCTAAACTACATTTCTAGTTAAAGCTTCCATTTCTCTGCTGCAGCTAAAACGGATCTGCTAGTTTTTGCCCAAACATGTCTTAGGTCTTTTGTCTCTAGGCCTTAGCTCTCACGCCAATCCCCTTGTGTGGAACACCTTCTCCGACCACTCCTCTACCAAGTGAAATCCTACCCATTCTCGGAAACTCAGCTCAAGTTTCCTTCTGTAAGGCTACAGTGAACTCATGGCCCGGTGTATTACGGATTCACGCCTTAAATACATGGCACTTAGAACTAAGACTCGTTTGGTAAATCATTATATACTAGAATATGCCATTCCTTACATTTTTGTTTTATATTACATATTTTTGTATGTCCAATCTCTTTTCCTCAAGGCCTCCTATGTCTTTGGGTCTCCCATAGCACACATCCTGTACACTTGATTTCTTGTTTGACAGATCAACAGTAATGGATACTTAATAGCTGTTTGACCTCCAGCATCGGTTTCCTCATTTGTATAATGGGGGATAGCACCTGCCTCAATGAGTTGTTCTAAGGTCTGAAGAAGACAAGGCATATACAGTAGTTAGCACAGTGCTAACTAAACATTGTAGTGGTCACAGACTTACACAGATACACGTTCACATAGAGTGAGAGGGAGGGAAATGGGGCAACCTTTGTTTTCCGAACACCTCCTTTCACCTTCCTGACAATGGCCTCTCTCCCCTTTGTATCCTCAGACCCCTACCACACTCCTTAGCTCATATTTCTCGTTTAAAAAAAAAAAAGGTTAGTGGGAAGAAAAGCAGGCCTTTTCTGAGAAATTCTGGGGCAAAATGGTATCAGAGCTTATGAATCTAATCTTTATTCCATGTGACAACCAAATGACTAAGGGGTTTCCTTTTCATCTGCATTTCAAAAGAAGATTCATAGCATATTTACTTTATAAGGATACTGATTTTGGCTGGCCAAGAGCACTTTTTCCAAAATGCAACGTACTGTTGAATTAAGGCGCTGGATGGTTGGAAGAACGTGGACTTTGGAGTTAAGACGTATCTTAGTTTGAATCTCCTTCTGCGACTTACTGTCACCTTAGGCTGGTTGATCGTTAACCTCGTTGCCCTCAGTTTCTGTTAACCTTTTCATTCCTCAGTAGAACGAAAGCTAGATGCTTAGGGTTTGTATATTAAGCCTGGTACATATCAGATGCTCAGTAAACGTGAGACTGCCCCACGCCTGCTTTAGCAATAAAGGGCCCAGCGATCTCGTCCAGTCGCATGCCTGTAAATAGCATACGTTTGCCGATGTCTCCCAAGGGGGAGTGGGAGAGGAAGAAGCAGGCTCACAGCAGAGGAGCCTGACGTGGGGCTCGATCCCATAACGCCGGGATCACGCCCTGAGCCGAAGGCAGACGCCCAACCGCTGTGCCACCCAGGCGCCCCTCCCAAATTTTTGTCTTTAGCCTAGATCTCTCTCTCCCCTGGACCCCACACTGGCATGCACTATTCAACATTTCAAGAAGGTGCATGCCTAAACAGATACCTCAAATTCAACAGGCACTGCTGACTTAACGTCTCTCACTAAAGCTGCTCCCCCCGGCCTGCCCCATTTCTGCAAATGGCAACTTAGCCTTCGTTCCCTTAGGACTGAATCCCTGCATCCTTGCCTCCATTCTTGACTCGCCCCTCTTCCGACCAAACCCAATCAGGCAACAAATCCTGTCTGTTCTATCTTGAGAATAAACTCAGAATCTGACCACCTCTTCCCCTGGTCCAAGCCAACACCATCTCTGGCCTGTGTTATTATAGTCTGCTGGCTGACTAACCTCTTGCCTCTATCGTAACACAGCACCCACAGGGCTTCTATTATAACATAAGTCAGATCAGCTCATTGCTCTCTCAAAACCCTCGGAAGGCCTGCAGTCTCACTGAGCAAAAGCCAAAATCCAACCAAAACCTACAGGATCTGTTTGCCCTTCCCAGCCCGAGCTTTCTCTGACTCGTCTCCAGAACTCTGCCCCAGTCAAAGCCCTCCCTTCTGGGTAGTCCGGCAGGTCTGGCCCCAGAGCCTTCCCGTTAATAGGTTCCTCGCCTGAAATGCTCTTTGCACAGATAAGCTCAAGTCGCTCAGGTCTTTACTGAAACGTCACCTTATCAGTGAGGCCTTCCCTGACCGTCCTATCTAAAATTGCACATGCTTCCCCGCCCCCCCCCCAGCCCTCCTCACGCGCCACCAACACATACTTCCCGTTCTTCTCTGCTTTATTTTTCTTCTTCCCCCTTAGCACTTATGACTCTTTTACAACACTGTGTATTTTATTTATTTATCAGGCTTTGGAAGTAGGGATTTTTGTCTATTTTTTCCCCTGCTGTACCCCAGTGCCTAGCACAAATCCTAGTACAAAAAAGGTCTCAAAAATATTTGTTGAATGGGTGAGAGAATGAAAGAATGAATGAGGGAATACTCTATTCTCTAGGCAGTCAATAAAATATTTATTAAGCATCCATTATGTGGTCAGCATTGCATTAGGCAAAAAGGGGGGATGTGGCAGAATTGGAAGAGATGTTTTTTAACTCTTAAGGAGCTTTTCAGAGAGAGAGAAAAGAGGTATCAAACACTGCTGTTCTGTAAGTGCTAACTGCATGGAATAGTCAACGCTGTAGAAGATAGAAAGGAGAGAGATCAATATTGACCAGAGCAGTCAGGACGGATAAAGTTAAGGAAAGAGCACTCCACCGGAGGAGGGTAATGTAATCAAGACACAGAGGTAGGAAAGAGCCTGGAAGAGTCACTTTACGAGGGGCTAAGTACCAGAGGGGCAATATGGCGTAACAGAGCGGACAGGCAGGTCTGGAAAACCGGGCAGAGTCTGAAACTGACACACGAGGAAAAAAAATAAACAGGACTGACTGCATGTCGGGGATGACAGAAAAGGACACATTCGAGATGAGTGAGCCATTGTGATGGTCTTCAAGATTTTTGCTGGAACAGCCCCTACAATATGAACAACTCTACATCCCCTGTCATATTTTTAAGTTGCCATCTGTCACTTATAAGCTTAAACAAGAGCAAATGATGTGTTTTTTATAAGTCCGTTGAAGCTGTGTTGTTAGTACACATGGAAAATGTCTGCCAATGGCAGGCTAATCAGCTCGATCAGACTTCCTTTCTGTCAAAAGAGGTCTAAGCTCATTTTTAAGTTCCAGTGAACATGTTAATATGACCCCCTCGAACAACCACCTTATTTCTGAATTCTAGTTTTAAGATGGATAGTTACGGTTGCCATGAATTTGTCACTGAGATAAAACAAGGGCTGCTCAGCTTCCATATTGCTCTATGTTATTTATACTTAAGAATAAGGGGCTGCTCCTCTTTGCTTTACTTTTGTGGCATCCTGTGAAGTTTTTATACCATGGGGGCAACTCACGGTGCCTTTTTTCCCTTGTCTAAGGGCTAAAGGTGACTTTAAGGGAGTTGGGAAAGGAGAACCTTTGGAGCAGACAGCAGACAGTCTCAAGCATATCTATTTTAGACAAAAGTACATATGGAAGCTGAAATCTGGAAACTGATTCCTTATCTATGCCCATGAAGCCTCTGTGTACCCCCAGAGTACACGTACCCCAACATTAAGATTTCTGACCTTGAGGTTTCCCTCGGAGGTTAAGAAGGCGGCAGTTGCCACTGACAGAGACACAAAGACTGGAGGGGGTAGCTGGCTCTGGTGGTGCTGCTGCTGGTGAGAGCAGGAGCCAGGAAAAAAGAGAGCTGTTCCAGGGACAGGCCATGAAAGAAGGGCCAGCCCAGGGGTGGGTCTTGGAAAATGCCTGTGATTCACAGGAGTGCAAGCAAAAGAAACGGAGATAACACAGGAAAATAAGGAGGTAAGTCAGGATAGTGGACATGTGAGAAAGGAAGAGTGTTTCAGTAGGAAAGGAATTTAATCACATCAGGCCTTACAGAGCCCAAGGAGGGTGAGGAAGAGGACAAGGTCACTGCAGTCACAGTGATGTCATTAGGAATTCTGCAATGGCAGCAGCATGATGGATGTGGAGACCAGGAGAAGGTGGCCAGCTAAGAAGGCAGTGAATGGATAAAGAGGAAATGCAGACTGGATATGAAGACTATCTGACAGGAAGTTTGGCAGTAAACAATTGGCCAGAGCATGGCCGCTGAGTGAAGTCAACCATTTCTCAAACAGACGTCTGTCCACATGTGTTTTATGGAAGAGAGCTTCACTTAGAAAGGAGGAAAGAACCCTGGTTCTTCCCCTGAGGCTGAAGGGCCAGGTGAGGAGGCTGGCATAGAAACACGGAAGGCGGAGGCGAAAGTTCATGAAAAGAACCTTATCTCCTCAGTGAAAGGGGTGATGGGGGCCATTCTTGGGAAGTGCAGCGCAGGCGAAGCACAATGTGATGGGGGGGGGGCTGGAGGGGAAACAACCCCCGGGGCATCGATCACCCAGAGGCCAGCCTCTCTCTTTGGGAAGGCTACTGAAAACAGCAGTGGGCAATTCCCTGGCTGCGAAAGCTTTCATTCTCCAGAAGCTGGTAATTCTATAGGAACACGGCAGAGAACTCTGACTTCTGATTGAAAACATCGCTGCCGGTTCACGCCTATCATTGTCTGAATACGAGCTGCTCCAACTGGGGCGCTGATGGAGGCTGCGAGACAAATGTGGCACATCGGTTCTACGAGAAGTTTTGCAGAAGTGATTCCACGCAATTTAACTGGTGAGTAACTTCATCATATGAGCACACACAAATCACACACAATAGAATGTGCAGTTGCCCTGTATCCTAAAGACACAATATGCGACTTCAATGGCATCTCTGTGAACAGCCGCCGTCTGCTAGGACCCCTGAACCCGAGAGCACACATTACTGCGTCTTCCAACATGGTCTGCAGGGAACAGTCCGTGAGAAAACCTAAGAAGCTCCACTTGAAATCTATGCTTTTATACCCTTTTCTCCAGATTCAGAGGAAGATGTCCCTCCCTCCTCCTTAAACATCTCCTCCCCTTGGGTCCCCCGATCCTCGGAATTATACCCCTCTCCGGTCTTTCTCGCTAGCTTTCTTATTCTTCCCTTCTTCCTTTATTACTGTCACTGGCACCAGTTAATACCAAAGAACCTTTACTGAATTCTTATTATGCGTCACGCACTGAGTTAAGCACTTTACACACATTATCCCCCTTAATCCTCATAACTGTCTGAAGTAAGAAATAATATTGTCTTCAGTGTCTGAATAAGCAAACACATCAAAGCAGTCAGCTAACCGGTCTGTGCTGATCAGCGAGTAATTGATGCAGCTGGATGCTAACCTCTGGTTTTACCTCTAGGTCCAGGACTTAAGCCCCTAGCACATGACCTCCTCTACCTTCAAACAGCACAGGCTCTCGGTTTTCCCCTTCTAGCCACCCCCCACCCCGCCTCTGTCCCTTTGCTGCTTCTTCAAGCTACTCTTCAATTCCACTTAGTCCTTTTGTTGTCAATCTCCTAGAATCCTGGTTTAACTAACTGCCTCTGTTTCCTGCCTTCCAGTTTTTCTCAACCTTCAGCACTGCTCTTAAGGAGTGTTTACTGACAAGATTACGGCAACTCTTTCGAATTTCCAGTTAGAGATGGCTGAAAAAATCCCTCAGTTTCATCCTTATCTCACCTGGATGCTGTAATTTTTCTAGACTACGGAAGGTTACCATAGATAATGGGTATTTTGCTTTGGACAATACTGAAAGGCTGTACTGGAAGAATTTATCAAATTTCAGTTAAATTTGAAGAGATTTAAAAATCTCTTTAAGAATCACAGACCAGAATATAGGACTGCTTTTGAACCCAGCTTATTCATAGTTTTTTTATTTTTGTTTGTAGTTAATTTTTATCAAATACTTTCACACGATAGTTTTATCATAATTACTTCTACTTTGAAGATCTGCCACTCAATTCTTTTTCCACCAAAGTGGAAATTCCTTGTGCTAAACAACTATGCAGAGAGAAGGAAGACACAGAAATAGGAAGGACATTGCTTGACGCTGTCTATTTAATTGATCAGTAACTGTTTAGGCACCTCTGCTGAGTTACTGATCACTCTGTAGCTGGAAGAGTGCTGGTGGATTACGGACATTTAGGTGAGGATGAAGCTCTCACCTTTGGAATTTGTTCAGAACTGGTCCTTTGTGTCTCTTCACCAGATTAAGCTTGTTGACAGTAAGGGCAGGGTGCCAGCACACCTTCCACCCTCTAACAATCTTGTATAGCTCGGGCTGAGTCATATGCTGAATGGTTATTCACGGGATATACGGATTCTTAGAATCTGAAGAAATCTTAGAAATCACTGACTCCAAAACCTTCACTAAATAAGAAACGGAGGCCCAAAGGGGAAAGCTGGCATGCTCAAGGTTAACCGAGAACAGCTCAAATTAGAATCCACATCACTTGATTTCCATTCTGATATCCTTGCCACATGCCTTGGCACCTGCCCGTGACCTGCAAGGGAATCACTAATAACTAGCTGTGTGCTTTTAAAGCTACAATCTATGTTCAAGCATTGTTTGCAGACACATGCACACTCATCTAAAAACAATTAAAAACTACATTTCCTTCTCAATGATTATTTATTTGAGAGAGAGACAGAGAGAGACCGAGAGAGACAGAGAGAGACCGACAGAAACAGAGAGCAAGTAGGGGGAAGGGGAGAGGGAAAGGAAGACAAGTAGATTCTCCACTGAGCAGGGAATCCAATGTGGGGCTTGATCCCAGGACCCTGAGACCACAACCTGAGCTGAAATCAAGAGCAGGATGCTCAACTGATTGAGCCACCCAGTTGCCCCCAAAACTACATTTTAATGTTAGATCAAGGGGCTCTCCTGTACTGACTTTGTTTTGTTTTTTTTTTTTTTTTGTAAAGATTTTATTTATTTATTCGACAGAGATAGAGACAGCCAGCGAGAGAGGGAACACAAGCAAGGGGAGTGGGAGAGGAAGAAGCAGGCTCATAGCGGAAGAGCCTGACGTGGGGCTCTCCCAGAACGCTGGGATCACGCCCTGAGCCGAAGGCAGACGCTTAACCGCTGTGCCACCCAGGTGCCCCCTGTACTGGCTTTGTTAATCTAACTTCTGGGGACTCCCCATCCCTATCCTCATGCAGTGCAGTAAGAATATAGCAGTTCCTTTCTGAAAGTTTCCTCCTGCTGAGTATCTCAAACATTTTGACAACTCTGATACAGGATTCAAGAAAACTGGGGCAAGTGATCAGAATGTCCTGGGGATAAAAGAATAGAGGGGACATTTCAAAGGTAAATTAGTGGATGGCTGTTACTTGTGATAAAGAAAAAGGGTTTGCTCTGAAGGTTAAGAGATATTTGTTTTTTAGTCACTTAACCCAACCAAACCACCTACGCCAGAACTGTCCCAAAGTCCTACCAAAAGCAATTCTTCAGTGGTTCCATTTAAGTCAAGTGCTCTTAGTAATAAGTCAGGCCATCTTAAGCTTAGTGCTGCTGGCTCATAGACACACATGTGGGCTAACTGGTAAAATCTGCCACAGAAGCTGCAAAGTTATGATACAACACAAGACTGACTTTGATGTCACCAATGCTGTTGTGTGTCATGCCACAGGGAGTTAGACATGCCAAGTTTCTCACTAGCTTCTTAGTCCCGGAGTTAGCCATCCATCATGGTGAGCCCTCCTGAGCGTTTCAAGTCCGACTAGAGGGCAGCAGGGACCAAGCACATAATCCACATGTCTGAACATCTGGTTATAGTATTTTCCTATACTACTGGTTTGTTCGAATGGTCATGTAGTTATTTTGTTACTTTTGAGAACTGTTTTTTCCTAAAACTTATTCTACAAAAATTTATAGACTGAAAGACTGTTAAAGCTCAAAGAGGCTGTTGACTGGCATTTCTCCCTTTGAGTGGCACAGGGACAACAGCTGTTCAAGACTGACTTTGAGGTGCTTCAAGACACCAAAATACCTTAACTAGCAAAGATAAAATGACACCCCCATCGCCTGTATTCAGTGCATTTTTATCACATTTTATTTCTCTGTAAATTAATGAACCACATGGTGGCAACTTCCCGCCAGATTATCTGATCCACTCGAATATCTCTGGACTCAGGAATCGAGAGTCATCTAGTTCAGAAATTCAGCTCTGCAGCTGGGGCAAATAGATCCTTTGTACCTTAATGTCTTCATCTGTTAAATAGGGAAGTGCCAGCCATATCTGCAGGCTATTGCACAGATTAAAAGAAAATATCTGTGAAAGTGTCATACGTGGACATCCTTGAGGTTATTTTAAAAATAATTTACACATGAGCAAATATTTTTATATAAGCATATCTATACCTGACTTAAACTCTGAGTCTTCTTTTAACTGGTTTGGCCACTGCCCACCTCATTATGATTAAAATAAATCAAAGTTTCAAAAATAAAGGTCTGTGAATTGCACCTCATACTCCCAGGAAGAAGCCCACTGGCCACGAAGCTAATAAAGCTTCAGTTTCAAGGCCCTTCCTTTGCAGAGGCCCCCCCTTTTTTAAAATTTTCTTTTTTTTAAAAGATTTTATTTATTTATTTGACAGAGATAGAGACAGCCAGAGAGAGGGGGAATACAAGCAGGGGGAGTGGGAGAGGAAGAAACAGGCTTCCAGCGGAGAAGCCTGATGTGGGGCTCGATCCCAGAACACCGGGATCACGCCCTGAGCCGAAGGCAGACACTTAATGACTGAGCCACTCAGGCGCCCCGCAGAGGCCCCTTTTAAGGCGCTGGGGGCTGGGGCGGTGGTGGAGGTGGGAGCTAACAACCTGTTCACATGGTCATATGTATTTGTGAAACTTATAAGCTATTTTTGTATCCTTTTTCTTAAAAAAGTCCCCAAGATTACATAAGCTTCAGGTCCCAAATCCAAGATTTGGATCTTGGATTAAAAAAAAAAAAATCAACCACCACAACAAAACTAGGCATAGGTCAGAAAATTCTTCTACTCCCAGAATCCGGTGGGTACAGGGCTTCATCCAAGGTCTTCCAAATGACAGGCATATTCCCCAGATAAGTTCTGGTGGGGGGTTTGGGGTTGGAGTTGGGGTGGGGCATTTGGCAGCAGTGGGATCCTGACTGTCAGTGGCTGCACAGGCCTGAGGAGGGGTGAGGCTGAGAAGGCTCTGACAGGATTGTGACTGGTAGGCAGGGAGAGCCAGCTGGGACGTGGGATGCAAGGGTGGTATGTGGGAAGCAAATTTTGAAGAGGAGGAAGTGCACTCAGACCGTCAGTGTGGACTTCAAGATACACTGTCACCCTAGGTGAATGTCTGGAGTAAGGGAGTGCCTACAACCCCTCTTCCTTGTTCATTAACAGTCTGACATATGGTGGCTAAAATGTGGCGTACATCGGAGACTACAGCAGGCAAGGGAATGCAGCCAGAGTAAGGGTGGGCAGGGGAGGGAAGGAAAGGGAAGGGGGGGCCCTGGGGTGTGGGGGGATGAAGTGCCCTGTATTTCACATGCTGAGGCAGTGTATTTCAGACAGCAGGACATCTGTTTAAGTCCAGGAGAGGAGAGGATTGTAGAAATCATCCAGCATAGATGTTTATCACGTGGGAAAACAGGCCCTTTACAGGCACAGTGAGAAGCAGTGGGCTGGCCGGGCCCCCACAGTGCACCCCCCTTCCCTGCTCTCTGATGGGCCTGCCCCTCCTCTTGCCTCTTCTTTTCGTTTTCTGCCCTTTCTGTTACTGTTTTCTCCTCTTCCTTCCCTTGTACAGACCTGAAGTATCTTATCCCCCATTAAAAAAAAATTTTTTTTTGTTTATTTGAGATGGACAGAGTGAGGGAGAGAGTGAGAGAGTAAACACGAGCAGGGAGGAGGGGCAGAGGGAGAGGGAGACAAGCAGACTCCCCGCTGAGCAGGGGCTCAATCCCAGGACCCTGAGACCATGACCTGAGCTGAAGGCAGATGCTTAACCCACAGAGACACCCAGGTGCCCCTTATCCCCCATTTTTAATGCTTTCTGGATTTTACACGTTATGGGTTATCTCTCAAAAATGTCTAACTAGTGTGTAGTAACCTGGGTTTTTCCCCCCTTTTAATTTATGGTCCTGGTCTTCAGTGGAGAAATGGCCCTTTGCTCCTGTTGTGACTTGATCTGGCCTAGGGCTGCCCAAGGGTTGCCCGGTCCCACTGCCAAGCGGCTAATTAGCTGCTCTTTCTCCAACCCTCCCAAATACTTGTCATGAGAATTTCTCTCTTGTGTTTAGAGTTGCCAAATCTAATCTTTGTAAATACAAACAAGGTAGGTGAGACTTTTTTCTCAGCAAGCATTTCAGCAAATGAAACAATAAATGCTTTCTTTCAGCCAAGATTCTAACTGGAGGAAAGATAACAGCATTACACCCTGTAATTGTCCTCATGAATCTGAACAGGTGTAATTGTTGGGTTCTCGCTCTACCTGAGATCATACACAGTCCCTCTTTAGTCTTTCTTTAAGTGTAGAATTCAGTGAATTTTAGTCTATTCACATTGTTGTGAAAGCATCCCCAGTATCTCATGCCAGAACATTTCCATTACCCAGACAAGAAACCCCACCCCTCCTAGCAGTCACTTCCAATTCAATCCTCCTCTCATCCCCTGGCAACCACCAATCTACCTTCTGTCTTTAAGAATTTGCTTATTCTGGGGACGCCTGGGTGGCTCAGTTGTGAAGCGGCTGCCTTTGGCTCAGGTCATGATCCCAGGGTCCTGGGATCGAGTCCCTCATCAGGCTCCTTGCTCAGTGGGGAGTCTGCTTCTCCGTCTGCCTGCTGCTCCCCCTGCTTGTGCTCTCTCAGTGTGACAAATAAATGAAATCTTTAAAAAAAAAAAAAGAATTTGCTTATTCTGGGCATTTCAAATAAATGGAATCATACCAAATGTGACCATTCCTTAGCATGATATTATATTAACATCACGAAAACATTAGTGGAATATTTCAAGGTTCATCCACGCCGTAGCAGGTGGCAGCACTTCATCCCTTTAGCTGTAGCATATTCCATGGCATGAATATAACATTTTGTTTATTCATTCATCTGCTGGAGGACAAATAGTTGTCTCCACTCTTTGGCCTTTATAATAATGCTATGAACATTTGTGTACACGTTTTTGTGTGAATGTATGCTTTCAGTTCTCTTGAGTATATAACTAGGGGTGGCATCGCTAGGTCATGCTGTAACTGTTTAACCTGGAAAAACTGCTAAACCATTTTCCATGGTGGCTGCACTGTTTTCCGTTTCCATCAGCAATGCATGAGGGTTCCAATTTCTCCACAGCCTCACCAACATTTGCTTATTCTATTTTTTAAAAAGATTTTATTTATTTATTTGAGAGACAGTGGGAAAGCATGGAGTAAGCGTGAGAGGGAGAGGCAGACTCCAGGCTGAGCAGGGAGCCCAACGTGGTACTCAATCCCAGGACGCTGAGATCATGACCTGAGCCGAAGGCAGATGCTTAACCGACTGAGCCACCTAGGCGCCCCTCCATTTTTTTTTTTAATGATAGTCATACCAGTGGGTGTGAGGTGGTATGTCACTGTGATTTTGATTTGCATTTCCTTAATGACTAATGAGTTGAGCATTTTTCTGTGTGCTTATTGGCCATTTGCATGTCTTGCTTAGACAAACATCTATTCATAACCTTTGCACATTTTTTGAGTTATTTAACTTTTTATTACTGAGTTATAAGAGTTCTTGATACATTCTGGACATTAGATCCTTATCAGATACACGGTTTACAAATATTTTTGTATTCTGTGGGCTATCTTTTCATTTTCTTGGTAGTATCCTTTGATGTACAAAAGTTGGAAATGATCTTCTTTCTATATCAGCATCTCTATATTACTTGAAGATTTGGGAAGAATTTAGAAAAACATTTTAAAATTGTATATTTTATTTTTTATTTTTTTAAAGTAGACTCCACACCCAGCATGCAGCCTAATGCAGGGGCTAAACTCACAACCCTGAGATTAAGACCTGAGCTGAGATCAAGAGTCAGATGCTTAACCCACTAAGCACTCAGATGCCCCTAAAAATGATATATTTTAGAATAAAAAAATACTTTATAAAACAGGAGGGTAAGGCTTGAAAAAATTGGGTGCTTTTGGTGGTTTGATGACCTGGGTCCCCATAATTATGTTAGGTTCTTCGTATAAATAATATAAATGCATGCCATCTAGTTCCTTCTTTTGCTTCTGTTTACTACTCTTACATTTTTCATTTTTAAAAAATTGTTATTTTTAAATACTCTCTACACCCAACACGGGGCTTGAACTCACAACCCCAGGATCAAGAAGAACTGGATGCTCTACTGACTGAGGCTGCCAGGCGCCCCTCTTTATTACTCTTTCAGAAGAACCAATGAAGATTTAAAAAGTAGAGTCAGATTATCCTTTGGCTAGAGAATGAGGATTTCTAGAAGCGCTTATGGTTCAACGTTTTTTGTCAGGGCCCCAGTATATTTGTACTCGAACTATAATCAATCTTTCCCCGTTTTGTTGGAGGTATATGCCATAGGACACTTACAGGGCACCACTCCAGTTGGCTTGCTTATTGGCTTACAAACAGAAGTTTTGTATTTATGGACAGTGATCCAGAGTGGTGTCCAAGTCCATCTGAGTTTAGAATTGCTATCACAGCAGAAATTGGAAACTTCAGGAGCTAGAAGGTATTTACCAGGTCTATGTGGATGCCACTTTTCATTACAGCATACACAAATATATCAAAACTTTAACCTCCTGGGATCTCATATCCTCCTCAGATCTACATATGACATGTGCACATGAATCCTTTATTTTTCTTTTATAGTGAACTGCCTGCAAAATTACTATCTCACCATTTATAATTTTATGTAGCAGAATGACCATGTAGGCTTTTCTTCTGAAAATGCCATAGCAACATGAATACTTGGTACTGAAAAGCATCTTTAATTGACAAAAGCTTTTTATTTTTGATTTAAACTTAGCTTATGCTTAGAGTGGGGCATTTAAATAGTCAACTTGATGACTTCATGTGAGCCAAAAACAAAACCTGGGTCTGATCATTTTTGGCCTGATCTTCCACCTGCTTTCTGACCAATGTCCTTACAGTTAGAAAGCAATGACATTTCTACCAGAAGCCTCTGTTACTAACAACTTTGGTACATATGGTGCTTAGACAGAACACTTCATTCAAGGTGTCTGGGATTTAATGAATTTGACTTTATCTTCAAAGCCAGTGCTTGAATAGAGAGGATCTTGGATTTAAAAAACCAGTCCATTTTAAGCCCAAAGGCAATTCTTATCCAGAAATTACTTATCCTTATTTTTAGTGTCTTACTCGCTACCTCCCCTTCTCATTTTGAAAACAGGGAAAAATAAAGATGCATACAACATCTTTTGGGCTGCATGAATCATGGATAGGCTTTGAAGGTCTCTAGGGAACTAGTGCTGCTTCACCGCGAGAACTCCAGGTGGGTCCTAAATCTCCTGGCCCTGGACTTCAGCAATTGCTGAAAAAATGTCAACACACAGACACACAGACACACACACCCCTACCTTTAAAACTATGCTTGAGAAGGGCAGTTTGCTTAGAACAGCTTTCCCTGGCAGCCGCAACTAGGGCACCCCATCTTTGTTAAAGCTACAAGTCACAGTTTATTAACTGTATTCAGAAATGTGAGTCAATCGATGAAGAGAGGGCTGGAGTGCTCGAGGTGGCTGACACAGGCCAGAAAGGGAAAGATGGAACCAGGAGTCCAACCACCTTATGGAAAAAAAATTCCTCCATATTTAACCTTCTCATCAAAAGTGTGAAACAGATGGTGGACGTAAGGATAGGAGTTAGACAGCAGAGATGACAATAACATCATTGTTATAATAATATTAACAGTAGGATTCAGTAAGAATAATAATATTTGAAGAACAACAAGTGATGTTAGCAAATGGCATTTTTCACAAGTTCCTAGGACGCAAGCCAGGAGATCCTAGGAGGTGCTCATGCTGCTGGTCCCAAGAGCACACTTGAAAAGGGAGGAGACGAGTATTTATTGAGCGAAGGAGTGGAACAATTATTTAAAACTTCTCTGGTCTTCCACGTGGGTGGCTCAGTCGGTCAAGCTACTGCCTTTGGCTCAGGTCAAGATCCCAGGGTCCTGGAACTGATCCCCACATCGGGCTCCACACTTGGTGTGGAGCCTGCTTCTCCCTCTCCCCTGCTTGTGCTTGCTCCCTCTCTCTCTCTGTCAAATAAATAAATAAAAATCTTAAACAAAACAAAACAAAACTACTTTGGGTCAGACTTGGTCAAATGTTTACACATTTTATCTCATTCAGTCCTCACAGGCTCCTACTGAGCTTCCCAGTTTGCATCCCCAACTTTTCCAGAGCAGAGGAGAACGAATGAGTCCGTGCCTAGGGTATGCCTGAGCAGTTCTCTAGAAGTAAGGCATTTCTTTCTTTTTTTTTTTTTTTAAGATTTTATTTATTTATTTGACAGAGAGAGAGACAGTCAGTGACAGAGGGAACACAAGCAGGGGGAGCGGGAGAGGAAGAAGCAGGCTTCCAGCGGAGGAGCCTGATGTGGGGCTTGATCCCAGAATGCCAGGATTACGCCCTGAGCCGAAGGCAGACGCTTAATGACTGAGCCACCCAGGCGCCCCAGAAGTAAGGCATTTCTTTGACAACTACATTATTTTTTTTTTAAAGATTTTATTTATTTATTCAACAGAGATAGAGACAGCCAGCGAGAGAGGGAACACAAGCAGGGGGAGTGGGAGAGGAAGAAGCAGGCTCATAGCGGAAGAGCCCGATGTGGGGCTCGATCCCATAACGCTGGGATCACTCCCTGAGCCGAAGACAGATGCTTAACCGCTGTGCCACCCAGGCGCCCCGACAACTACATTATTTTTAAAAATTCATGTAAATTTCGCAGTTTCCAAATATTGCTGCTTGTTATGAATTAATCCAATTTAAATAACTATTAGATCAACTGCTTAACGCTTAACCTCAGTCCTTTAGTAAAACTGCCCTTTGGGAACATGAGGGAACGGATGGCTGAAGTTTAATTATTAGTCTATGGTGACGCAACTAGTACATATTTAATCCGAACACAATTTGTTCCTGGGCCAGTAGGTGTCTGAAAACAACACACATCCTTTCTTACTCCACCATTTCACCCCCTCCTACCTGAAGGGTCTGTCCGGTTTTTCTCTACTACTCCTTTATGGATCCTCTATTGTTCTGACCAAACTGGACCACTTGCTGTTCCTCAGATCCTTCTCACTTTTCCTGATCTCCACATATATGTTCATTATTCTTTGTAGCTGGAAAGATTCCTCTCTCATCTCTACCTTACAAGAATTTTCTATAACCTCTAAGGTCCAGCTGAAATACCATTTCCTTTTTGAAGACCAATCCCATGTTTGAAAGGCTGTTGCACTGAACACCTCCAGGGAGTCCTGATGGCTGCCCAGACAGATTTAATGTCAGTGGGTATATAATTATTTTCGTTGAATTAGCTTGTGCATATAATCTCATGGGCCCAAATTTCCACATGCCTCTGTAAATAAATGATTCTATTTGACATTAAAGTTATACTGGCATTCAAAACACGAAATTTTGGGCCACCTGGGTGGCTCAGTCGGTTAGGCACCTGCCTTCAGCTCAGGTCATGATCCTGGGGTCTTGGGATACAGCCCTGCTTCGGGCTGTCTGCTCAGTGGGGAGTCTGCTTCTCCCTTTCCCTCTGCCCCTCCTGTCTGCTCATGCCCTCCCTCTCTCTCCCTGTCTCTCTTTCTCAAAAGAATAAATAAAAAATCTTTAAAAAACAAAAAACCCCCAGAAAACCAAACCAAACCAAAACATGAAGTTTTGTGCAATGTAAGATATCGGGGTGCAGATAAAAAGGAGATGAAAAAGTGTATTTAAAGGAAATCGCCAGGGGTGCCTGGGTGGCTCAGCCGGTTAAGCGTCGGACTCTTGATTTCAGCACAGGTCTTGATCTCAGGATTGTGAGATGGAGCCCCGTATCTGACACGGCACTGGGTGTGGAGCCTGCTTGGGATTCTCTCTCCCTCTGCCCCACTCCCCTCCCCTCTCTAAAACAAAAACAAAAACAAAAACCAAACAACTTCAAACAGAAAGATTTAGATTATGATAACAACTGTGGCTATGAATTAGAATAAAGTCTCAAAATGTAGACTCTACCTAGACTTCTAGAATTGGAAGAAGGCTTGAAAGTTATCTAAGACAACCCCCTTATTTTCTAGTAGTAGAATTTCTGCACCCTGTTTTGTATTATGGTCAGAAGTTGCATTTGTTGAGTTAATGCTGTTTAATTTCCATCTAGCTTGGCTTTGGTCTCTTTATATAGTAATTTCAGTGCTACCTGAAGAAAGCTTTTTGCACTGAATAACAGATTTAGTTTTGAAGGGCCCGACCTAACTTTGGTCCACAGGGAACTGAAGTGCAGGACCTAGTTTGATTTTAAAGGTTGTTAACCTTAGTGATGCTAATCGGAACCTCTGAGGAATGAATCCTGACCACCCAAGTGCAATTCATTCATTCATTCTTTCATTCTTTCTCTCTCCTTCCTTCCAAGATTTATTTATTTATTTAAGACAGAGAGAGGAGGGGCAGAAGGAGAGAGAGACAATCCTGAAGCAGACTCCTTGGTGAATGGGGAGCCCAACATGGGACTCAATCTCACACCCCAGAGATCATGACCTGAGATGAAATCAAGAATCACCTGACAGAGCCACCCAGGCACCACCCAAGTGCAATTTCTGGTTGGTCTAACAGCCAAGCCACAGTCACGGCCAACACCAGAGAACACTCATCCTAAGCAGGTGGCCATCTAGTCCATTTGGCCAGCTCTAGCTCTGGACGCTGAGAGGATTTCATAGCTGATTGCATCTTGGTTTACCCACACACGTGAAGGGAAGAGGACACCAAGGGCATTTACCTTTTCCACCCCCACACACTCTTCGCAATCCCAGTGGGATAAAGAGCAGGGACTAGAGTTGGGTAGAAACAGGCTTGACCGTGGACAAGTTATTGCACCTCGGAAGCCCCCAGTTTCCCATCTGCACGAGGGGGAGGATAACAGTACTTCAATTACCTCATCAGTAACTTGGCAGGTGTGGGTGGGGTATTGTTGAGCACCTCAGACAATGTGTGCGCATACCAAATCGTTCATAAATGTCAGCAATTGTTACTATTAACCAGGTGTGGCAAATGTTAACATACTCCGTCAACAAGAATTGGGTTCTCTTCTCTCTGTTAAGCTTTTCCACGGCATTTCATGCCCTCCCTGACTCAATTATGATACCAACACTGACTCTTAAAACTATCTGTAGTCCAACTTCTCTCCTGAGCTCAAGCTTGGGTTTCACAACTCTTAAGACACCTGGAGGTGCCCTGGGAACCTAGAGCAAATCCAAAATCTGAAACTCCTCTTGACCTCTCTGCGTTCGTGAGATATCATTATCTTTCCAGCTACCCAGGCAGAAGGACTGAGTTGTTGTTTTTAAACTGCTTCTTTATCCTCCATTTAATCAGTTGCCAAGTCATTCACTCACATGCTCACTTAAGTCAACAAATACTTCTTGGGCCTTTTCCAGAAGCCAGGTATGGTGTTCAATTCTGGGAATACTGTGGTGGACAAAACTGACATGGTTTCTGCTCTCATCCACAAATATGGAATTACCAATTGGAATATACATGTGAGAGGAAATTTCAGTCGGTATGAGAAAGTGCAACAGGGGACATCATATAAAATGAGAGTCAGGAAAGAACTCTCAGATCAGAGGAAGTGACAATCTGAACTGAGACCCGAAAGATGAAAGGAGTCTCTCAGGTGAATAATGAATGAAGAACATTCTAGGCAGCTGCATTAGCAGGTACAAAGGCTTGGAGGTAGGAGTGCGCTTAATGCCTTTCTCCGAGGAACTGAAAGAAGACCGTGTGGCTAAAAAGTCGTGAACTTGCTTGAGATGAGGCGGAAGATCAGGCAAGGGCTTACTAACCGTGTACGGAAGCCTTTGAAGGGTTCTGAGCAGGAGAGGCACAGGATCGGACCGCTTTGCTTTGGGCGGGGCAAGAACAGAATTAGAGACCAGTTGGGAGGCTACTCGTGTGTTTCTTTCTTTCTTTTTTTAAAGATTTTTTATTTATTTATGTGACAGAGAGACAGACAGCGAGAGAGGGAACACAAGCAGGGGGAGTGGGAGAGGAAGAAGCAGGCTACCAGCCGAGGAGCCCGATGTGGGACTCGATCCCAGCATGCCGGGATCACGCCCTGAGCCGAAGGCAGACGCTTAACGGCTGCGCTACCCAGGCGCCCCTACTCATGTGTTTCTGATGACAAATGCCCAGCGGCTGTGGTGACAGGAGAAAAGGGACGTACTGGAGACACAATTTGGAGGTGGTATTGATAGGGCTTGGGGACTGGGATGTGGGGAGAGACCAAAAGGGAGGTGGCAAGGCTGATTCTTAGACTTCCGGCACGAGCGGCTGTGTAGATTCGAGTGTATGCAGAAGCTACCTTTCAAAAGACTCTGTGTTCCTAAAATACCTCACACAAAATCCCTATTTTCTCCTCTTGGTGCAGCCACCTTGCCTCCAAGTCAATATAACCATCTGGATCATTGTTCTTTCTCATTGGTTTCCCTACTTCTTGTCTGTGCTTACTTCAAATCACCCCATGCGGTATTATCTTCCTAATACAGCTCGGGCCACATTATTTCCCTTTCAGATACCTCCAAAGGTTACCTACCACCCACTTAATTAAGCAATAACCCCTTGCCTTGGCTCTCCAGGTTCTATGACCTACCTTTCCAGTCTTTATTATTTTTTTTGAGGGGGGAGGGGCCGAGAGAGAGGGAGAATCCCATGCAGGCTCCATGCCCAGTGCAGAGCCCAACGTGGGGCTCCATCTCAGCACCCCGACATCATGACCCGAGCTGAAATCAAGAGTCGGACGCTCAACCAACTGGGCCACCCAGGCGCCCCTCCAGTCTGATATCCACCACTTCTCTATTTAAGTCCTGTTTTAGTCCAAGTGGGCTACTTCCCGTTCCTTGACGAAGTCACCACACATTCCTACCTCAATGCCTTTGCTCATGCTATTTCCCCCTTCCCTCAGTATTACCATCTCGGCCTGCTAGAACTTTATTCAGCTTTCAAAGTTCATTAAAGGTCCAATCTGTCAATCTCATAAAGCTTTGCAATTCTCTTAGGGCACTTAGATTTCTGCCTTTTATTGTGGTTATTAGAGTACTTATCTCCTGCCCATTCCCTACCCCCTAACCGTAGGCAATTCTTTGTGGAGTGCCCTCGTCCTTGCAGTGTCAAAAGTAGGGTTTAACTCACAGTAGGTACATTTTTAAAAATTTATTTGGAACAATTCGTGTTATTGATGAGGGAGCAGAAGGCTAGCTGAGGGCAAAGCACAAGCTGACACCCCTTAAGCTCTCCCGTCCCCCCACTCCTGGGTGGGATAAATGTGACATTCCTCCAGGAAACTTCCAACTAAATGTTAATGCTTTGCTAGAGGGAAAAACCACCTTAGCTTGATAATAGCAAGGCCTCCAGTATCCTGTGGGTCTTCTTTAGCACATCAAAGTCCTTTTGGACACCTAGCATTTTCCTTATCTCCCCCAACTCCCAAGTATATAACCGGCCATTCCTCACAACCCCAGCGCAGCAGCTCTTTCTAACCACGGGTCCTGTACCTGTGCTTTCATAACATCACCTTTTTGCACAAAGATGTCTCAAGAATTCTTTCTTGGCTGTCGGCTCTGGACCTCACCAACATTCCAAAACTACACCATTAAGTATCCTAAGGAGTGACGAGACCCCAGGTGTTGAAGGGGAGGTTATCTTCCAGTAGTATTTGCCAGCACCATAGCAAAATTCACCTTCCACCGAATTTCTTGTGATCTTACAAAAGACAAACATATATACATCCCTTTAATGGAGTTTTCTGGCTGTTCAAGATAATCCAATGCAACAGTCCTCATAAGCTTATCCTTTCCTTGAAGTACTGAATATTAAAAATGACAGCCTCTAACTCAGGATTTTTCAAACTACTTGTAACCCACTAATAGTCATGAAACTAATTTAGTGGGTCATAAGCAATACTAAAAAACAAAACAGAAACTAGCTACACACACAGCTTACATAAGGATAAGTAATGTTCCCTGAAACTTTTGTTTCAAATACATATATACACATATTTGTGTGCCACGTCATGATTAAAACATACTTCTCACCATGGGTCCAGTCACGAAGGTTTGAAAGCTACTGCATTAATCATCTATTGCCTACCCCAAGATCAATACACAGAACCCAAGCAGGAAAAGTAAGATGTGAAGAAAATAGCAATGAGACTACCTAATTAAAAGTCATTCACACTTTAGGGGTGCCTGGGTGGCTCAGCCCATTAAGCAAGTGTCTGACTCTCAGATCAGGATCTCAGGGTTGTGAGATCAAGCCCAGCTCTGAGCAAAGTATGGAACCTGCTTAAGATTCTCTCTCTCCCCCTCCCTCTGCCCCTTCCCTCCTCCCCACCCCAAAAACTCACTAAAAAACAAAAACAAAAACTCTTAAAAAAAAAAGGTATTCACACTTTAAAACCTGAATGTCTGATATACCTAACTCTTCCCTTGGAGTGTCTGCATTAAAGTGTCTTTAACCCAGATCAATCGTGAATTAGTAGAAAGTGGGTCAGAATCATTTTGGATTACAGGCCTTCTTGGTACATCTAACAAGGATTTCCTCCACTACCCCAATTCCCCAAGACAGCGGGGGTTCTGGAACCAGAAACTCCATTGCTGAAAGGCTAGGGATCACTAGGTTACAGTACACAGAAATGGTAATACCTTTGTAAGGAAAACATTTACAACCAGAGTGCACGCTTTCTTCCATGCACGTGTCAAGCTTATCAGTTTATGTTTGCATGTATATATTTAATCCATACCTAGAAAACACAAACCTATATACCCATGCAGAAGAGCTAGGCCTGATAGGAGGTAACGTGAAGCCCTAAGTCCATCTAAACACGAGAAATACTGAGTTACTGAAGGCAACAGCATATGGGAGATAGAAGGGGGGGAATCTGGGAAATGGTAGAATGGCAAGGGGGTTCAGGCTGCAGTAGATGTATTATACCAAGTGTTTTATCACTTGATGACTGATGGTAATGGGAGGAGGAGAGTAGAGGCGAAGGATATGAAGAAAACAATTTCCCCGTCAGTTGTATGCCCCATGACAGCAGAGGAGTAGCTCACCAGGAGTGCACAGACACTATTCGATCACGTCAGCAGAAAAAGGACAAATTTCAAGTCCTAATTCCAGCCCTAGATCCGTTTAACAGGTTGCCCCTAATAATTTGTTGTTACTTGTGTTATGTTCTCAATTTATAGTTGAGAAATCAACACTGAGCTTCCAAACGAATGAACGTAAACACTCTTAATTGCCAATTACAACCCCAACAAATAACTGGGTGAGAAACAAGGCTCAAGGAGCAGAAGTTCAAAGCTGCCGTGGCCTGAAGAACCCTAGACTGGGGGTTTTGATAAATCTCGGTTAGATCTGAGAGATACTGAGGTGTCTTTTGCTTCAAAAATTTTATAATTCTACAAGGGAGGGAAAAGGTGACCTTTAGTTGGAAGAAAGGAAGATCAGCTTGGTTTTATATGTAAAAGGCAAATAACAAGTTAGCTGCTAAGGTTATTTAAATATAAATTAATGCCTTTCACATTATCTAGATCTAGTTAACACCCTTCGGTGATATTATATGTCAATGTTTCTACTGACTACTGGATACATTCCAAACTTCTTTCTGGCATTTAAGGCGTTCCACATCTGCCCAACTTTTATCCCAAGCTTCTTATGACTCTGATCTCTAATCTGCTCCTGTCCCAGTCCCGTTTGCTTAATTCTTCCCCACCCCTACTCTCCTAGCTAAAGTCCCATAAACTTCATAAACCCTTCCAACTACTCAAATATTTATGCACCAGATCTTGACCTTTGAATTCCTACAGGACTTTACAAGCTGTCCTATTAGATATGCATTACTGTCCTCATTTCATAGATAAGCAAACTGAGGCCCAGCGGAGTTAAGTGACTTGCCCAGGGTCCCACAGTTTGCAAGCAGCAGCAGGGCTGGGTCTGACTTGCTTGCCTTCCAAGTCCACACTTTTTTCCCCCCACATTGTGCCATGCTGCTTCCATGTATTAAAAATCCATGGAGGAAGGATGCAGTAAAAATGCTTATAAAGCAGTTATAATACAGCTTGTTGTGCCATAACATAGACACATCACATCCTTTGAACCATATAGGTAATAAACGCTTGGAGTAGCATAGTTTTTAAAGGGGGTTGTCAGTCCTGTTTCCCAAGCCCAGTATTAAAATGATATCCCAGGGTAAATGACAGGTGAGTAAGGTTAAGAGGGGGAAAAAAGCAATACGGTATAAGAAGAAAATATTAGAAACAGGACAGAAAAGAGAACAAAGTGTAATATAAGCTGACAATGCAGAAAAAAACTTCGAATATGGAAATACAGAATACGGGGCTTAGGGGCCCACAAAGCTAATACCTAAGTTAGGGGGCCTATGCCTACCGACAAGAAGCGCGCATGTGTGAGAGTTGATATTAATAACAGACAGCAGTACACATGGACAGAGTAGAACTCAAGAGAGACAAATAAGGATAGGTCGTGGGGACACAGGGTAGATTATGGCATGATGAGACGGTGGTGGCGCCAAACAGGGGCCAGAAGGGTACAGCAGGGGTCAAAGAGAAAGGTAAAAAGGTTCAGAGGGCACGGCGCCCCCAGACTCGAGGAAAGACTTGTCTTCCTCTCTATAGCTGGTTGGCATGATTTAAGATTCACATCCGCACCCCACAAAGCCTTTCTGGGTGGCTCCGGAAAGTGAGGGGGGGGTGTCACGTTCCCATTCCCCGGGGACTCCGCGAGGGGGCGGAGCGAGGCAGAGGGTCCTTACCCATAAAGATGGAGATGATGAGCCGCAGCGCCTGTTCCGACGCGCCCAGGGACGTCGCCAACTTGTTAAGGCTCAGCTCCTCGAACCCCCACCGCAGCACCCTCGCCAGCTCCGCCACCGTTCCCACATCCCCCTCAGCTGCGGACGCCATCTTTGCTCCGGGCGTCCCCCAGGGACCCCCCAGCTCCGCGCGCCCCGAATGTGGGCACAAGGCTGTAGCTTCAACCCCAATTCCGGCCCGGAGCCCGCCCACGGCGTGCGCATTGGCTGCGGGCCCGCCCAGCGGCTCCAGGCTCCCCCGGCTATTGGTCAGTCCGGGTAGGGGGCGGTGCCTAGCGCAGCAAGGTAGGCAGAGGGCGGGTCTGAACGTTTGTAAAGCAAAAGGTGACTCCCGCCGAGAATGAACGCGGGGCAGGCCGGGGGCGGGGCTTGGAATCGGGAACTGGAGTTGCGATTGGAAAAGTCTAAAGCCGGCGGCGAGGTGATTGTACAACTCGGTTCTAACCGCTTGGGGGAGGAGTCGGTGAGGGCGAGTGTCCGGCCGGCTCTTGCGCTGCCTTCCCATTGGCTGAGGCGGGAGCAGGCGACAGTCGAGGCGGGGGGGGGGGGGGGGCGTCGCCCGACCTCGAGGTTACTCTCGGTCGCCGGCGCGCCGGGGTTACTGGGGCATGTAACGGAGAGGGCGGGAATTCCTGGAGCAGCTTCGCGAGCGCCTCCTAACGGCACCTCCCGGCCGTTCTCAAACGGTTAGGCACGCCGCCTTCACTCCGCAAGGGTCTCCGGAGAGCCCAGAACCCCAGAACCCGGCTCCTTTGAGTTCATGCAGCCCTTTCACGTAATTTCCTATATTAAACCCTCACCTTCCCCCGAGAGGCGAGGAAACTAAGATATGCCGATTTAGTCCTTATTAGGTTCATTTGGAATAAACGATTTAACCTGTATTTAAGTAATACAGGTTCATGGTAAAAGTTCAAACAGTTTAGAGACTTAAAATAAGAGTTATTTCCTCCCACCTCGCTTCCCATTCTTACTTCCTACAGGTAACCACCGTTCGGATTGCACTAACAAAAATGTGTTGAGCACTTAGCATGTGCCTGGGACTGTGGTGGGCTCCCGGGAATATAATGATGAGCCCAAAGCCATGGAGAGGGGATGATGCGCTGTCATAGTAGTGTTAATGCATGTGTAATTGAAAGCAAAAGTAAGTGCTCTGAAGGAAAGGAGCGAGGTTCTAGGAGAGTATGTAACAAAAGAACACTAAGAGTTTCTTGTAATAACTGGAATTTGTGGAACATTCTTGTACAATTATAGCTTAAACTTCTGTAGCACTTTGCTCTTCACAAAGTACTTATATCCATATTATTTCATTTAATTTGGCTGTGAAATAGGATGTTTATTATTATAATGTCGTCTTACAGGCAGAGGCTTGGAGAAATTAAGGAACTAAGTTCCTTTTCCACTAAGTGGCAGAGACAGAATTTAAACTTAAATCTGTTAAATTTCACTTCCCTCCCCCCTTTCTAAGGAAAAAAATAAAAAATATGAAATATTCAGAACAGTTGAAAATAAGATCCCCCCTCCCTCCAGATTAGGAAACAAACATGTACATACAATTGAAGAGCCTAGTATATCCCTACCCTGTGTCATTTCCCTCCTTCCCTTCTCAGAGGTCAAAATTTTATTGACTTTGGTATTCATCAGTCCCATGCCTGTTTTTATATTTTACATACTGTGCACATCTAGAGAGAATATACAGTAAGTTTGCATGCTTTTAAACTTTATATTAATGGTATTACAGTGAATGGATCACTTTGCAGGTTGTTTTTATGCTTAATATCTTTATTGAGATACATTCATGTTTTTACCTGTAGCTCAAATCCACTCATTTTACAGTGATGTAATATTCCATTGTATGATTATGCTACATTTAATTTTTCACAGTCATGTTGAGAAATACTTGGATCATTTCCTATTTATTTATGTATTGTTTTATGACAAACAGCGCTGCAGTGAGCATTCTTCTTTAAGCAAGAGTGAAAGTTTCTCTAGGACTATGACTCCAAACCTTTTTTTTTTTTTAAATTAACTGAGCTCTCCTGTAAGAAACACGTTGCTATCCAGTATACACACATATTCATACACTAGACAACAAATACATATAATATTCACACAGACATACCCACAATACACGCTGCCATACAATGTGTGTGTTCTCTGACTTTCTATGCTATTTTAATTCGTTAAAAAATTGCTGATCAGGATTCACTAACTTGGTATCAATACCTACCAGTAGTTCATGATCCGCATTGAGAAAAGACTTCTCTAGTGTTTGTGATCAGGAAGGGAATTATGGGTTGTAGGTTATGCACACTTTTAACTTTATTAGATTTTGCTGAATTGAAGTGTTTGGCTAGATGTTATTTAAGATCCTTAAAACATCTGATTTGCTGAATCAGTAAAATATATTTGTATAAGCATCTAGTCAATTAGACTTTGTGTCAAAATGTAGAAAGTGTGGGACACCAGGCTGGCTCAGTTGGTTGAGCGACTGACTCTTGATTTCAGCTCAGGTCATAATCTCAGGGTCGTGAGATTGACCTCTGCCCGCCCATAGAGCTCCACACTCAGTAGGGAGTCTGCTTAAGATTCTCTCTCCCTCTCCTTCTGCCCCTCACCTTGCACACGAGCACACACTCTCTCTTTCTCAAATAAACAAATAACTCTTTAAAAAAATGTAGAAAGTTGTTTTTTGTTTGTGTTATACAACTGGATAACATGTTTGCCCCTTCTTGCGCTTTTGGTGTTCCCAGAGAAGGGTGGGCATAGGACAGAGGCTGTGTCTATGTTGACACACCAGGTGCCTATTTTCCTTTCTTCTGAAGTGTTTGGTGAGCCACATTCTCTTCATTCTTCCTATTGCTCCAACGCAGCACCTCTTTCTCCAGTTACAGTAACTGGTGAGTGGAAGAGAAGATTATATGGCCTCTCACTTTGTAATTAAACACATTCATTACGGGCTTACTAAGTCAGGTTCTGTGCTGGACCCTCAATACAAAGATGAATAAGAGACAGTCCCTCCCCTCAAGAAGCTCTGTAAGTAGTGGGAAGAGAGATGTGAAGAGATAATTGTAAAACTAAGTGGAAATGTTCATATAGAAATAAAACCTATTAGTGAGATCACTCTTCTCTTATTGCTGCTTTTCCCTGTCTTTCCCTTTCCTCTACTGCAATCTCAGTATGTCTTTCTATTTCTCCTTCCCTTCCTTCTTTCCTTCCTTCCCATTGGCTTCTTGCTTTCTGTCTATTATCATCAGTAGGGTTTCCTGTCTTAGAACACCTTGGCTTTCTCTGAAGTTACTGCCCTCTTTTTCCTTTTCCTCCCTACCGTAATTCCGTGAAAACAATCTCGCATTCTCATCATGGCAGAGATGGTTGGTACTCACTCAATATCCTCAATATCCATGCATGTGCCCGTGACTTCTCGACTCCCTTGCAGTCAGCATGTGACTAGGTATGGCAGATGGACTATAAGCAGAAATGAAGTGTCATTTCCTGGCCAAGGTGGTAAAGAGCCAGAGTGACTCCCAAATGTCTCTCTTCCCTGCTCTAGTAACCTTGCAGAAGCCATATGTTCTGTACGGCATTGTTATAAGTAGAAGAAGGAGCTCTAGGCTTGGCTTGAGTAAGAAATAAACCTTTGTGGGGTTAAACCCCAAGATTTAAAGTTACTGCTTCAACTTACCCCAACTAACACATTAACCCACCAGTCTTTATCCTGATTAAAATTTGGTATTCATTTTCACCGTTTATGAAACTAATCACCCAAAGACCACCAACTACCCCTTAATAGTTATATTTACTTTCCCTTCTCTATCTCAGATTTTTAATTTCCAAGAGCTCTTTTTTTTTATTGCTGGAATAACTTCTTTTTTCCCAGCATTCTTTAAAGATTTTATTTTTAAGTAATCTCTATACCCAACGTGGGGCTTGTACTTAGAAGCCCAAGATCAAGAGTAGCACAGTCCACTGACTGAGCCAGCCAGGTCCCAGCAGTCCTGTTTTATGTGCGCAATCTGCTATCTTAGCCTCCTAAGAACATAATTAGGGATTTTGGAGGAAGGTTTGTCTGTTTGTGTGTTTATTTACATTTGTCATTATCCTTTTATTCCCTGCATTTTCCCTTTTTCCTCTGGATTTTTTTTTCTCTTTGTTTCTTTTATCTCTTTTTTGATGGTGACTGTCCTTTCATATACAAACAAGGAATTACAAAGTTGATTGGATATAGGGATGATTTTATATATATATATATATATATAATATATATATATATATATATATATAAATAATTGGGCTGGGAGCCCTCTTTCAGTTGAGAAACTCCCAAATGTCAGTATGTGGAGGGTTTATTCTGTAGGATTCTTCAGTTTCTTCAGAGCAACCTGCCAGTCTCCTGCCAGGAAGGCATGTATGTTTTTAGCTCCATATCTCTCCCTTGTTCTTTGCAATGCCTACTGTTCCAGAGTCCAGAGTTTCTCACATCCATTTTTTCACATTATAGCATCAATTATCTGCCCGGTGCTGGTGGGGTTGGGTATTTACCTAGCCGTGATGAGTGGGAGAGGGCGCTTGAGTCTAGGCTTTCAGGCCTCCAATTTTGGCTCCGGGCTACTGCCCTCTGCTGTATCATCTAGCTCCCCTCCCCCACCATCTGTCCATTGTCCATTGTCCAAAAAATGTATTTAAATATTCATCTGAAACTGGGGTGCAGGGATGCAAGAGCATCTGGTTCTAGGGGTTCCAAACAGACTAGGTTTAGCCACTTGCCACTGACAAAATCCAAAGGCACAGAGATGAGTGGTGGTGAAACTAGAAAGGAATTCATTTCAGTGAGGCCAACACTAGTCAGACACAGGCTAATGTCTCAATGACAGTATCCAAAATGCTGAAAGTATTTCTGCACTTATATAAGGCAAATGTGGGGGTAGGGTCGGTGGGTACATGCAGGCGAGCAGTAGAGGCCAGGTCAGTCATTACCTTAGGGTCAATCATGGATGGTTGGGGTCTTCCTGGCTCAGGGGGTTTTGCTTGAGGGGTTAGTTTTGGTTCCATCACAGGATGTTTTGTTCACAGGGTCTTTCGCCTGAGTTAAGAGATAAGCTGGAAAGAAGAATTTAATCAGAAAGTTTGAGATCAAAATGGAAGTAGAAGTCCTCTTTCACCTTCACTTTGTCCTCATAGATTTATATCTTCCCCATTCTACCCTTCACTATTATTTTAGTGGGATCTTACCGAAGTCAATCTGCCAGCTTTATCAGCAGTCTCCTTCTTTGATTTAAAAATATGTTTTCTAGGGTGCCTGGGTGGCTCAGTTTGTTAAACATCTGACTCTCGGTTTTGGCTCAGGTCATGATTGATCTCATGGATCAGGGGATTGAGCCCTGTGTCTCAGGCTCTGTGCTCAGTGGGGAGTCTGCTTGAAGATTCTCTCCTTCTGCCCTCCCCCCATTGCGTCTCTCTCAAATAAATAAATAAATAAATAAATCTTTAAAAAAATTTAAAAACATTTTTCTAAATGGTCTACTTTAAAAAATACTTTTGAAGATTCTATTTATTTATTTATTTGGGGGGGAGGGGCAAGGCGAAAGAGAGAGGGGGCATCTCAAGCAGACTCCGTGCTAAGCACAGAGCCCCACACAGGGCCCAATCCCACAACCTAGAGATCATGACCCCAACCAAAATCAAGAGTCAGACACTCAGCTGACCAAGCCACCCAGGTGTCCCTAAAAAATACTTTTGGATAACCAGTTTTTCTAATAGTTTTATATCTTTAAAGAACATGCTTAGGTGTCTGTATTAGTCTGGGTTCTGCAGAGAAACAAAACCAGTGGGATCTATCTATCTATCTATCTATCTATCTATCTATCTATCTATCATCTATCTATCATCTATCAAATTGGCTCAGGTGAATATGGAGTCTGAGAAGTCCTAAGATCTTCAGTCAGCAAATTGGAGACCCAGGAGAGCCAATAGTGTAAGCTCCAGTTTGAGTCTGGGTCCAAAGGCAGGGAAAGACTGATGTTCCAGCTTGAAGACAGGCAGAGAGAGCAAATTTTCCCTTACTCAGCCTTTTGTTCCATTCAGGTTTTCAAAGGCATGGATGAGGCCCACCTCCTTGGGGGAGGGCAGTCTGCTTTACTCAGTCTACATATTTAATCATTAATTTCATCCAGAAACACTTTTATGGACCCAGAATAATGTTTAACCAAATATCTGGGCACCTCGACGCCCAGTCAAGTTGACATACAAAATTAACCATCACAAGTCTATCTCTTGTCAACTTGGCATCCATATATATCTCCTTAAACCATACTTATTCTACAAATAAAGACCACAGGAAGGTCATATTTCCACCTAACACAATACCACAATCCTGTGTACAAGTGAAAATACACCAACCTCTTCACCAGAAGAGGAGGTGAAGTCATTGAGTGATGTTTACTCTTCTCCTTGATATCTCATTACTTAAATACTATGATATAAAATTAAAAATACTTAAATACTATGATATAAGAGAGGGAAGAAAACAAAGATATTTGATATGTATATATTTATAACAAAATACAGAGGAATATTCATGAGTATTACAGTCTTCATTTCTGTAACATCACATGGTCATAGCTGCTATTTATAACTACCTTCTTCCGTTATCTATTCTGTACTCTCTTTGCCTTCAGCAAGCGACTCAGTTGGTAGTGGTTCTTCACCTGGTGAAATTGATGGAGGAAAGATGTTACGGTTCGAAGCCGACGGCCAAGAAAGAATTCTTGAGATGTTTTTGGTGCAAAAAAGTGGTTTTATTAAAGCACGGTTTTATTAAAGGCAAAACCCAGAGTACAGTGGCCTATCCAGCCTGGGGGAAGCTGTGGACACAAGTTAGAGCCATTGGGTCCTGTTAGAAGACAGTCATCCAATTCTGGGCCTCCTTTAACTGCAGTCAAGATATTAAGGGCTATTCCGTTTTGGAGGGCCATCTTTTGAATTTGTGTAATAAAAGATGATCCATTGTCCCTTTGTAGGGACCAATGGAGCCCAAATCTAGGGACAATTTCTCTTAGCAACATTTTTGCACCTCCATGGCCTTTTTACCCAAATAAGTAGCCTGGTGTAAACCCTGTATTACCTTCCATTGTTTATTTTTAGGTATAAAGATTTTTCCCTCATTATTAACAAGTCAGTCCTGTGCATTTTTGAATATCCTTGTTCCCGGGCTATGTGAATTTCTTGGTCTGAATAGACTGGACTTACAGACTTTACTGGAGTTAAGACTGGTAAAAGACTTAATACTTGTTTATTTTGTGCTGCCTGCTTGGCTGAACAGTCTACTGAATTGTTTGCTTTAGATTCTAAGGTCATATCCTTTGAATGTCCTTTGAGGTGAATTACAGCTACCTCCTTAGGTAGGTATACAGCCTCAAGAAGAGTCATAATTTCATGCCCATATTTGACTGGGGAGTTATGGCTTGATAAAAATCCCCTTTCCTTCCAAATTGTTCCATGGGCATGAAGGACTAGGAAGGCATATTTGGAGTCAGTATAAATACTAATTTTTAAGGCTTTGGCATTTGTAAAGCAGGAGTGAGCGCTATAGCCTACCCTGCTTTTCTTATTCCCCTTTCCATGAAACTATTGCCATCAGTAAACCAACTGTCTGCATTTTCAATTGGGGTATCTTTTAAATCTGGTTGACTAGAATAAACAAGATCAATAACCTCTGAACAGTTATGCTCTACAGAAATACGAAGGTCAGGTCCAGGCATAAGGGTAGCTGGGTTTAAAGTTTGACAGGTTTTAAGTATTATTTCAGGCATATCTATAAGTGTAGCCTGGTATTTAATTAGTCAGCCTCCCATCATTCATTCGTGGCCTTTGGTCTCTAAGACACTCTGGACCTGATGTGAAGTCATTACAGTCAGGGACGTACCATAGTGAGCTTTGAGGTTCTTTCTACTAGGAGGGCTGTTTTATGCTTGTCTAAAGCCTTTACTTGCAATTTTATATCAATAGAGGTGGCTTCCAGGATAAATGTGACTAAGGCATAAAACCATCAAGAAGCCTTTGAGGTCCAGCTTTAACAATGTCCTAATTACAAGGAATCACTGGCAAGTGGGAGAAGACTTGTCTCAAGAGATAAGGGCATCCCCAAGTGCATCATCCAATCCAATCATAAAGAAATTGGGGTCATCCCTTATCTCCACAAGTCCATAGTTAACCCCATAGAGTGGGGTACACTCTGGCTTTTAAGGAGAAATTTTTTCATCCCAGCCACACAGAATTGGTCGAGGTGATAGCTGAGTTATACAGTTGTTGGGGAATCAATCCCATTTTTCAGCTGTTCAAATAATCATGGGGTCCTGTTATTATCCCTACAGAATAACAAGGAAGAAGATTGTATGTACATGAGCTATTGTGGCAATTTTTCTCAAGTTTACCTCAAGTTCTCTAGCTTAGGTAAACAACATTCAAAGACAATCGGAACTAGAGTTTGACATCTGCAAAGGTGTGTTATTGAAACATAATTTTTCTCTCTAAAATAGCCCTTACTTCTAGAGATAGCCAAATCAAGACCAATTTACTTACAAAACAAGTCCAATTTTAACAAATTTGGCCTAATGATTTACATAAGCTCAGCAAGAATAGCAATTGGCCATATAGATCTTTTAAAATCTGCTTTGCTGGAACTTTTATAAGGAATCTACATTGAACTTTAAGTGGCCTCAAGGCCAGAAGCCAAGCCAAATAGTTGCCTTCAGGCATGCCTGCAGTACCCTTAGATTTGGGTGAATTCCTCTTCATGAGGTCCCCAAAGTATCTTGAGGTTCCTACACCTGCCAGGAAGTGACATTCTTTACTCACCTGGTTGAGGCTGCTGGGTACTCTGTAAGCAAGGGATCAGGCCAACAGTTCCAAGGGGCTTTATGGCTCCATGTTTCATAAAATCAACCTTAGTTCCTTAAAGCTGTCTGGTCATATCTGAGTCTATGCATGTCTCTTAAATATGACATTCTAGTCAAAACCTTGGTAAAATAACTGATGTTCCCAATGGTGTCCTGTTAAAAGGAGAACAGATTATTATTGAACTTATGCAAATGACTATGATTGCCATGGAAGAAAGAATACTTACTGAGACCTTTTGAATTTCAGAAGGTTCAGGTAGAGAGAGAAGTTAAATGCTTCAATTTGTTCGCAAATGAATACTTTATCATATTTCTGTAAATTATAGATATCTTAAGAGAAGGTGTCCTTAATCTGGAAGAGTAAACATTAGAGAACCGTCAATGTTTCAAACAAGAATCAAAAAACTATAATCATCTTTTAAGTTCATTTAGTCCTATGTTACTAACTCTTGTTCAGTTTGAATGCAGCCTTTCAGTTAGTTCTGAAAATTCTTACCCATTTCAGTTTATGATCTTAAAGATATTGAACACCTGTGTTTGTCCTAAAAGTCCTTTATACGACTCTCCTTGAAGATGAAACTCATTTTGCAAGAGAAAAAGAACAATTAGAAATGACAAAAACTCAAAAATGGACATTGTTAATGATCTGATATGAGAGTTCATTATGATGCAATTGACAAGGAAATTCAGTTATTTCTGTGACAAGTAACACTTCAATAATCAGAATATTGAGTGATGGGGCGTCTAGGTGGCTCAGTCGGTTAAATGTCTGCCTTCAGTTCAGATCATCATCTCAAGGTCCTGGGATCAGCCCTGCATCAGGCTTCCCGCTCAGCAGGAAGTCTGCTTGACCCTCACCCTCTGCTCCTCCTGCTTATGCTTTCTCTCTCTGAAATAAATAAATAAAATCTTAAAAAAAATATCGAGTGATGACCTTATGCCAGAATGTAACGCAGACAATGAGGCTTTGTTCACGTTTAAATCTTGGGGAAGTTTGTTAAAACCTTAGAAAGTTTTAAAGCACATGTTTAAATAAGATTAGGGATCATTAAAGACCTGATGAAGGCAAAGCATAGAAACTGGTTTTTCTGGGCAGGCAAAGAGAACACAGCTGTTTACATTTTCTTATCAAGAGCAGACCAACAATCCGGTGTGTCTTTTTAATACAGAGAAAGCAGACTTTAAATCTTACACCAGTATACTTTGAAAATCCATTCATTTCAATATTAGTCTGTCCTGACCATATATAAAATTCCTTTCCAAAGTTTTCCCATCACAAACTTTTCTACAACTTTGCATTCAGATTTTGTCCCAAGCCATTTCTCTCCAAACAACCAGTCTTATTTAGGACAAAATTGCTTTCTTTTACCTTCAACAAAAACGTTTTCCCATTCCCTATATCTTTCTTACACATACAGAGTAATTTTCCTTATTTCCATCAGTCTCAATTACATTTAGCAGAATTTTGCACTCTTAGAGACCTTAGTCTCCAGTGAAAACTGAATAGTAACCAATCGTAAACTGTTACACCAGAATTCTTTAGACAAATTTAGGCAAATTTATGAATCAGTTAGGTACAAATCATGCTTACCAATGAACTCAAATATCCTTAGTTTCTCTGCAAGAAGAAGTCAAAAGCTGGGGTGCCTGGGTGGCTCAGTCATTAAGCGTCTGCCTTCAGCTCAGGGCGTGATCCTGGTGTTCTGGGATCGAGCCCCACATCAGGCTTCTCCGCTGGGAGCCTGCTTCTTCCTCTCCTGCTCCCCCTGCTTGTGTTCCCTCTTTCACTGGCTGTCTCTCTCTCTGTCAAATTAAAAAAAAAAAAAAGAAGTCAAAAGCACAAACCTACATCCAGGAATCAATGCTTTAGCACTTTATCTTATTTGGAAAAGACCTAGATGTCCCATAAATTTAATCCCATTTGTCATTCACGCAAAACTTTAAAGTTTCAGGTTACCAAAGACTTTGAAATCTAATTTAACAATTACCCACGAAAACTTTGAGACAGACGAGCTTAACCATCATTTTAAGTTATCTTTTTGCTAACAAATTGCAACAGATATAACATGAGCTTATTTGACCTTTAGCAAACCTTGGCAGAATAAAAGTTTCACATTTAACGCTGATAACTTTATTTTTTATTAATTAATTAATTTTTAAATTATGTTCAGTTAGCCACTGGATAGTACATTACTGGTTTTTGTTGTAGTGTTCAATGATTCATTAGTTGAATATAACACCCAGCACTAATCACAACATGTGCCCACCTTAATACCCTCACCCGGCTAATGCTGATAACTTGAAAGACGTGTCTATCTTAATTAAACCAACAAAGTTAAATTAGTTTAAATATTGAACATGTTTCACTTGGGTCCACTTAAATGTCAATCAATTTGTTCCCCATTGTCAGTTTTTTTTCAAAGATTTTATTTATTTATTTGACAGAGATAGAGACAGCCAGCGAGAGAGGGAACACAAGCAGGGGGAGTGGGAGAGGAAGAAGCGGAGGAGCCTGATGTGGGGCTCGATCCCATAACGCCGGGATCACGCCCTGAGCCCGAGGCAGACGCTTAACCGCTGTGCCACCCAGGCGTCCCCAACATTGTCAATTTTTTTTACCTGAGATGCTGGTGGGGAAATCTGAAGAAGAGGGTGTTAAGTCAAGGGGGTGCTCTTCCTGCTCCTTGTCAGCGAGGGGAGAAGGAGCTATGGTGCTGAGGCACCGAGGATGGTGCAGAAGTCAGTTACGCAGGCTACACCCAAGGCGGTGCAGAAACAGGAGGAGGGGGAGGGGAAGGCAGAAGAGGTGAGGTGCTGCTGGAAAGCAGAGAAAAAGAGTTCCTGGTTCTAAACCTCGTCAGCTTGGACACATGAGCAGATGCCATGTTTTTTTCCACCGAAGTGGAATTAGGTAGTCCATGTCAGGCTGGAGAAGACAGGGAATTTCCCCCTAACAAAGGGAGTTTTGGCAGCTGCTTAGGAATATTCCTTTAAGTCCCTGTCCCCAGGTAGACCACCCATAGCTGGCTCTGATTATAGCCATTAACCCCACATCTATTAGGAGGAGGAGTAGTAAGAGAGTGCATCCCCTTTGCTAGGGATGGGCTGTGCTTCCTCCAGCAACCTGGGGTTATTCGGAGGAGGCCTATTTAGATAATTATCATCTAATATGTCAGGAGGGAGTTTACTGGCCTGGTTACTGATCAAACGTGTTCTACAAGAGGCCCTTAGGTCTGGGTCCTGATCTACAGCCCTGTTTCCTGCAGAAGAGATCTAACAGACAGATCCTCCTCAGTCCTTGGGAACTGAAGAAGAAGCCTACTGAGGCCATGCTAGAGAAGGTCCATTACCAAAAATCAACCTCCCCACCCCCCGAAACCAGACTCCTGGGTCCCACACAGGATATGTCAGAATTTCCGTGTGTCAAAAGTGACTGGAGGCATCCCTCGAACAAAATCGCTATTGATCACCATCCTGCCTTACCATGAAGGCATTCCTGCTATAAAAGTCCCCATAGGAGGGATGCTGGTGTTCTTCCCTTTCCCCATCACACCCTAGGCTACAGATGGGTGCCTCGTGAATGAACCGGGATACCTTACTGTGCTGTCTCCTGTCCTGAGGGTCACGCTTTATTTTTCCTTGCCTTCAAGAACCTGCTGTTTTTAACCCATGGAAAACACTAGAAATGTTTTACAAGGGGAAATTACCCAATTTTGTAGCTTGTGTAGTTAGTAGTGGACATTGACAGAAAACCATAAAGATAAATCCATCATGGCTCTAAACGACATTCCAACACATGTAGTCTCTGCAGGCAGCTTCCCTAGGAAACAGTCCCTGGATGGATTTTAGTTCAGTCGGGTCCTGGTTTCAGCTGGCTTCCACTGGAGGTCCGGTGGCCAGAAGTGGCCCAGTAACAGGCCAAGAGCTATTTCTCAAAAGGGAAGTATTATCTGCAGAGGATGTCAGGGATTTGCTCCAAAATTCTGAGGGCCTACACTATGATCCTCCTCTAGGGACCTGCTGAAGGCTCCAGACAGCATCACTATATGCCGCTGACACTTTCAACATCATTGCATCTGCTGGATCATCTGCCCAAGTGATAAAGCAGCTCACACAGCAGTCTGGACCAGTTGAGGCATCTTCTGTTACTCTGGACCCCACTCCAAACTAGCAGTTTTTGGAGTCACTTGGTAAATGGGCCAGAGTAATAAACCCAAATGTGGAATATGTTGCCTCCAAAATCCAAAGAGGTCCACTAGGGGTCACGCCTCTTTTTTGATTGTAGGAGAAGCCAGACACAACTTCTCCTTTACCTTTGAAGGGATGTCTCAAGATGTCCCACGTCATTGGACCCCTAGAAAGTTTACTGAGGAAAAAGCTCCCGAAATTTTGTTGGATTTATGCCTTGCTCTCTGACATGCAAATGTCTTATCAATAAGTCTAGAGTGGTGGCTGCTTCTTGCTCATTAAGTCCAATCAGCATAATGTCATCAATGTAATGGACAAGTATGATTATTTTGTGGAAGGGAAAGGCAATCAAGATCCTTGAGAACTTAATTATGACATAAAGCTAGAGAGCTGATATGCCTCTGGGGTAAGACAATGAAGGTTGAGTTGTTGGCCTTGCCAGCTAAAAGCAAACTGCTTCTGACTGTCTTTACTAACTGGTATCAAGAAAAAAGCATGTGCTGGATTAATAGCTGCATACAAGGTACCATGGTGTGAGATAATACAAAGTATGTGTATTGGTCTCTGCCTGCAGTTCCTGGCACAGAGCTTCTAAAACCCTTGTAATTTTCTAAGTGATAAGAACGCTAGGAACATCTCTTGTTCTAATATTGGTCTTTGACCTCTTTTCCTGATGTGGGGTTCCCTGAACACTTGTAATTTCCTGGGTGACAGGTATGTCTTTTGTTCTAATGAGGCAACTCTGGATGGGCTCCTCAAGGGCTCCTGCTTGAAGGCTGGTACCAGGAAAGACCAAGCCATGATTAGAAGCTTGGAATTTTCAGCCCCAACTTCCCATCTCTTAAGAAGGGAGAAGGGCTGAAAATAGAGTTAATAATCAATCACGCCTACATGACAAAGCCTCCATAAAAATCCCAGTGGGATGCGATTCCGAGAACTTTCAGGTTGGTGAACACGTGGAGGTTCTGGGAGAGTGGTGCCCCACTTCCCACATGCCTTGCCCTATGCATCTCTTCCATCTGGCTGTTTCTGATTGTGTCCTTTTATAATAATCCAGTGATTCAATAAGAAAAAAAACCAAACTCTCTCTCTCTCTCTTTAAAGATTTTTAAAATTTATTTGACAGAGAGAGCGAGAGAGCACAAGAAAGGGGAACAGCAGAGGGAGAGGGAGAAGCAGGCTCCCCGCTGAGCAGGGAGCCAGACTCGGGGCTCAATCCCAGGACTCTGGGACCATGACCTGAGCCAAAGGCAGATGCTTAATGATCTGAGCCACCCAGGCACCCCAAAAAAACCAAACTCTTGAACAAACAAAATTTGATGAGCTTCGGAGCTGGTAAACATATCCACATTTAGAGAGGACGGTACACCCCAGTTTTGTCTTGACAGAAGCTCCTGCACTCAGGACTCTTCCAGACCTCGCTGTCGGTACCTTTCATCTGGCTGTTCATCTATGTTCTTCATAATATCTTTCATAATAAACTGGTGTTAAAAAGAAAACCACAGACCCAACATGGTGTCCCTTAGGTTAAGGCTCCAAGTCAGTAAAACCAACAATTAATACTTAACCTACCTGCAGTTTCAACCTCCCAGGAATGTAAGCTTTAGCCAGTCAACATGGAATTTCCTGGTCAATACTAGGAAATTTACTGATAGACCCTTACCATTCCCCTTAGGAGGGCAACCTTTACTAACCAATGCATTCCTTGCTAATAAAGTCCCTTCTTCTTCTTCTTTTTAAAATGCCCTTTGGGGCACCTGGGTGGCACAGCGATTAAGTGTCTGCTTTTCGGCTCAGGGTGTGATCCCAGCGTTGTGGGATCAAGCCCCACATCAGGCTCCTCTGCTATGAGCCTGCTTCTTCCTCTTCCACTCCCCCTGCTTGTGTTCCCTCTCTTGCTGGCTGTCTCTATCTCTGTCTAATAAATAAATAAAATCTGTAAAAAAAATAAAATGCCCTGTCTCTGCATTTATTTATTTTTTAAAAGATTTTATTTGTTTATTTGAGAGAAAGAGCACTCGAATGGGGCGAGGGGCAGGGGGAGAAGCAGACTCCCTGACGAGCAGGGACCCTGATATGGGGCTCAATCCCGGCACCCAGGCACCCCACTCTCTCTGCCTTTAAAACCTTTCTTTTGTCAGTGGAGCTTCCCTCTACTCTCTATATGGGATGCTGCCCAATTCATGAGTTATTTAATAAAGCCGATTAGATCTTCAAACTTACTTGGTTTTTGACTTGTTTTTTAAATGCTGGTAAACAGAAGTAAATGTTTCCCTGAGTTCTGTGAATCACTCTAGAAAATTAATCAAATCTAAGAAGGGGTTTTGGGAACCTCTGATTTATAGTCAGTCAGTCAGAAGCACAGGTTGCACTTAATGGGGCAGTCCTTCGGGACTGAGCCTTCACCTGTGGGATCTGACACTATCTCCAGATAGATGATGTTAGAATTGAGTTAACTTTTGTAGGACACCCAATCAGCATCCACTGAGAATTGGAGAATTGCCTGGTGGCATTACATTGAAGGCATGGAGAAGGACCAAGGAGAGAATCTTGGAGAACATCAAAATGTACAGGGCAGGTAGAAGAGCTTGAGACGGAGCCGAAGCAAGAGCACAAGCAGTAAGCAGGAAATCAAGACACAGTAATACCAGGACGGTCAAAAGAAGACAGGGCTTAAGGATAGGTGAGTTCCAATAAAAGATGATAGAGTAAAGATTTACTCACTTACTTCCTAAAACACCACAATTAACAATAAGATGAATATTAGAAAAGAACATTCCATCTGCAACAAAATTAGAATGTGGCAACAGCCCAAATCATTGATTATAAGGAATATCTGCTAAGTACAGCAAAAACTTGAACTAAAACAAGAAAGGACACCTAAAACAGATACTTCCCAAATATCAAGAGTCATACATTTCTCTAAAAGTGAGTGAGAAGGCCCTAAGAGGCCTACTTAAGCATCCTTTGCTAGGACAATGAGGATTAGGAGCACAGATGTGTCATGGTTGAAGCAGAGAACACTCTTCAACAAAGTCCCAGCATGCACCACAGCTGGGGAGGCAATGCGGGTGCCATCTTTATTTTGTCTGCTGTTTCCCAGACTCTCACTGGGAAAAAATTGCCTGGAAGTGAGGCAGGAATAAGGAAGGACCGCATCAGCCAATTTTATGAGCTGGTGATTTTAGACAGCTGAACAGAGATAACCAAACAGCAAATATCTAAATAAAATATACCTGTAAACTCTGAAAGCTATATGCAGAACTGCCATATGGAGCACTGTCAAATGATGTGCTTTTCCAAAAGTAAGGCGGAGGAAGGTGGGGTGGGGGAAGATGCAAAAAAAAGAGGAAGAGAGATGTAATAAAAGATGTGATAGAGCAGATAATATATCAAAATTGGTTAGAAAATATCTTGATGCCACAAGATTGCATTGAAACTGTCAGTTCCCTCCAAGAACATCCCTCACTCCTTCCCCAACATTATTTGAGAGCCAAGATGAGAAATACACAAACAAATCTGAAATGATACCTATGAACAAAAACCATTCCCAATGAAGAGGGAGAAATGACTCCAGTAGAAAAGACAGTACTGACAGCCCATGGTGTGATCTGACAATAGAGATACACAAAATATCTCCATTGGAAGCTCTCTCTCTCTTTAAAAAAGATTTTATTTATTTATTTGAGAGAGAGAGAAGGAGCACAAAATGGGCGGCGGGGGTGGGGGAGGTGGGAAGAGGGGTAGAGGGAGGGGGAGAAGCCGGCTCCCACCTGAACAGGGAGCCTGACTGCGCAGGGCTCAATCCCAGTACCCTGGGACCATGACCTGAGCTGAGGGCAGATGCTTAACTGACTGAGCCACCAGGTGCTCCAACAGTGAGGCATTTCTGTAAGTGAAGGCTAACTTAGGTGTAGTTTTGTGATCTGGGCCCGGCCACAGGGGCAGCTCCCATTTTGTGGGTCTCACTAATATGAATTAACCTTTGCACTTTCCTCACTTTACATTACTGTGCAGATTTAGCCTTTAATGGGTTTCTGTGTGATAGCAGGAGGCTCCTTCCATGAGATGTTATAGTCCCTATAGTATACAGGGACGAAGTTGCCAGGTGATAGCAGATAAGAGTGTTTATGAACATGGGGCTGGAGATCCAACATAAGTGGGTAGAGGGCAAGAACCAGAAAAATGTTACTGGGACCTCATCTATATCCATAGCTTGGGGGAAATATGCATTGTATATGGAGGCACTGGCAGAGACTACTGGCTGCTCACCAAATTCCAATCTCTTCATCCTTCTGGGCACTCAACCCACAGTTAGGTGTGACCTCGTGGTTGAGTTCTAGCCAATGGAAGATGAGTAGCAATTATGTGGACCACACCCAGGCCTGGCCCATAGAAATCTCCCACTGTGTGATGCTCCATGTTCTTTCTTGCAATGGCTCTGGAAAGAATGTACTGAAAATGGCCTGGCCTTTAAAGCTGTCTTGCTGACCTGGGACACTTTTGGACTGTTTATGTGGGTAAACAATACATTTACATTGTGTCTGAGCAAAAATAGTTTTTTAGATTTGTTATTGCATTAGCCTACCTAATTAATAGAGGGGTTCATCTAATATGTGTGTATGTCCTGCCACTGTATATACCTGCAACATGGGTGTTTGGAATGGAAATGGAGGCTCAGAGATCATTGCAGATTTTGAGAATACTTGTTAACTGTAAAGAAACTAAGGTTGAAGAGGTGCCCTGGGCTGGTGTAGGGAGCTTGGCAAGATTTTCAAAAGGAAAGAAAATATGGACGCAGTTTATAGAGCTTCTGATGAATAACAGCAGGAAATGGGGCTTCCTATAAAGTGATCAAAAGGGCTCTAACTCAGACAATGAATTTCAAAAAAGAACAAAGATCTTCCTAGAAAAAGACTTACAAAGTGTTAGATGGAGCAAAGTGTGAATTTGGGATCAAGACCAGAGTCCCACACTTGAGTGTTTCACCAGGAAGACAGGCTGCATATTGGGTCGTTGGGCAGTGGGGAAGGCTGCTCAACTTACTGTGGAAATGATGAAGTTGTGGGCATTCTCTGAGGATGGGTGCCCCGACTCAGAGATGCTGGGACTCAGGAGTTATTTTCTTCCCTCTCTCAAATCTGGGATAGAAATCCTTTCCATGCACCTGAGAAACATCTCATTTCTACTGCTGTTCCAATTAGCTATTGCAGAAAAATTAAAGCACTCCAAAACTCAGTGACTTAAAACTAAAAAAAATACTTTTTTTCTGAACACAATTATTATATAAAATTAATGCATATGAACTTATAGTGTAATAAATCATATTAAAATCATTGTTTTACTTTCACTATTATCCATGCTCTTGAAGTTCTTCCATCTATTGGAGTATATGGTGAAAGTATGTAATGGTGTGCTATGCACAATCCTTCTCAACTCTGTGTTCTGTAATATCATGTTGGTACCTTGAAATTGGCTGTGGTGGAGAGCCTTACATCCTAGAAATTGGCGAACACTACATATCAGGGCTTGATTTATTGCTTTGTTGATTATCTAGACTTAAGAGAGTGATGGAAAATATTAATAATACAGAATAAACTATAGCTGTTACATTGCATACAGGAGGAAAAAAGTGATGACATATTCTTCCAGTATTTGAAAACTATTATCTGATTAAACAAGTAAGTGCTTACATTTTTGATGAATGAAGTTCTGAATTATGTCTTACTTCTGTTTGTTTTTACTTCTGCTTTATTAACATAAATGAAAATATCAACCAAAAAATGCTCTTTTTTCTTTATTATCTTTCATAGCTCTGGATGTTCACTTGTCTTAGCTAAGCAGTTTGCACCAGGGTGTCTCATGTGATTACAGTCAGATGAGACTAGAGTCATCTTGAAAGCTTTGTCACTTTACATGTCTGGTGTTGAGGTTGATGTTGATTGACAGCTGCAACCTCAGTGAGCTCAGCCAGAACACATACTTGTGGCCTCCATATGGCCTGGGCTTTCCCACAGCATGGCCTCTGGGTTCCAGGAGTGAGTATGCTATGAGGACCAGGTAGGTTCAGGATGGCCTTTTCTAACCTAGCTTTAGAAGTCATATCAGATCAATCCCACTGCACCCTCTATTGTTGTAATAGTCACAAGCCCTCAGCCACATTTGGGGGGGAGGAGACGTAGAATGTCAAAGAATTTTGGGACACATTGAAAAACCACTACAACTGGGATCATAGGACTTTGAGGCAATTTTCTTGTCTTCCTCTCCTACTAGAAAGTAAGTTCCTTGAAGGCACTGGGATTCTCATTAGTGTTCGGATTTCTCAGCAAATATTAGGCATTCAACAGCTGTTTGCTGGATGGATGAATGAATTAGCATAGCAATATTGGAGATTTCAATAAGCTATCATTAGAGAGAAGATGTTCTGTTTGTGAGAAGTAGAACATTTGGAGGAACTGCCTTCTGTCATTGAATTCTGAAGACACAGGGAAGCCATTAAAGCTTTAAAAAATGTAAATAGACTTGTCATTAAGGAAGATTAATTTTTTAGTTTGTGTAATACAGATTTAGGGATGGTGAGCAAGGAGGACCGGGGAAGTTTGAAGGCATCTATCCACATGAGATGTAGAGGCTCTGCTTGGACTAGAGGAGTGGATGAATGGCAGTGAAAAGACAGAAACAAGCCTCGGCAAGAACTGGGGGTGAGGAAAGGAAGAATGAAAGATAATTAAAATTTGGGGGCACCTGGGTGGCACAGAGGTTAAGCATCTGCCTTCGGCTCAGGGCGTGATCCCGGCGTTATGGGATCGAGCCCCACATTCAGGCTCCTCCGCTATGAGCCTGCTTCTTCCTCTCCCACTCCCCCTGCTTGTGTTCCCTCTCTCGCTGGCTGTCTCTATCTCTGTCAAATAAATAAATAAAATCTTTAAAAAAAAAAAGAAAGATAATTAAAATTTGAATCTCGATGGCTGGGAAAATGGTAGGGTCATTAACAGGCAAAGGGAAGGCAGAGTAGGACCATAGTTGAAATGCTAGCCCGTCAAGTACCATTTGAAATCTCAACTCTTCTGTGGAGCTTTTCTGATTTCTCCTTAGCCAGATGAAGTATCTTACTCCTTGTCACTTGGTTATATTCTGTCATGTTGCTTAACGACCTCTACCTTGTATGAGGATTCTGACCCTATCACCTTTGAGTCCCATGTAGAATCGATGAGAGAAAAACTCTTAAAGAGCAGAGATGCCCTTCAACAGATGGCTGGATTAAGAAGATGTGGTCCATATATACAATGGAATATTACTCAGCCATCAGAAAGAATGATTACCCAACATTTGCAGCAACATGGACGGGACTGGAGGAGATTATACTAAGTGAAATAAGTCAAGCAGAGAAAGACAATTATCATATGGTTTCACTCATTTATGGAACATAAGAAATAGCAGGAAGATCAGTAGGAGAAGGAAGGGAAGAATGAACAGGGGGGTAAACAGAAGGGGGAATGAACCATGAGAGACTATGGACTCTGGGAAATAAACAGGGCTTCAGAAGGGAGGGGGGTGGGGGACTGGGATAGGCCGGTGGCGGGTATTAGGATGGCACAAATTGCATGGTGCACTGGGTGTTATACATAAACAATGAATCATGGAACATTACATCAAAAACTAAGGATATACTATATGGTGACTAACATAACATAATAAAAAATTATTAAAAAATAATAAAGGCCTGATATAAGGAAGGCCATTTTAGATTTCTTTCTAAGTCAACATGACTGTACATAAACTTTGTTTCAGCCAGAAGCCTGATTTATGACCCATCAAGTATGCATTGTGCATCTGCTTTATAAATGAGTAGCTTATAGGAAAACATCTTGTCCTTAAGATATTGATCAACGCTCCTGTTCCCTACATTACATGACATTAAAACTAGTGATTCCTGCCTACATGTTAATCTAATCTCTTTGAAAGAATTTACCTTTGGCATAACAATTTACAGATTTTTATGTCAAAAAGTATATAACCCTGTAAAAACTATTCATTCCCTGGAGCACTTGTGAATATTGTGTTTCCTGGGCAGCTGTCCTAATCTGTGTTAGAATAAAATTCTCTCTATTTTTAAAAAAAAAAATCATATTAGAGCTCTTTCTGGTCAACTTTCATGGACATTTCTTGGCTTAGCTGGTAGGACATCAGAGAAATCCACCTGAGGCCACCTGAGGTCTGCTAGAACCTGGCACCTGGTACCAGCATGAGCCCTTTGTACCCCTGTGGCTTCTCAGCAACCTTTGAGTGGATCAGTGAGTTCTGATATCCAGACCTCCTTATTTTAAGTTGACAATCCTGACTTTTATTCAAGCTTTTTTTAGATTGATTTTGTTTGTACCGGTAAGATTTTTCTGGGTAGGAAACCTATGGACAAAGGCATAAAACTTGGGTTGCTATTTCATATTTTGTTTTGATTTGGCAATAAAACTTTGAAGACTGGGTAATGCTAACTAGTCAGAAAATGAGAGACTGAATTATTTCGCACTGAAGAGAAGGGACACTAGCTCCTTTTAACCAAAAGTTATTCTCATGAGACCAAGGACTTAATGGGAGTATCTGAGGTTATTCCTCAAGATGAGAAGTGGTCCCACAGGGAATTCCATTTTCTTCACATAGTGAATAAAGTTTGGCTTGTCTGGAGATGCACGCATGAGGATTGCTCTTCCATGCTGGAGCCCCCATGGCAGTTTTGGCTCACCAGTGGGAAACCCTGAGACCCCTTAGAATGTTTCACAGCCTCCTGGAAGTGTCGCTCATAAATTATACACTTCAATCACTATATTTTTCTCTCCCAGGAGAGAAAAACTAAAGCCAAAAGAAGATGGGAAATCATACTTTTAAAGCTGAACTCCTCCCGAAGGCACAACAGCCACCCACAGGAACTCCCGCCGGTTTATGTAGCATACACATAGGACTTCTACTCGCAAGTATTTGACTAAATGGGAGAACTTAACAAAAGATAATCTAAGTCTTAGATGGTCAAAACGAGGTTCGTTTGAGTTACCAAAAATAGTTTTCTTGCGAGCACAATTGGAAAAAGCCAGCTATAAAACGAATGGGAAGCTTATTTTAAGTGGTATTTAGAAGCTTCAAAACATGGTAAGGATAAGATGTCTTCCTTACAGGAAACTAACAAAAAACTTTTATACTCTACTGCTAGAGAAAACTTCGGAAACAACTGCCAGCTTCTCTTTCCCACCTTCACCCTCTTCTGCTCCTTTACACCCCCTTCTTTTTGAATTTCCCTGCCCTGATTTACCTGCTTTGGCTCTACTTCCTTTCCCAAAGGAAGAACCCCCCAAAACTGAGGGGATTAGCAATTACTGTGGCTCCCTTTAAGGAAAAACATGTGTCAGGGAGAGTTGAGCCAGCACTTACTTATACCCCCTGGACCACAACAGAGCTTAAAAATTTAACTAAAGATTTCCTGGGACGCCTGGACGGCTCAGTCATTTAAGCTTCTGCCTTCAGCTCAGGTCTTGATCCCAGGGTCCTGGGATGAGCCCCATGTTGGGCTCCCCATTAAGCTCATGGGGGAGGGGAGGAATCTGCTTCTCCCTCTCCCTCTGCCCCTCCCCCCTGCTCATGCACTCTTTCTCTCAAATAAATACAATCTTTTTTTTTTTAAAGATTTTATTTATTTATTTGACAGAGATAGAGACAGCCAGCGAGAGAGGGAACACAAGCAGGGGGAGTGGGAGAGGAAGAAGCAGGCTCCTAGTGGAGGAGCCTGATGTGGGGCTCGATCCCATAACGCCGGGATCACGCCCTGAGCCGAAGGCAGATGCTTAACCGCTGTGCCACCCAGGCGCCCCAATTTTTTTTTTTTTTTAACAATGCTGTGGGGTTTTTTTTTTTTTTAAGATTTTATTTGTTTATTTGAGAGAGAGACAGAGAGTGACAGAGATAGCGAGAGAGAACACAAGGAGGGAGGAGAGGAAGAAGCAGGCTCCGGCTGAGGGAACCTGACATGGTGCTCGATTCCAGGACCCTGGGATCATGATGCAAGCTGAAGGCAGACACTTAACCAACTGAGCCACCCAGGTGCCCAATCAATACAATCTCTTAAAAAAAAATGAAGACTTCCTGGACCCTTTACAAGATGCCATAGCTTTGCTGGAGAATTCAATTTAACAGTTAGGGCATATGAACCTGGATATTCTGACTTATACCAGCTTGCGCATATGCTCCTATCTGAGAGTAAAGCAAAGGGATGGATAAATAAGGCAGAATGGAAAACACCGATGGGAGATTTCCCAGACATGAAGCGATTGATCTTGAAAATTGTAGAACTGCCCTTAGTTTATATCAGGCAATCCCTGAGATTTTCCCAGGAAAAGTAAATTGGACAAAAATTCAGCAATGTAAACAAAGGCCTGGAGAAGCTATTTTTTGACTATTTTGAAAGATTCAAAAAAACAGTTAAACAATACTTTGGAATGAATCCTGAGAGTTTTCAGAATCATTAAAGCAATCCTCTCTTAAATTCAGTCTTTCTAGAAGGTCTAGATGAAGAATTGGCTTTATTGGTAAAGCAATATGACTTAGAATGGGCAACATTACCTGTTAATGCAATTGTTTCCCTTGAGGATCAACTGTCTAAGGCTTTACAAAAGAAAGAAAAGAAAAAAACAGCTAAAGTTGTGAATTTACAATTACAACAGCTTAATGGTTCCACTAAACTGCCTTTCCAAAAACCCAATCAAAAGCAAAATGACTGTCTCTGCTATTATTGTAAAAAAACACAAACCCTGGACATTTCAAGTGAGACTGTTGCAAATTTAAATGGGATATCTCAACCCTACCTTTCTTCATCTGTTGTCAGAGTAAAAATTCAATTCAAGTGATAGGGATTTCAAATCTGCCAATTTGAGTATTTAAATCAGAACCAGTAACTTTAGAGTTAGGAAATATTACAGAAATCATGTCTTTTTCCTGGCCAATTGTGTCCTAATTCGTCTTATAGGACAAGACCTTTTAGAAACATATGATGGTTATATCACCTTTTCTCAAAAAGGTGAAATCTTTTTAGGTTTAGAAGACATATATGACAGGGGCGCCTGGGTGGCACAGCGGTTAAGCGTCTGCCTTCGGCTCAGGGCATGATCCCGGCGTTATGGGATCGAGCCCCACATCAGGCTCTTCCACTATAAGCCTGCTTATTCCTCTCCCACTCCCCCTGCTTGTGTTCCCTCTCTCACTGGCTGTCTCTATATCTGTCGAATAAATAAATAAAAAAAATCTTAAAAAAAAAAAAAGAAGACATAGATGACAGACCACAATCTGGTGTCTGAAAACTGAATGATTACCAAAACAAATAGAACAAACCAACAGGAAGACAACCATTTATTATTACAAATTCTCCCCCAAATTATGGTCATGTTTGCCTTCTGATACTGGAAAAATTAAATCAGCAACTCCTATTAAGGTGACTGTCAATAACACTAAGCCATTACCTAATATTTGTTAATATTCACTCAAATCAGAAGCATTAAACAAAATAGGACAATTATCCAAGCAGACCTTAAAAGGTGGGCTTATAATTTCTTTTTTTTTTAAATTATGTTCAGTTAGCCAGCATATCATAATTTCTTATTCTAGCCCTTGTAACACATTTCTTTCCCAATAAAAAACCAAATGGAAAAAGTTGGAGATTTGTTCAACATCTGAGAGGTATAAATTGTATTGTGGTGCCTTGGCATTCAGTGGTTGCAAATCCACATACTTTGTTCTCCTCGATTCAAACCAATTCATTACTTTTCATGTGATAGATTTGTGTAGCTCCTTCTTCAGTATTCCTGTAGATGTATTAAAATTCATATTAACTCAAGCTGCTGCCCAAAGACACCCCAATTATGTCCTGCCTTTTTCATTTTTGTACATGACAACAAAGGAAATGCTCTAAGTGTATTAACTCAGAAATGTAGTGATCATCTTCGACCTATAGGATATTATAGCTAACAACTAGGTTCAGTGGCTAAAGGACTCCCACCTTGTATGAGAGCAATTTTGGCAACCATACTCTTATGCAAGGCCACTGAGGAAATAATAATGGGCTCCCTTTAACTGTTTATGTTCCACATTCAGTTGAATCTCTTCTATATTCTCATCTTATTCAACATTATTCTGTAAGTCAGATAGTCCCTTAAAAAGTAATGTTACTCTCCACACCTAATAGTACTCTAGCTTGATGAAATAACCTTAACCCCGCAACTTTACTTCCAGATCTACATGGAAGACCTTGATCATGACTGTACTTCATTAACCAATTATCTTCTTACCCTTAGAAATGACTCATGTAAGACTCGCATTGATAATGCTGACTTAATTTGGTTTACAGATGATCACATCTTTTTTTTTTTAAAAAGATTTTATTTATTTATTTGAGAGAGAGAGTGAACAGAAAGAAAGCACAAATTGTGTGTGTGGGGGGGTAGGGGCAGAAGGAGAAGGAGAAACAGATGAGGGGGCAGGGAGCCCGATGAGGGACTGGATCCCAGAACCCTGGGATCATGACCTGAGCCGAAGGCAGATACTTAACCAACTGAGCCACCCAGGTGCCCCTACAGATGATCATATCTCAAAGATGAACATTATTGAGCTGGATATGCAATTACTTCTGTAACAGATATAATAAAAAGTTCTTATTATCCAAAATAAAATCTTCATACTCTGGATTAATTGCACTAACTTGAGCTTGACAATTGGCTAAAAATAAAATAGCAAATATCTATACTGATAGTCATTATGCCTTTGGAGTAGCACATGACTTTGGAATGTTATGGAAACAACGAGGATTTTGAATTCCTCAGGACAACCTATAAAATGGAAAGCAGGTTGCAGAGCTGTTAGATGTGATACAACGACCGAAACAACTTGCCATTATTAAGATGCCTGGACATTCTAAATTTGATACCATAGAAGTAAGAGGAAATAATTTGATTGATGTAACTGACAAATAAGCAGCTCTAGACAAAAATTTTGTCCAGCATCAAGAATGTTCACTGATCCTTGATACTAATTCATTAAAAGGTCTTCTTTTGGGGTGCCTGGGTGGCTCAGTCATTAAGCGTCTGCCTTCGGCTCAGGGTGTGATCCCATGTTTCTGGGATTCTGCCCTGCATTGGGCTCCGTGCTCTGCTGGGAGCCTGCTTCTTCCTCTCTCACTTCCCCTGCTTGTGTTCCCTCTCTCTGTCAAATAAATAAGTAAAATCTTTAAAAAAAGATCTTCTTTTACAGACTTAAAGGGGGAAAATTCAACCTCATCACTCAGATATGGATTGGGTCTAACAAAAAACCTGTTGTTCCCTTTGGAGCACAAATACCTTTGCTTTCACATACTCATGAGTTGACTCATTGGAGACCTGAAAAAATGATTTTATGGGGTAAACAATATTTATGGAAACTTTCTCCTACAGCAGCCTATCAAGGGTATGCTTGTTGTACTATTTGCCCAATATGTAATCCTGAAAAGCTATTACATGGATCACAAGGCCATTTCTCTCTTTCCAAAGGACTATTTGAAGTATGGCAGTTGGATTTTGCGCAGATGCCACCATCACAAGGATATTAATATGTTTTGGTTATGATTGGCATGGTTTCACATTGGTTTGAATCTTTTTCTTTTTCTTTTTCTTTCTTTTAAAGATTTTGTTTATTTATTCGACAGAGATAGAGACAGCCAGTGAGAGAGGGAACACAAGCAGGGAGAGTGGGAGACGAAGAAGCAGGCTCATAGTGGAGGAGCCTGATGTGGGGCTTGATCCCATAACGCCGGGATCACGCCCTGAGCCGAAGGCAGATGCTCAACCGCTGTGCCACCCAGGCGCCCCTGAATCTTTTTCTTGCAGAAGAGAGCTATGGCATTAACAGTAGGCAAATTATTATTAGAAAGAATAATTCCTGTTTGGGGAATTCCCCCTGAACTACATCGTGATCAAGGTTCCCATTTTACTGGACACATAATTAAAACCATTTGTAATATTTAGCTGATAATGCAACATTTTTGTTGTGCTTACCATCCGCAATCCTCAGGAATGGTGGGAAGAAAAAAATGGTACCATTAAGAATTAATTGGTAAAATTTTCAAAAGCATTTAAACTTCCACAGCCAAAATCTCTCCCACTAGTACTTCTAGGTCTGGGATCTACTACTTTTCGAAAATATTGATTACTCCCTTTTGAAATAACAACTGGACAACCCATGAGGTTAGATGAAGCAATGTATGAACCAACTTTATTAAAATTATTGACATTACTGTCAAGGTCTCATTATAGCTCTTAAACAAAATGAAAATTTGGTTAACAGTTTCTTTTATAGTGAGCTCAGGGGAGATGAAGATTTCAAAGACCATGAATTGCAACCAGGGGATTTTGTTTATTGGAAAAGACATCAAATAAAAGTCTTTATAACCTTGCTGGAAGGGACCTTATCAAGTATTACTAACTAATCCTTGTGCTGTTATGTTAAAAGGTGTAAACTCATGAACCCACATTTCTCATAAATCCTCTTCACCAGAGTGAACTTCAACTCTGTCTCTTACACTTGGCTCCAACTAACTAAGCAATGGTTGCCAGACCAGGATGAAAGTAGATGACATCGGGTAGACTACTTTTCCCAAGACTTGGCACCAGGCCTTTATTTCTACTCTTCTTTCTTTTTTGATTTGTAGCACTGAATATAATAAACCTATTTGTTTGCTTTCACTTCCCTCTTTATTACATCCTGATAAAATATCATGGTTACCTGTGGATTTAACTAATATAACTTCAAATACAACCCTGTACTTTACTATGATGATAACTTGGGTAAAATGTTTGTGATTCCTTGGACAGACTCTAATATTCCTTTAGCTTCTGATGCTTGTTTTTTTAGGATATATATATTATAAAGGACTTCTGTTAGGAAAAGCCTTTCAAAAAATACTACCTAACTCAAATTTAACCTGCATCGTTTATGACACTTAACAGACTGACCATTGTGTCTCTATAAACTTAGATGATGATTTATTAAGAAAGTCTCCTGGGTACAATGGGAGAAACTTAGGGCAGCTTGTCCAACATGCCAAAATACCCAAGGTATTCACAAACCATGTTTTTGTGGATGGAATGGCCTAAGACCAAAAATAAAAAAGTAAAAAATAAAAAAATAAAAAAGCGTATCTATCAAAGATGCTGCTTTAGGAGTGACTTGGTGGATTCATCCATCTGCTAAATCTAACTTCAAACTTCACCATATGACCCAGAAGATTATGAGAAGCCTTATGGCATACTTAGACCAAATTACATTTAGGAGTTCCTACTACTCATTTAACACTAGTCTGGGGAACCCAACACTTTTGGGTTCAAAATGTTCATCCTAATTGTACTAAAGCTGTTAGTTTACAATGGCAACAACACATCTGGGGGATAACTCAACATCGACCCCAGTGAAGACAGTGAGCTCTGGGTGCCATAGGATCAGGTCTGGGTATCCTTGGTCAAGCTGAATTTGCCTTTAAAAAAGATATGCCAAAGAAAAAACACTCTTGTCCAAAAAGGAAAATTAGAAAGATTTTATTTCAGAAAGAAGGTGAAGGATGGAAATCTGCTTGGGTTGCTAATCTAGCATTAATAAAATGGCTAAATCAAACAGCATACTATGACCAAACATGCTCGTGTCCAACAATAGGGAAAAGCATGTACTTTGACCGAAGGGTTCCTAATCATGCTAACCCAAATGGAAGCGGAGGTATCTGCGGGCCAATGGCCTTCTTAACTGCAGAAACTGAAAATATATGTTTATGCAAATTATATAGCTCTCCTAATCTGTGGAAAATCATTAAAGTCTCTCGTAACTTATATAAATGTTCAACTTAGTACCCAAGTTTATGGCCGACCAGACTTATGATGTTGTTCAATTAGTAGGAACAGGAACTGTTGTAAATACCACCAGAATTCTTCCCACTGGAGGAAGATGGACCTTAACAGCCAATGATTCTTGCTGGATTCCAATACCTACTGATATCTGTGAATTCAGGCAAAGTACACAGTTATGCCCTGAACAAAAAGGGAACCCTGAATTCACTGCAACTTGCCCTATAATGGCTATACCTATACACACTAACATGTGGTATATGGGAAAAGGAAGACTTTGGTGGGAAGATTTGTAAAACACTTCTGTAGTACTTCTTGATTTATTTTGTAATGAGAGTACTTTTCATCATAACGTCAAAAAGAGTTGCCTGATGCTAACAAAAATTATACTAATATTGATATTGATGACCAAATGTTTTGGGAGAGAGAATTACAACCACTGCAAGACGAATATCTATGGAAACTAACTGGCCAGAGAAATCATTACAGATAACTAGAAAATTTATTTACTATTTTAAACCAATCAGCTCAAGCATACCACAAAGCACAAATAACCATAGATAAGGAAGATACTCAAATTAATTCAAGATTATCAAAATACCTGTAATGGATTTTTTTGATTCACCTCTTGTCTTTCTAATTCTGTACCTACTCTGTATTGGTTGTTTCCAATGTTATTAATTGGATTTTTATTGCTATTTCTGTATTTATGTTATGAATGTTACAAAAAAGGCAAAGGGAAAAACTCACCACAAAGCACAGGTACAATGTTTGCATGACGGTTTGATCACATTGAAGAGAAAATTTAGCTGTAATATTCCTTATTAAAAGCCATACTGTTGACCCCCATCCCTACTCCCACATAGACTCCTAGGCCCCCTAAATCAGGCCTAGCGTCAAGGGACAAAATGGACCCATGGCAGATAAGGAATCACCCTGACATCAGGGGACAAAATAATGATCATCAATGCTTTCTGCCAGAAGATTATTGATCAAAGGCGGGGGGTGGGGTGGGCGTGGGGAAGCAGTGAGAAAAAGACTCTCTAAAAGCCCTGATAGGAGGGACGCCATTTTAGATTTCTTCCGGAATCAACACGACAACACAAACTTTGTTTAAACCAAAAGCCTGACTTAAGGCCTGCCAAGCATCGGCTTTACAAATGAGCAGCCTGAAGGAAGTCCTCCTGTCCTTAAGATGTCGATCAGTGCTCCTACTCCCTCTATTCTATGATGTTAAAATTCGTGATTCCTGCCTACATATTAATCCATAACTTTTTTGAGAGACGGTACCTCTGACATATTGATTTATGGCTCTTTATGTAAAGAAGAATAGAACTCCATAAAAACTGCTCATTCCCTGGAGCTCTTTCTTTCCTGTGAAAATTGTGTTTCCTGGGCAGCTGTCCTAATATGGGCTCGAATAAAACTCTCTCTTTTCTGCTCATATTAGAGTTCTTTCTGGTCGGTTTATCTTGACAGAACTAATACAGCACTTTGTACTGTATAAGCCAGTATGGTTGGGCAGGGACCCTCTTTGGAGTCACAGAATTTTTGTTGTTCTCACATAGGCCTAGGGAACTATCTGGGGTCTCTCGCTCTCCTTTTTTGCCCCCTGGGGTCTCTTTTAAAAGAGTACTAAGCCCATTCCTTTTTTTTTTTTTTTTTTAAGATTTTATTTATTTATTTGTCAGATACAGAGAGTGAGAGAGAGAGAGGGAGCACAAGCAGGGGGAGCGGCATTCAGAGGGAGAAGCAGGCTCCCAGCTGAGCAAGGAGCCCAATGTGGGACCCCATCCCAGGAGCCCGGGATCATGACCTGAGCTGAAGGCAGACACTTAACAGACTGAGCCCCCCAGGCGCCCCCACTAATCCCATTCTTGACCCTCATGACCTGATCACCTTCCAAAGACCCCACCTTCTAACACCAGCACATTGGGCATTAGGATTCCATTGTGAATTTGGCGGGACATAATCAGCCTACAGTAGTTACTGCTTCTTGTCCACATTTACTTTCTTTTAACCCTCTCCCTCAGTTACACTTTATTTGTTCTGATATAGCTACACTTTTTTTCTTGGGATTTTCCTTTTTTAAATAAGTTTTAATTTATTTATTTGAGAGAAAGAAAGCATGAGCAGGGAGGAGGGGCAGAGGGAGAGGGAGAAGCAGACTCCCTGCTGAGCTGGGAGCCTGATGTAGGACTCGATCCCAGGACCCCAGGATCATGACCTGAGCCCAAGGCAGCCGCTTAACTGACTGAGGTACCTAGATGTCCCTTCCTAGGATTTTTCTATGATGTCGGGATTTTTCACTATTTGGTTTTACTGAACAATAAATGAATTGGTATTTTGGGAAGCACTGTTTATATTAGAGTTTTTGACAATAATGCAGATACCCTGTATGCTGTAGTGGTGGGATTCTTTTCATGACTCCTGGCGTTTCCTCACAGGAATCCTCCTGTAAGGAAGCTGAGTTCTACACGTGCTACAGAGCCCTGGGGCGATTGTAGCTTTCCTGTTGGAGTGGCTGGCTAAGGGAGGCAGTGCTAATTTGGCCAATGCCATTCTACATTCAGGGCCAAGGAGGAAATTGTTAACACTGATCTGGAATTCAAGCGGCTTGTTCACAGGCTGGAGAGTGGCAAAGTCTCAAAAAATTGCTGGGTGGGTTTCAAGGTGATATACGTATTGTGGGTAGGCTTGCTGGCATTGCCTGTGCCCTAATTTGTGGTCTCTGTAATCTGTTAGTGAAATTAAAAAGGGGAAGAAAAACTGGCATCAGAGCGTCTGTCTGGCAGAGGTGTTGGTCCTTAAGCTAAGCGCACAGGGTTTGAAACTTCAGTAGGAACCGCAGTTTCAAGAATCTATTGAGGGTCCTTTCTCCAGCTGAAACAAATGTGGGGACCAAGAGAAAGCCTTCAGATCTTAGAGATTCTATACAAGAGGCAAAAGCCGCTGAGTGGAAACCATCTGTCCTCTACATTGTGGAGTCTGGATTGTAGGCAGAGATCACCTATCAAGGCAGCACTGGGCGCCAGAAGCTTGGCACCAAGGGCGGAACTGGAAATGAAATGTTCCATACAGAGGGACCCCCAGATGTTAAGTACACAATGCCCAAATTTACCTTTTTCTAAATGATTTCTTTCACTTGTGCTTAAGTTCATGAGCTATGCATTCTGAACGGTTGGCATAAACCTAGGGGCATTAAGGTGAGGTCAAAAACGAACATTTTCTCCTTCCCTTAATACTACTGAATTTCTTATTCAGTCTTTGGCAACATTAAGTACGGGGCTTTGGAAATTAAATTTTAATTTTTCCTGGGATGTCTGCTTTGGGGTCTGGGGATGGTTGGTTTTAGAAATTTTGTGGTTGTGGGGCTGGTGTTGTGATATTCTCGTGTTTCATGAACTCTTCGGACTTTTCAAAACGGGGCTCAGGAAAGGTTGGCCTGGGAGCTAGCACGGTCTCCGAAATCTTGCAGGAACTAACTCATGCAGATTTCACTCGGTCGTGGTTGATATCCCCAGAGGGCAACGCTGTGACCGCCAAGCATTAGGGATCGGAAGGGCGCCGGAAGGCACAGCTGGGCTCCTGGGACAGCCCCTGATCCCTTGGATGTCAGGCTCGCCCTCTGTTGGTTAGAATCAGCAGCTGTACTTCCCCACAGGCACACCAATTGGGCCACCTGGAACTTCTCTAAGTTCCAGGAGACGTTGTTGCGGCACACGGGAGACCAGGTGATGAACCTGAGGTCGGTCCTGACCGCAGTGGCGGCGTCACTTGGAGCAGGCAAAGTCTCTGCAGGAAGGCGAAGAGGGGTGTGCCTGCGCGCCGTTCACCTCGCACTTGTCAAAAAGCATCAAGGTGGGCTCGAACCAGCCGCCGGGTCGGACGTACTTGAGGGGTTTCAGGATTTCTTGGTTTCTGGCGTTCTCCTGATGCAGGAACTGGTTGCTCGGGAATCCGAGCAACGACCAGTCTCTAGAGCCCGAGGCCCTGCCGCAGCTGGTTCATCTGGGCGGAGTCCCAGACCTATGCGCCTCAGAGCGAGGCCGCATTCTCCATGACAGCACCTTGTCCCGCAGGGACGCCAGACTCCCCCGCTCCCCGCCGGCCAGGACGCTAGCAGAGAAGGCCTGCACCAAAGCGCGGGGGGCCACAGCCCTGGCCGGCTGTAGGGCCCAGTGTCTATTGTTAGGATTTAACACCCTCATTTAATCTCATTGCTGAGCTCAGATAGCTGTCTTGGTTAACAAGGCTGAATGTAATCTGCGATGGGAATGGAAGAGGTGAATTTCCAGTCTTGGGTGCAGAATATGTTTAACGTTAATGTATTGCTCAGAATCATTTTGGGGGTTTCTGGGGCCAGTGGTGCTGGAGGGCTCAAAAGAGGAGCAGTGGTTGACCTCGGGTGAATGGAGCCCTAATCAGATTCCTGATCTTATCTCCCAGGTGGACTGCCACATCCTTAGTTGATGATATGCTTAATTGTTAAATCTAACAGGTTAAAGAAAAAAAGCTGTGGGAATGTCAGGGTGGGGGGGATGTTTGTACCACCTCTGATAGATGCTTCCTGATGGAGAGAGCTCCATGATATGACTCTTGTGGCCTCTCCATTCCATCTCTCACTTAGCGCTGGGGAGGAAGAGTAACTATCTAACTGGTAAAGATGGGAAGAATAAATGGGCGTGCTGCCCTTACCTTGGCCCTTCTTCCTCTTGGGAGTGAGCTGCCCACAGGGAGTGTATATTCTCTGCTTGAGAAAGCCTTCCCTGGCCTAGTATTGTCTGTGTCTAGAAGGGTTATTCTAATTCCGGGGTTTAATTAGCCACCATTTAGCTTTTACACTAGGCTACTTACTCTATCTTGGCTTTACTGCTATTAAAGATAATATTTTGAGCTCCATTTGCTGCTTTTGTTTGATTTCTCAATTTCTGTAGAACTTGGAACAGAAAGAAGGATGGTAACTGACGTGGTGAATATGATACTTATGATTCTAAGTAACACTAGTGATTATTTTCTAAAATGTCCTTAGGGCACCCGGGTGGCTCAGTTGGTTAAGCATTCTACTCTAGGCTGAGTTAAGATGGCGAAGGAGTGGGGGACCCCTTTTTCAGCTGGTCCTCTGAGTCGAGCTGGATAGGTACCAGACCAGCCTGAACATCCACGGAATCAGCCTGAGAAGCAGGAAGATACATTTGGATCTCTACAAATGAACATCTCCAGTGCTGAGTATAGAGGTACGAAGCGGGGAACCGTGAAACCACGCACAGATATCGGAAGATAAACGGAAGGGGGAGGGAGCCACTGGGGTCGGGCACCGGGAAGCGGTAGCCACCTGCACCGGGGAGCGGGGGACTTGTGGACCGGCACCCGCGAGACAGCAGACTGAGACCGTGAGCCGGGAGCGCGTGCCACCAGGCATCTCACGGAACTCCGGAACTCCGGTGTGCTCACTGGATCCAGACTGAGACCAGGAGCTCCGGGAGCATGCGCAGGGTGGCTGGCGGCTGGCGGCTGGCGGGCCACCTGCACAGGGGAGCGGGCAGACTCGCGGACGGCACCCGCGAGAGAGCAGACTGAGACCATGAGCTGGGAGCGCACGCCACCAGACATCTCGCGGAACTCCGGAATCCCGGTGTGCTCACTGGATCCGGACTGAGACCGGAAGCTCCGGGAGCGTGTGCAGGGCGGCTGGCAGCTGGTGGTGTTAGAAACACAAAGGACAGAGACGCGCCGGCCCTGGAAGTGAGGGCTGGGACGCTGGGTGTGGGGCTCACATCCCGGGACGCTGCAGGGTTGAGCAGCACCAACAGTAACAGAGTTAAAGTGGCCAGAACATCAGTGGAGAACGATCCGCGATCCCTCTGTTCTGAGACAGAGGCTGAGATTCGGCCACTGCTGCTCTGACTCTCAGAAGAGGCACAGCAAACCGCCAGGGAAAGCCACCAGAGAACAAAAGCCTAGAAATACCGGCTCACAGTGTGCCCACCCCCAACCCTCCTCACAGGGGACACGGAGACTCTACCCAAACAGGGTTGCCTGAGTATCGGTGCGGCAGACCCCTCCCCCAGAAGGTAGGTGGAAAAATCAAGAAGCCCACAACCCGGGGTGCCTGGATGGCGCAGTCATTGAGCACCTGTCTTCTGCTTAGGGCGTGATCCCGGCGTTCCGGAAAGGAGTCCCTCATCGGGCTCCTCTTTNAAGAAGCCCACAACCCGGAGCGCCTGAGTGGCGCAGTCACCAAGCACCTGTCTTCGGATTAGGGTGTGTTTACAACGTTCCGGAAAGGAGTCCCTCATCGGGCTTCTCCACCGGGAGCCTGCTTCTTCCTCTCCCACTCCTCTGCTTGGGTTCCCTTTCTTGCTGACTGTCTCTCTGCCACATAAATAAATAAATAAAATCTTTAAAGAAGAAGCCCACATCCCTAAGATCCCTATAAAACAAGGCTGCACGGCCTGGGTCCCAGTCAATAATTTGGGCTCTGGACAACCTGGCAACCTCTCCTCATCAGAATGACAAGAAGGAGAAGCCTCCCCCCCACCCCCAGCAAAGAAAAGACAGTGAGTCTGTGGCCTCTGCCACAGAAATAATGGATATGGATGTAACCAAATTATCAGAAATGGAATTCAGAGTAACAATGGTCAAAATGATGAGTAGACTTGAAAAAAGTATTAACGAAAATGTTACTGAGGATATAGAATCCCTAAGGACGGAAATGAGAGTGAATCTGACAGAACTAAAAATTCTATGAGCCAAAGGCAGTCAAAACTAGAGGCTCTGACGGCCAGGGTCACCGAGGCAGAGGAACGCGTTAGCGAATTGGAGGATGGGTTAGTAGAAGAAAAAACGAAAATAGAAGCTGGTCTTAAAAAAATCCACGCCCACGAATGTAGATTACGGGAGATTACTGACTCTATGAAACGATCCAATGTCAGAATCATCGGCATCCCTGAGGGGGTGGAGAAAAACAGAGGTCTAGAAGAGATATTTGAACAAATTGTAGCTGAAAACTTCCCTAATCTAGCAAGGGAAACAAACATTCGTGTCCAAGAGGCAGAGAGGACCCCTCCCAAGCTCAACCATGACAAACCTACGCCATATCACAGNAAAAGATTGAAATTATCCCCTGCATATTCTCAGACCACAACGCTCTGAAATTGGAACTCAACCACAAGGAAAAACCTGGAAGAAACTCAAACACTTGGAGGCTAAGAACCATCCTGCTCAAGAATGACTCGATAAACCAGGAAATCAAAAAACAAATTAAACAATTTATGGAGACCAACGAGAATGAATACACAACGGTCCAAAACCTATGGGATACTGCAAAGGCAGTCCTAAGGGGGAAATACATAGCCATCCAAGCCTCACTCAAAAGAATAGAAAAATCTAAAATGCAGTTTCTATATTCTCACCTCAAGAAACTGGAACAGCAACAGAGGGACAGGCCTAACCCACTGACAAGGAAGGAGTTGACCAAGATTAGAGCAGAAATCAATGAATTAGAGACCAGAACCACAGTAGAGCAGATCAACAGGACTAGAAGCTGGTTCTTTGAGAGAATCCATAAAATTGATAGACCACTGGCAAAACTTGTCCAAAAACAAAGAGAAAGGACTGAGATTATTAAAATTATGACTGAAAAGGGAGAGGTCACGACCAGCACCATTGAAATTGCAAGGATTATTAGAAACTTTTATCAACAGCTATATGCCAAAAAACTAAACAATCTGGAAGAGATGGAGGCCTTCCTGGAAACCTATAAACTACCAAGACTGAAACAGGAAGAAATAGATTTCTTAAATAGGCCAATTAACTATGAAGAAATTGAGTCAGTGATAAACAACCTTCCAAATAATAAAACTCCAGGCCCAGACGGTTTTCCTGGGGAATTCTACCAAACATTCAAAGAAGAAATAATACCTATTCTCCTAAAGCTATTTCAAAAAATAGAAACAGAAGGAAAGCTACCAAACTCATTCTATGAGGCTAATATTACCTTGATCCCCAAACCAGGCAAAGACCCCCTCAAAAAGGAGAATTACAGACCGATTTCTCTAATGAATATGGATGCCAAAATCCTCAACAAGATCCTTGCTAATAGAATCCAACAGTACATTAAAAGGATTATCCATCATGACCAAGTGGGATTCATACCTGGGATGCAAGCATGGTTCAACACTCGCAAATCAATCAATGTGATACATCATATCAACAAGAAAAGACTCAAGAACCATATGATCCTCTCAATTGATGCAGAAAAAGCATTTGACAAAATACAGCATCCTTTCCTGATTAAAACCCTTCAGAGTGTAGGAATAGAGGGTACATTTCTCAATCTCATAAAAGCCATCTATGAAAAGCCTACTGCAAGCATTATTCTCAATGGGGAAAAGCTGGAAGCCTTTCCCTTAAGATCAGGAACACGACAAGGATGCCCACTCTCGCCACTATTATTCAACATAGTACTAGAAGTCCTTGCAACAGCAATCAGAAGACAAAAAGGGATCAAAGGTATCCAAATCGGCAAAGAAGAAGTCAAACTGTCTCTCTTTGCAGATGACATGATACTCTATATGGAAAACCCAAAGGAATCCACTCCCAAACTATTAGAAGTTATAGAACAATTCAGTAAGGTGGCAGGATACAAAATCAATGCCCAGAAATCAGTTGCATTTCTATACACGAATAACGAGACTGAAGAAAGAGAAATTAGGGAATCCATCCCATTTACAATAACACCAAAAACCATGCGTTACCTTGGAATTAACTTAACCAGAGACGTAAAGGACCTATATGCTAGAAACTATAGATCACTTTTGAAAGATATTGAGGAAGACATAAAAAGATGGAAAAATATTCCATGCTCATGGATTGGAAGAATTAACATAGTTAAAATGTCCATACTACCCAGAGCAATCTACACTTTCAATGCTATCCCGATCAAAATACCGAGGACATTTTTCAAAGAACTGGAACAAATAGTCCTTAAATTTGTATGGAACCAGAAAAGGCCCCGAATCTCCAAGGAACTGTTGAAAAGGAAAAACAAAGCTGGGGGCATCACAATGCCGGATTTCGAGCTGTACTACAAAGCTGTGATCACAAAGACAGCATGGTACTGGCACAAAAACAGACACATCGACCAATGGAACAGAATAGAGAACCCAGAAATGGACCCTCGGCTCTTTGGGCAACTAATCTTTGATAAAGCAGGAAAAAACATCCGGTGGAAAAAAGACAGTCTCTTCAATAAATGGTGCTGGGAAAATTGGACAGCTACATGCAAAAGAATGAAACTTGACCACTCTCTCACACCATACACAAAAATAAACTCCAAATGGATGAAAGACCTCAATGTGAGACAGGAATCCATCAAAATTCTAGAGGAGAACATAGGCAACAACTTCTATGACATCGGCCAGAGCAACCTTTTTCACGACACATCTCCAAAGGCAAGAGAAATAAAAGATAAAATGAACTTATGGGACTTTATCAGGATAAAGAGCTTCTGCACAGCCAAGGAAACAGTCAAAAAAACTAAGAGACAGCCCACGGAATGGGAGAATATATTTGCAAAGGACACCACAGATAAAGGACTGGTATCCAAGATCTACAAAGAACTTCTCAAACTCAATACACGAGAAACAAATAAACAAATCATAAAATGGGCAGAAGATATGAACAGACACTTTTCCAATGAAGACATACAAATGGCTAACAGACACATGAAAAAATGTTCAAAATCATTAGCCATCAGGGAAATTCAAATCAAAACCACACTGAGATACCACCTTACGCCAGTTAGAATGGCAAAGATAGACAAGGCAAGAAACAACAATTGTTGGAGAGGATGTGGAGAAAGGGGATCCCTCCTACATTGTTGGTGGGAATGCAAGTTGGTACAGCCACTCTGGAAAACAGTGTGGAGGTCCCTTAAAAAGTTAAAAATTGAACTACCCTATGACCCAGCCATTGCACTACTGGGTGTTTACCCCAAAGATACAGACGTAGTAAAGAGAAGGGCCATATGCACCCCAATGTTCATAGCTGCATTGTCCACAATAGCCAAATCATGGAAGGAGCCGAGATGCCCTTCAACAGATGACTGGATTAAGAAGCTGTGGTCCATATATACAATGGAATATTACTCAGCTATCAGAAAGAACGAATTCTCAACATTTGCTGCAACATGGACGGCACTGGAGGAGATAATGCTAAGTGAAATAAGTCAAGCAGAGAAAGACAATTATCATATGATTTCTCTCATCTATGGAACATAAGAACTAGGATGATTGGTAGGGGAAGAAAGGGATAAAGAAAGGGGGGGTAATCAGAAGGGGGAATGAAACATGAGAGACTATGGACCGTGAGAAAGAAACTGAGGGCCTCAGAGGGGAGGGGGGTGGGGGATTGGGATAGACTGGTGATGGGTAGTAAGGAGGGCACGTATTGCATGGTGCACTGGGTGTTATACAAAACTAACGAAGCATCAAACTTTACATTGGAATCCGGGGATGTACTGTATGGTGACTAACATAATATAATAAAAAATCATTAAAAAAAAAAGCATTCTACTCTGATCTCATCTCAGGTCTTGATCCCAGGGTTCAAGCCCTGCATTGGGCTCCATACTGGGTGTGTAGCCTACTTGAAAAAAAAAAGAAAAGGAAATCTAGGGTGCCTGGGTGGTTCAGTTGGTGAAGCATCCAACTCTTGATTTTGGCTCAGGTCATCATCTCAGGGTTGTGGGATCGAGCCCAGCACTGGGATCCATGATCAGAGCAGAGTCTGCTTGACCCTCTCCCTCTGCTCCTTCCCCTGCTCAATCTCTCTAAAATAAATAAATAAATAAATAAATAAATAAATAAATAAATAAATAAATAAATAAATAAAATCTTTTAAAAATGTCCTTTTCATGTTTATACACACATGTGTTAGTTACATTTAATACTAACATGTAAGGTTCTAATTTCTGGTTTGTGTATTAGCATTATCACATCAGCTGTGGTTCAGATGACCCTGAGGGTGACAATAAGCAACATCATTTTTGTGACTCCCCATGATCCTGAGCAGATTATGTAGCAGTTTCAAGGCTGTCACTGTAAGAGGTCTTGGCTTGAGTTCTTGGTGAACTGGGGAAGGTGGCAGGGCCTAGAGATGCCATTACATGTGTGGTTTGTTGTCTTCTTGAGATTTAGAGAGAAAAATAGAATATTGTAGTTGGATGGCAAAATTGGAGATGGTGAAGTCAAAACACATGTGAGGGTAGGAGAGTCACTAACTTTTCCCGTGAGTGTTGAATTCAGAAGGCAAAGGAGAAGCGAGCTTGGACAATTGAGTAAGATGCTCTTTTTGTTGTGCTGTGTACCGATGCATGCTGGGAAGCTCTTGAGGAGACCGATGCTGCTACTGCTGCTGGTGTTTGGAGATGACGTTGTTGCTGTTTATTGATGAAGGGCTTACTTAGCACCAGAGATATGCTGATATATATCTATATGCTAGATATTAGCTATCTCGTCTATTCATGGCTACTGTAGGTCCTGATGTTACAGGGTTGCAGGGTTTTTGTCTCATGGAGTCAAAGAATGAATTTCATGGACACAAAAGGGTGAAGTAAAGTGAAAGTCTGTTAAGTGAAAGTGAGAGCAGAAAGGAAAGAGAAAAGCTCCCTAGAGTGAGAGGGGTCCTGAATGGGTTACCACCGTGGGCTGTCACTGGAGTCTTTTATTGAGAACTGACGGGGACGATTGTGGCCTTGAAATTCTTGTGCCATCTTTGTTTGAGCAAGGACTACTGGTAACATCCTTAATGGCTCACTTCTCTGAGGTCTGGTCATTTTCCATGATTACAGTGTAGCTGCCAAAAAAAACCACACCACCCTCCTTAACACCCAGGTCCAGGTGGTCTGCTTTGTTCCCTTATTTCTGGTTTTGTATGCCTCAGCGTTTCTCCATATTTGGGATTTCTGTGAGCCTGGTCAGGGGAATCATGGCCTCCTATCTCTCCCTGCCTAGACCTTAACTCTTCCCTTACTCACTGACAATGATAGCTGTTTTTTTTTAAAAGATTTTATTTATTTATTTGACAGAGACAGAGACAGCCAGCGAGAGAGGGAACACAAGCAGGGGGAGTGGGAGAGGAAGAAGCAGGCTCACAGCGGAGGAGCCTGATGTGGGGCTCGATCCCATAACGCCGGGATCACACCCTGAGCCAAGCAGACGCTTAACCACTGTGCCACCCAGGCGCCCCATGATAGCTGTTTCTGAGAGAAGTGATATATATATATATATATATTTTTAAATATTTTATTTATTTACTTGTCAGAGAGAGAGAGAGAGAGCACAAGTAGGGGGAGCGGCAGGCAGAGGGAGAAGCAGGCTCCTCACTAAACACGGTGCCTGATGTGGGACTCTTTCCCAGGACCCTGGGATCATGACCTGAGCCCAAGGCAGACGCTTTACTGACTAAGCCACCCAAGTGTCCCTGAGGGAGATGATATTATCCCCATTTTACACACGATGAAGCTGGAGCTCAGACGGATTAAGTAATTTTTTCAAGGTCACACTCCCAAAAGCAGCTAGTCAATGGTCTGAACTCATTGGCTCATTCAGTCAGTCATTTCTCAGGTACTCACTGAGCATGTTGTATCAGCAATTATTCCTAGTTGCAGGCAGTGGGAGCCAACTCTGGTAGATTTGAGCAGAAGTGAAATTTATTAAAGGGACCCTGGATTGATTACTCACAGAAATGCCGGGAGCACGGGAGCACCAAGTTTGGAAGCTTCACAGCAGCAGCAATGGTCAGAATATGGCTGCCTTGGGGCGCCTGGGTGGCTCAGTTGGTTAAGCGTCTGTCTGCAGCTCAGGTCGTGATCTCATGGTCAGATCAAGCCCTGCATACGGCTCCTTGCTCAGTGGGGAGCCTGCTTCTCCCTCTCTCTCTGCCTGCCACTCGCCCTACCTGCGCTTGCTTTCTCTGACAAAAAAAAAAAAAGAAAAAATATGGCTGCCTCTGAGGCCGCTGTCTTTGCTGGGCCCTAGACACTTCAGCTTGTGATGCTCATCCACTGGGGCTGGACACTGGAAGCAGCCTGTGAGCACTGCTTCCTCCCTCAACTTCGATTGATTTATTTATTTGAGAGAGAGAGAGTACATGCGTGTCAGTGGGGGGAGGGCAGGGGGAGAGAGAATCCTGAGGCAGACTCCCCGCTGAGCACAGAGCCCATTGAGGGGCTCAATCCCAGGACCCTGAGATCATGACCTGGGTTGAAATCAAGAGGTGGCTGCCCAACTGACTGAGCCACCCAGGTACCCCTTCATCTTATTGCAGCCATCATTGTCCCCAGAGGCTCCGTAGTCCTGGCTTCTTGGTATGACAACCTCTGGATTCAAAGCCTAGGCAGATGCCTCTGATGAGTGAAGTGGACTGCATGGGCCTGGTCCAGAGCTGCTGGAGTGGGGAGCAATACACTTCCTGCACTTCCATCTTCTCCCCTGGGAGGTGGGCTCTATTTCCAAGACTCATATGACCAGGAACTCCCCAAATGTGGTAAAGACATTCAAAAGCTGGGCAGCCAAAGGAACACCAAACAGTCATATGTACATCTACTGTACAAATGGCACTGCTAGACATGGTGGAGAATACAGAGATGAATCAGACCCTGAACCTGCCTTCAGAGACCTTATAGACTCATAATTCTCTTCCTTTTAATGTGTGCATTACTCAGCCCCATAGTTTGTAAAGCTCTTTCACTCTCGTTATTTCATTAGATCCTTCTGACAGCACAGAACTGATGTTACCTCCATTTTATACTTGAAGAAGCTACAAGGTAATGAGCCAGTCCTCTGACTCCAGGCTCAGTGCTGAGTGAGTCAACCAGCAATTAATTCTAAGGCATGTGGTTTCCCCATTTTTTTTTAAGATTTTATTTATTTATTTGACAGAGAGAGAGACAGCCAGGGAGAGAGGGAACACAAGCAGGAAGAGTGGGAGAGGAAGAAGCAGGCTCAGAGCGGAGGAGCCTGATGTGGGGCTCGATCCCATAATGCCAGGATCACGCCCTGAGCCGAAGGCAGACGCTTAACCACTGCGCCACCCAGGCGCCCCATAAATAGAATAGATTCTATTTATTTATTTGAGAGAGAGTGAGAGCAGGCAGGGGGAGGACTAGAGGAAGGGAGAAAAGCAGTCTCCTCGCTCAGCAGAGAGCCCAACTTGGGGGCTGGATCAGGAGCTGAAGGCTGACCCCTAACCCAGTGAGCCACCCAGGCACCCTTCCCCCACATTTTAATGCTTCTGAAATCAGGAAGTATTTTATAATTAATGGTATATTATAGTTTAATTGGCAGCCCTTTATTCCTAGTGATATGTAAACTAAGGGAGCATCTTCAATTGATAAGGTGTAGATTCATTGGAATGCAGTCATCAGATAGGGGTAGGAAGTAGAGTAATAGGGACATAAAGGTGATACAAGAGATCAGGGAAGACTTTGTGGGGAATCTTACAGCCCACCATCCCTTGGTCCCTTATCTGCAACTCTGAATTCCAAAAGGCTTCCTTTTTTTTTTTCTTCCAAGTTTGGCACCAAAACTCATTTGTCAGCAAAACCTAACCTGATGTGAAGTAATTTATAACTATAAGGGATACATAAATATAATATATAATTATAACCAAATTATAATTTTAATTATTCTATTTACTGTGAAGATCAATATGTGTAGCTGCAGAAATATTAATGTTTGATAATGAAGCATTATTCCAGCCCCTCGAAGGGAGGGAGAGGGGGAGGTGTTACCTAATATTGGGTCCATTTACTGCACTGTCTTTTAAAAATATGTAAAATTCTGAATTTTGAAACCCATTTAGACCCAATGGTTATGGGTAAGGGACTCTGGATTGTATCTGAACTGGGGCTTGATTGGTGGATAGAATTTAGATGTTTGGAGATGTGGAGGCGATTTTAGGAAGAGGAAGAGCATCATCCCACACCAGCTTGGGTCTAGGTCTAAGTCATTATCCAACCATTAAATTTACTTTAAGAGCAGAAAGGACCTGCATTTTTGATAAGTACTCTCCCTTAAGTCATGATTCATACACAGTTGGAGGGTTGGACTTTCTGGGTTTGGCTTTTTCCCCCCCACAGTATTAATCCCCTCCTTTTCCCACAAGTCACCTGACTTCCCTGAAAACTCTAACACACCCTTTGGCTGAAAAAGAACATTAGGCAATCGGTGGAATTCCCCACTCCTTTCTCCCCCTGGAGCCCTGGATGGAGGGACCTCAGGCACGACAGAAGTATGCAGTTCTTGTTTCAAAAGCAGAGGGAGCTCCAAGATCAAGGCTGAGTTACCCCTTCCCTTGTCATGGTCTCCCAGCCCCCTCTTTGTTTAGATCAGGGAATTTCAGACATGCACACTGGGATAGAGAATCATATGAAACAGAACCAGGACAGGGAGGCCGGCGGAGGTTCCTGAAGAGGGAGCGTCCAGGCCCGGTGCTGCTCTCCCTGGGAGCTGGCAGGGTCGCCCAGCATGCCCACTGGCACGAGAGAAGGGACTGACCCACTTGTTCCCATCCGCTTCTGAAGGTAAAAAAACTTAAAAATTGAAGAGCAGAGCTTTGCTGGAGGAAGAGAGAAAGGCGGAGAACTTCACATGGGAAGGTTTAGGGCAAAGATGGAGGGCTGGAAGGAGCAAAATAAAAGAAGGCAGAATATAGGCAACCTCTTCACCCCACTACTTACCATTGTTTGCAGGGTTAGACACATTTTTGGCAAGACTTTTTGAGGAACTGTGGAAAGATATCTCATCTTTTTAGTAAAGGAAAAACCCCAAACCCTGGAAAATGCACATAGGAAATTGAGGGGATACCTTTCCTTTCCTTTTGTGTTTCTTGTCATTCAGCTGCCCTTTGTTTCATTCCCCACCCAACCCTGTCTCAGACTACTTCTCCCAAGGTCACCGCCTCCCCTAGTAAAAGAAGCTCATCCCTCCATCGGTGGCAATTGGGAGCACCAACAGAAATATGCACAATAATAAACATAGTGAAGAGAGCTGGTGTGAAGTGATAAAGGCGATCTTCACCAAAAGAAGAGGGAGAAATGTCCTAGATGGATAGTCGTGATGGGGAAAGACTCCTGAAAACCTGAGTGGAAATGGGGATATTGTTTTGTGAGGGCAGGAGAGAGACTGATAGAGAGGGGGCAGGGGTCATATGGGTGGGGGGTGAAGGAGGAGGGAGAAAACTGGGAGAAAGTGCTCATTTTTTGGGAGAAAAACTAGGAGACAATCCAGAGGCGCAATGGGAGAAGGGTAAGATCTCGTTTTAGTCTAGAAAATGAATTCAAGTAGAACCAGGGATGGTGTGAGAGGACAGGCATCCTGTGGTGACCAGTGTATGGCTTTGTTTAACCTGTGTGTTACTGTTATGAAGGTGACACTGAACGCCAGGTGACCCCCACCACCAAAGCAGGTGCTTGTGTTTGTTTGACAAATACAGCCAGCCCTGCCACCCCTTTGCTCCAAAGTCCAGAGGTGCTGTGAGCCAGGACCTTGAGGTGTGCTGTTCACCAGGGATGAACAAATTTCCAGAGATGTGGTAAGTGATCATGAGTCTGCAGAGATGATCTATTCCCTTTATCTTCTCAAGGAAACAGCTCAGATCTGAAGCCCAGGTTTTGGTTTGATCTAGGCCTTTTTGCTTTATTCCAGCCTAAGATTCTCCTCCATGTGCTGTTGCCCGCCTCCCCTCTACCTGTTTCCCTCTCTTTCCCCTCCCTTTTACTCATGACAAATGCTAGGGCACTATACTAGTCTGCCAGTAGCTGGGTCACCCCCTCTCCATATGTCTTTTTTTATTTTTTTCAGGTGCTTTGTCCTGTTTTCCCTTTTGGCATCTGTTTATGGTGAGCCTACTATGTATGGGGAGATCCTGTCCCCTAACTATCCTCAGGCATACCCCAATGAGATAGAGAAATCTTGGGATATAGAAGTTCCTGAAGGGTACGGGATCCATCTCTACTTCACCCATCTGGACATAGAGCTGTCAGAGAACTGCGCATATGACTCGGTGCAGGTATATTAGAATAAGCACATACAGGATAGGGTTGGGGTGGTGGTGGTGGTGGAATGTTCTATTTTTTCTGTCCCCTTCTCTGACCTCCATGCCAAAATATTACCCTTTCTTAGCTTCCTTTCGACTCTTCTCTTAGATAATGTCAGGAGACTTTGAAGAAGGGAAACTCTGTGGACAGAGGACCAGCAAGAATCCCAACTCCCAAATTGTGGAAGAGTTCCAAGTCCCATACAATAAACTCCAGGTGATCTTTAAGTCAGACTTCTCCAATGAAGAGCGTTTCACTGGGTTTGCTGCATACTATGTTGCTGTAGGTAAGGCTCACCCTTCTCTATGTGCCTTAGTGATCCAGCCAAACGATTAGAAGCAGAATAAACACTGAGTGATTCTGTGAATAAGGATTCCGTTTATAATTATAACTCTTACGAAATGTTGACTGGACTTGGGTCTGTCCGTGAATTGCTTTTGTGAAATTCAAACACAAGATTGTATCTCGGTGGTGATGATGATAATGGTAAAAATAGGCAAGAAATAGTAATTTATTGAGAACCGCTATAAATAGGGCACTGTATTAGGAATTTTACCTCTATTAACTTAATCTTCACCTCAGCTCTTCAAGGTAGGTATAATGATCTCCTTACTTAAAGATACTTAAAGATAAGGAAAGTGAGGGCTAGGGAAGATAAGTAATTTGCCAAGAATCACACGAAAAATGCATGATATTCAAAACCATCCAATGGCAAACAAACCTTCAAATTCTGTGTGTTTTTACAACTAACTCCAGGTTAAAGTGAAGTTGGAACATCTCATAAAGCCAAACTATTGTTTAGATTTGACAGAAATGCCCAAATCCTGAAATGCTCTGTTTGTGAGGAAGGCCAAGAGTCTCTGGCGTTGAGAGCTCTCTTAGAGCCATGCAATGGCAGGGCACAACTCCAGAGTCATATTTTAGGAGAGTAATATAGAATAATACCATCCTGAAATGTGATGCATTTATTCACATTAGTAACAGGCCTTTCCTACTTTTTCTTACCCTTGCAGTTTTGGGTTTAAACTCGTTCTTCCTTCTAGGTCTTCGTTCTTGACCTCAATCTTTCTGTACTTTTTCTAGATATAAATGAGTGCACAGACTTTGCAGATGCCCCTTGTAGCCACTTCTGCAACAACTTCATTGGTGGTTACTTCTGCTCCTGCCCCCCAGAATACTTCCTCCATGATGATACGAAGAATTGCGGAGGTGAGCTTGGCATCAAGTTGAGTGCGTGTTCCCTGGGATTTGGAATGGCTTAAGCCTTCAATTAGAGCTTTGTTGACCCTTCCAATTTTGATTAGCCTCAGCCTTGCTTTGGCACCTCTCTTTAGTTACCCATAAGCTGCAGAGGAGTCACAAGAGTGGAGGAAGACAAGCTATAGGGTCAAGTTAAAGGAGAGGAGAGATAGATGCCTGTGAAGAGTCTACCTGGGACTGTTCACAACCACGAGGGGCTCCATCATAAGCCATGTGATGGAAACCCAATAGGCATTGGGTATCTCTGTTGATTTGTATCGGATGTGTAATTGTGGCATGCGGGCTCCAGTCAGGAATGGTCAGTTCATGAGAAGAGTCACAGAATGGGGCAGGATCTCCTTTGCTTGACCCTATATTTGATACATTTTTTTTCTTTTCTTCTTTTTCTCCCTTAGTCAATTGCAGTGGGGATGTATTCACTACACTGCTTGGGGAGATTGCAAGTCCCAATTATCCCAATCCATACCCAGAGAACTCAAGGTGTGAATATCAGATCCTGTTGGAGGAGGGATACCAAGTGGTGGTGACTATGCGGAGAGAAGATTTTGATGTGGAACCTGCTGATTCAAAGGGCCACTGCCCTGACAGTTTAATTGTGAGTGATGAATGATTAGTTTTCCTCCCAACCCACACAGAGAGATTTCTCCTCAAAGACAAATTATCTTTCTCTCTGTCCTCTCTTTTCCTCCCCTCCTTCTTATTTTATGTTTCTTTTATTACCTCCTTTACTTTTATCCCCTCCATTTTACCTCTTTCTTTTAGTTTTTTCTCTCTTTTGATTCCATCATTTCGTTTCTTTTCAGTTTGTTGCAAGAGACAAGCAATTTGGTCCTTACTGTGGTAATGGACTTGCTGCACCACTGAATATTGAAACCAAGAGTAACACTGTTAATGTCATCTTCCAAACTGACCAAACAGGGCAAAAAAAGGGCTGGAAACTTCGTTACCGTGGAGATCGTGAGTAACCTAGAAGTTGCTTCTCGTACAATGTAAAATGCAAACAGGTAAATTGTTATATGGCTAGGTATCCTGAGGGACTTCACTTCTTCATCAAGATCTAAACCTGTCAGTAGTTGTAAAATGCCGGAACCTCTAGGAATCCTTCAACTGGGCCTGCAGGTGCAGACAATTTGGGGTGGTTGGTTAGTATGTACTAACATGGCTGGGAGAATGGAGCTGGCTCAATGATTCTTCCTGGAGTGCCGTATTATTTTAGACATCTCCATTGGAATGGTAGGCATCAGGATTAAGGACTACTGAATGATTTCAGAAAGTGCGAGGATGATATATATAGAATAGAGATTCTCCAGCTCTTTGGTAATTTTTTTTCCCTGTCCTTTCCAAGCAATCCCTTGTCCCAAAGAAGTCACTGCCAATTCTGTTTGGGAGCCTGAGAAAGCGAAATATGTGTTCAAAGATGTGGTAAAGATAACCTGTGTGGAAGGGTTTGAAGTTGTACAGGTAAAGTACCGTTAGGGTCTTCTCCCCAATCTCTACATCAGAATGAGCAGAGTGGAATTGTCTAATGGTTTACTGAATATCCTTGTTTGAGCAAGGTCTAACACCTTTTCCATAAACAGAACACCTCAGGATTGTCTGTCCTTCCTTGTGAGTCATGGAGCTTCCTGGCCAGATTGACACTCTCCTTCCGCCTTTAGTCTTCCTGGGGAAGGGGATCTGATATGCTGGGGCTACGTTGTCTTTTAGTCTCAACTCCTGGGTGCTTTGGGTCATTCTACTAAGATGTCCCCAAGCTTCTTGTGGTCAGGACTCCTCCTTGATCCAAGGCCAGAGATCGATTTCATTTTTGATTTTGATTTCCCATATCTCTCCTTATAATTTAATGGTGATGTGTATTATTCTCCAGGGAAGTGTTGGCTCGACATCTTTCTATTCTACTTGTCAAAGTAATGGAAAGTGGAGTAATTCCAAACTGAAATGTCAACGTATGTATTTTTTTAAATGGGCCTCTTTCCCCCCCTTTGATGGAATTTAAAAGATCAGTTCATCAATATTCAAATTCATGTTTTCCTCTTAGACTTGTGAGAGAGTGGGTTGGATTTTTTTAAAAGATTTTATTTATTTATTTGACAGAGAGAGAGAGAGAGAGAGAGAGCACAAGCAGGGGGAAAGGAGAGGGAGATTCAGGCTCCCTGTTGAGCAGGGAGCCCGATGCAGGGCTTGATCCCAGAACCCTGGGCTCATGACCTGGGCTAAAGGCAGATGCTTAATCGACTGAGCCACCCAGGCACCCCATGGATTTTTTTTTTTTTGAAGGGAAGCCATCCATGAAGTGCTAGTCCAGATCTGGTCCCAGACTGGCCAGATCAGCAGGTTTCTTTCAAAGAAAGAGGCTGTGGGATTGGTAGAGTTAGTAGCACCATAGATGTCCATTCCTGGCTTCTGCAGAGGCCTCCACCACCCATTGAGAAGCAGGTTCCTCCTTGTAGCTTTGAAGGGGATATCTGAATTGGTCAGTGGTCTGGGGAGATTCATCTCAGATGCGCTTATGGATGTGAGGGTGGGAAGGAGTGAGGGACACGGCTGGGAGGATGGAACTGGTTCAGTGACTCTTCCTAGAAGGGAGTGGCTATCCTGATCATCATTCACCTGTCTTCTTCTTGTAGCTGTGGACTGTGGCTCTCCTGAACCCATTCCGAATGGTAAAGTCGAAGATCCAGAACATACTTTATTCGGTTCTGTCATTCATTACACTTGTGAGGAGCCATATTACTACATGGAAGATGAAGAAAGCGGTAGGTTTCTTTGACTAGAGAAAAGAGGAGAAAGAATAAAAGTGCTGGAGAGGGAATAGAACAGTCTTTCTGGGTTTGAAGAGAGTTTGGAGAGAAATGAAGGTGATGAGATGGACTTTGTTTATCCTCTTGGCTTAGTCTAAAGATACGATGTTCCTATGGGGATATAGGATCATGCATAGGGAATTATAGAGGTCACTGAGCTCAGCTTCACAACTATGGCAGGAATTCTCCCTACAATTCCATTTGCATGTGGTTACCCAGTTTTTGACCAGTTATTTGAGCCTACAGGAGTAATGCTCCCGGTGTCAAGTCACTGTACTATGTGACTGGCTTTCTCAATGGAGAGGTCTTGGTGGTCCTAGATGAAGGACTGCATAAGGCACAATATGGACCACTTCATTGATTTTAATTTGTTTTTACTTTTTAAAGATTTATTTATTTATTTTAGAGCCTGTTGCGGGGCTCGATCTCCCGACCCTGAGATCATGATCTGAACCGAAACCAAGAGTCAGACGCTTAACTGATTTCACCACCCAGGCACCCCACTTTTAATTTAATGTATTTTCCCACTTGAAGCATTTTTCTAATTTTTGCTGTAACCCTCTTCTGCTTCGGGGACTGTTCCTTCCCCTCCCTTGGCAGGACAGAGGCCAGAGGGATTGTGTAGAAGGTGTTCTCAAGATTCTTTTCTGGTTGATTTGATTTGCTCCCCTCCTCAAATCCTAGAGGAGCCGAGGCTCTGCATGAAAGGGGGAATGGAAAAGAGGAGATGTGGTGGTGAGTGTGTCCTGTGTCTCTTATGCCGTTCCAGGAGAGTATCACTGTGCAGGCAATGGGAGCTGGGTGAACAAATTGCTGGGCACGGAGCTGCCAAAATGTGTTCCAGGTAATCAGGGCTCAGTCTTGGGGAGAGACCATAGATGCAGGTGCTGGTGTGTGGGGCCACTCTCTGAAAGTAGCTGCAGTCCTTTTGGGAAAGGACTTAACAATCTGGCCTAGCAGAGTCTAGCTCGGTGAAATGGAGTCAACACTGGGTTGTGGGCCTGCCAGGACCTTGGGGGAATTCCTCCATTGCACTGAGTCAGGCCAACCGACAGGAAATAGAAAATCAGCCAGTGACAGTTGGTATCAGATTCGGGGCCAGTTAGGTTTGGTAATGTAGCTGTAGTAGTAAGGGGATGTAGAATTGCTAAAAACAGGACCTGAGAATTGAGAGTGAGGAGTCCACACACAGAAACAAGACCAGTTGACCAGCCCACTTATTATGTAAAAGTCTGTCTGGCAACAAGATATAGAGCAATGAAAGAAATGAGGAGTTGCAGACAGATCAGAATTGGATAGAAGAAGGCTTTCAGGCAAAGCCATAATAATAATAATAATGATCCTGGTAGTAACAACAGTGTTATTGAGAGCTAGGGGCTCAGCCAGTTAATTGCATTTATTATCTCATTCAAGTTCTTGCAACAACCCTTTGAGATATGATTAGTCCCATTTCACAGATGAGTGCACTGAGTACAAGTTCACAGAGTTAGTAAGAGGGAGAAGTAGACCTTGAACCGAGGACTGTCTGAGTCCAAACCCTTTTATGCTTACCTCAGAGTCTATTCAGGCTGACTATTGAGAGATTTAGGTAAGCTGACTTCATCTGGGATATAATTCAGTTTTAGTTGTATTTGGTAATAGCAAAGTGATCAAACTTGGAAATCTGTGGGGAATGAGATGAAAGAGGAAAGAAGAGAGCACTCTCTTTGTCCTACTTCCTTTGGATTGCTAGGAGGGACTCAGCTGCAATTAGGACTTCAGTAAAGAAGGTGATAAACACTCCATCTGGGTATCAGAAGAAGGTGGAATGCTTGCCTCCTCCACCATCTGTTTGAGGAAAGAGTTTCCCAACACTGTTTTCAGTTGGACCCCGTCCCCATGGGCTGAACCTAGGATGAAGAGCACCTCTAGAGGGGCTGTTCATGGTGTGAAGCCCTAGCTCATTTGGACTCAGGAAGTCACAAACCTCTTCAGTTTAACCAGTCTCTCCCACAAGCCTGCCTGTGGCTTTGGAAAAGCGAGATGTTTGGTGATTACCTTCAAGATGAATCTGGTACTGAGGTGGTTGACCAAATACAGGGTTAGCTCTATTGTGCTAGAGAATTCTGAAGCCTGGCAAGTTTTTGAGTCATTGGAGGATTTGTAGGAGGCCAGCAATTTATTTTTTGCTCTCTCTCCACCTTGTTCTTTTTCCTCCCTAGTCTGTGGTGTTCCCAGCAAGCCCTTTAGAGGAACACAGAGGATATTTGGAGGAATAATTGCAGAGATTCAAAATTTCCCCTGGCAAGTCTTCTTTTTGGACCCATGGGCTGGTGGGGCTCTCATCGATGAGTACTGGGTGCTGACAGCTGCTCATGTCGTGGAGGGAAACCGTGACCCAGTAATGTATGTTGGGTCCACCTCAGTGGTCGCCTCACAACGGGCAAAAGCCCAGGCGCTCACTGCTGAGCGTGTGATTATTCATCCGGGTTGGGAATTCCTGGATGTCCCAGAAACACGGAAGAATTTCGACAATGACATTGCACTTGTGCAGCTTAAAGAGCCAGTGAAAATGGGACCCACTGTCTCCCCCATCTGCCTGCCAAGCACCTCCTCAGAATACAACCCCTCAGTGGGAGACCTGGGACTGATCTCAGGCTGGGGCCGAACCATGGCAAGAGATCATGTGATCCTGCTCCGAGGGGCAATGTTACCTGTTGCTCCCTTAGAAAAATGCCGGGAGGTGAAAGGGAAAAATGTCAAAGTGGATATAAATTCCTATGTTTTCACTAATAACATGATCTGTGCTGGAGGAGAGAAGGGTGTTGATAGCTGTGAAGGGGACAGTGGTGGGGCCTTTGCTCTACGGGTTCCCAATGAAGAGACCCTCAAATTCTATGTAGCTGGTCTGGTGTCCTGGGGCCCCCAGTGTGGAACGTATGGAATCTACACACGAGTGCAGAACTACGTTGACTGGATAATGAAGACAATACAGGAAAATAGTACCCCCAGAATGGACTAATCCATACATACACCACCGGTCTCTCCAAGGGCTATGACCAATCTTTTGCTTTCTGTTCTTCTTAATATTCCCGTTATTTCACTGTGATTGAGAGAAGACTTGGGAACATGATTTAAACAGAACTTGATTATTGGGATACCTAGCCGGAAGTAGTGTTTGATCATTACATCGTATTGGTCATTTGGTGTGGTCTGAATCCATGGAATCCTCTCCCCTGAATTCCAACTATGAATAACAACATGAGAAAGGTGCTCCTATCTTACAATGTTCCGTACGGAGTTCCCTTTCCTGATGATTGTCCAGTGTTACAGTTCTGACTCTGAAATTTATTGTTGGTAATACCCTTGATTTTTTGTTTCCCCTTTCCCTGTTTGAAGTTCCCTTTGCTTTATCATACTCAGTGTCTACTATCTACTTGTAATAAATCATGGTTATAACCCAGTTCTGGCTGACTTGTCTTATTCCACACCAAGACCTGAGCCCCAGAGAAGGGTGATGAAAGGCTGTCGTGTCATGGAGATTCAGGCAGCTAGCAGCTCGTGTTGAATTGTTATGAAAACAGGGAATTCAGATTTTCTCCTCTCTTCCAACTGAGATTTATTGTGGATTGGCATGAACACCATCAACACAAGGTACCATGGTTTGCGTTTGAAACTTATGAAATAAACCTGAACCTCCTCCGGAAGTCCGCTACAGAATTGGCTGTTTAAGATCTTTACGCATAAAATTTTCAGGTATAAGTTGTTTCGGTGTCTTTTGAAATTAATTTTCTTTTAATACATTTGTATAATACAATATTTTTTGTATAGTACAATATTACAACTTCGTAAAAAGGAAAAAAAAAGAAATTGAACATGCTCTTATCTGCTTTCCTTGTGGTTTTGATCAATTTGTCAGTCAGGCAACAATGTCTTCTCTGGGTTAAACTCTGTGGCAAGACATTGCAGCTGAAAATTCTGGTGAGGATGGACCCAAAGCCTCTCCCCTCTATTTTTTTTCTCAAGGGAATGGAAATTAAAAAAAAAAAAACCAACCTTCTTCCTCACCACAAGTTGATTAGTAATGAAAAATGACCACACAATTGAGACTATTTTTTTTTTTTTTTAGAAATTTATGTCTTTTTTTTTTTTAAAGATTTTATTTATTTATTCGACAGAGATAGAGACAGCCAGCGAGAGAAGGGAACACAAGCAGGGGGAGTGGGAGAGGAAGAAGCAGGCTCATAGCAGAGGAGCCTGATGTGGGGCTCGATCCCACAACGCCGGGATCACGCCCTGAGCCTAAGGCAGACGCTTTAACCGCTGTGCCACCCAGGCGCCCCAGAGACTATTTTTTTTTTTAAAGATTTTATTTATTTATTTGACAGAGATAGAGACAGCCAGCAAGAGAGGGAACACAAGCAGGGGGAGTGGGAGAGGAAGAAGCAGGCTCACAGCAGAGGAGCCTGATGTGGGGCTCGCCCATAACGCCGGGATCACGCCCTGAGCTGAAGGCAGACGCTTAACCGCTGTGCCACCCAGGCGCCCCCAGAGACTATTTTTTAAACTGCGGACAGGAAGCCTCTTTAGGGTGGCAGTTACCCCAACAGGGTGTCTTATGAAAGCCGTGGACTAAGAGTAAGAGTTGGAGTTCAGAAAGACTCTGGTCTGTTGGATGGGACATGAGGTTTCAGGAGAGCAGTTTCTATCAGAAGCCAAAAGGTGTGTATTTGGGGCCCATCAGGAAAGGACTTTGATTTTTCATAGACCAAAAGGGCTAAATTCAACAGTTGACCTTAGGCTGGAGGTTAACACATGATGAAGTAAACAGAACTGTAACTGAAAGTTCTGAAGAATTAAAGGAGAATTATAATAAGGAACCTTGGAAGGGCTGTGTCAAGTCAACCAAGCAGCATAAAGCCATTTACATTATTCCTTGACCGTGTACCTCATAACCACCTTTGCCTACCTGCCTGTCATTACATATGCAATGGAATTGACAGTATAGCCTGGACTACAATGTTTTGGGTGGGAGAAAAAAAAGAATTGGAAAAATATTAAGAAACTTCCTCATGATGTAGAAACTGTCCTTTTTAAATAATTGAGATAATAGAAAAAAAATAACCTGAAATCAGACAAAGGAAATCCATTTATGCCAGGGTCTTCAGTCTATTTGGTTTATTCCTTTGCAGATGACCTGGGGTATTAGTGGCAGAATCCCCTCACTGTTACTGCCTTATGCAGTAGGATGGTTATGGTTAACTTTACTACAAGATCCTTTCCCTGAGCGAATGGCAGAGAGGGGTTCTAAATGAATCATCATCAGAGACTTCAGAGCCAGGAAGGACTCGTTGCCAAGGCCTAGAAGGGCTAAGGAATTATTCATTGTGACTTGAAGGGTATCAATCATATTGCCTCATGCGTCACTTGGGAACAATGTGTGTCTGCTTCACCTGAAACTTGGGAAAAGACAACTTTTAAAAGCAGGTGAATTGTCACATTTTCTTTGGTCAGAAGAAAATGGACTGGTGGATCAGTTTCGCAAGCCAGGGAGAAAAGATGGTACCCAGGGGCCAAGAGGACTTGATGGAAGGAACCTAGTTGAAAGTGGACTAAGACAGAAGGTGCTGGCAGGATTTCGGGACACTCTAAAATTGCTTTTAGTGTGATACCTAGAATCAGCAACATATTCTATAGAAATGTGACATTACACTTTCCGCATACTTGTATTTTTTTTAACTAAAAATATTTTTAACTAAAAATAAGAGAAAGCTGGGTTTTTTTTAGCTTTGAGGTATAATTGATAAAATTGTAAAATATTTAAAGTATGTAATGTGATGATTTCATATACATATATATTGTGAAAGGATTCCCCCATCACATTAATTAATTAATCGCCTCACATATTTACCCTTAAAAATATTTTTTTGGTCAAGAACACATTAAGTTCTATTCTCTTAGCAAATTTCAATTATATGATATAGTATTATCAACTATAGTCACCACGTTATGCATCAGACCCTCAGACTTTATTTATCTTATAACTGAAAGCTTTTACCTTTTTACTGACCTCTCCCTATTTCCCCTACACCTCACCCCCTGGCAACCGCTTTTCTAATCTCTGTCTCTATGAGTTTGACTTGAAAAAAACTTTTTTAAAAGATTCCACATATAAGCAGTACCGTGTAGTATTTGCCTTTCTCTGTCTGGCTTATTTCACTTAGCATAATGCCCACCAGATTTGTCCATGTTGTCACAAATGACAGGATTTCTTTTTTTAAGAAGCTGAATAAGGGGCGCCTGCGTGGCCCAGATGGTTAAGCATCTGCCTCAGTTCAGGTCATGATCCCAGGGTCCTGGGATTGAGTCCTGCATGGGGCTCTCTGCTCGGCAGGGAGCCTGCTTCTCCCTCTCCTTCTACTGCTCCCCCTGCTTATGCTCTCTTGCTCTGTCAAAAATATAAACAAAATCTTTAAAAAAAAGTTAAAAGCTGAATAATATTCCATTATGTGTAATATACACCATATTTTCTTGATCCATGCATCTCTTGACAGACACTAGGCTTGTTTCCATACCTTGGCTATTGTGAGTAATGCTGCAAGGAACATTGGATTACAGATATCTGTTTGAGATAATGGTTTAGCTTCTTTCGAATATATACCCCAAGGGGGTACTGCTGGATCATACATATTTTTCTTTTTAATTACTTGAAAAACCTCAGTACTGTTTTTCATAGTGGCTGTACCAGTTTACATCCCCCAAAACAGTGTACAAGTGTTCCCTTTTCTCCACATCCTTGCCAGTATTTGTTATCTTTTGTCTTTTTTTTCATAGCCCCCCTAACAGATGTGAGGTGACATTTAATTGTGGTTTTGGTTTGCATCTCCCTGGTGATTAGTGATGCTGAGGACCTTTCAATGTACCTGAGAGTCATTTGTATCTCTTCTCTGGAAAAATGTCTATTCAGGTCCTTTGCCCGTTTCAAAATTAGGTTATTTCCCTTTTTGCTATTGAGTCGTACGAGTTCCCTGTATATTTTGGATACTAACTCCTTATTGGATATGTGGTTTGCAAATATTTTCTTCCATTCTGTAGTTTGCCTTTACGTTTTCTTTATGCTTACTTTTGCTGAGAAGAAGATTTTTAGTTTGAGGTAGTCCCACTTGCTAATATTTGCTTTTGTTGCCTTGGCTTTTGGTGGCAATTCAAAAAAGTCATTGCCAGACCAATGTCAAGGAGCTTATCCCATATATTTTCTTCTAGGTGGTTTATGGTTTTAGGTCTTCTGTTCAAGTCTTTAGGATTAAAGACCTTTTTTCAGTTGATTTTTGTGTATGGTGTAAAATAATGGTCTAGTTTTATTGCTTCGTATGTGGCAATCCAGTTTTCCCAACATCATCTATAGAACAGACTTTCCTTTTCCCATTGTATGTTTTTGGCTCCTGGTTTATTTCTGGGTTCTCTATTTTGTGCCATTGATCTATGCGTCTGCGTTTATGTCAATACCATACTGTTTTAATCACTATAGCTTTGTAATATAGTTTGAAATCAGGGAGTGTGGTGTTGCAACTTTGTTCTCCTTTCTCAAGATTACTTTGGATATTCAGGATCTTTCATGGTCTCATATAAACTTTAGGATTGTTTTTTCTATTCTGTGAAAAATGCCATTGGAATTTTGATAGGGATTTCATTGAATCTATAGATGGCTTTGGGTAGTAAGAACATTTTAACAATATTAATTCTAGTCCATGAGCATGGAATAGCTTTCTATTTATTTGTATCTTCTTTATTTTCTTTCATCAATGTTTTATAGTTTTCAGTGTATAGATCTTTCACCTTCTTGGTTAGATTTATTCCTATGTATTTTATTCTTTTTGATGCTATTGTAAATAAGATTGTTTTCTTAATTTCTGATAGTTTGTTGTTAGTGTATAGAAACACAACTGATTTTTGTATATTGATTTTATATCCTGCAACCTTACTGAATTTATTGATTAGTTCTAACGATTTTATTTTGGTGGGATTTTTAGGGTTTTTAAATATAATTTCATGTCATCTGTAAATAGAGATAGTTTTACTTCTTCCTTTCCAATATGAATTCCCTTTATTTCTTTTTCTTACCTAATTGCTCTGGCTAGGACTTTTAGTACTATGTTGAATAAAAGTGATGAGAGTGGGCATCTTTGTCTTGTTCCTGATTTTAGAGGAAAAGCATTCAGAGTTTCACTGTTTAGTATGATGTTAGCTGTGGACATGTCATATATGGCCTTTGTTATTTTGAGGTACGTTCCTTCTATACCCAGTTTGAGAGTTTTTATCATGAAATGATGTTGAATTTTGTTAATGCTTTTTCTGCATCTATGGAGATGATTATACGATTTTTATCCTTCATTTTGTTAATGTAGTGTATTCCACTGATTTGTGGGTGTTGACCTATCCTAGCAACCCTGGAATAAATCCCACTTGATCATGGTGTATAATCCTTTTAATGTACTGTTGAATTCGGTTTGTTGATATTTTGCTGAGGATTTTTGCCTCATCTCTTCATCAGGGATATTGGTCTGAACTTTTTTTGTACTGTCTTGTCTGGCTTTAGTATCAGGGTAAAAGCTGGCTTCATAAAATTAGTTTGGAACTGTTCCCTCCTCTTCTATTTTTGGAAGAATTTGAGAAGGATTGGTGTTAATTTTCTTTAAATGTTTGGTAGAATTTGTCAGTGAAGACTTCTGGTCCTGGGACTTTCGTTTGTTGGAAGGTTTTTTATTACCAATTCAATCTCTTTACTAGTAATTGGTATATTCACATTTTCTATTTCTTCATGATTCAGTCTTGGTAGATTGTATGTTTGTAGGAATGTATCCATTGCTTCTTAGGTTGTCCAATTTGTTGCCATATATTGTTCACAGTAGTCTATTATGATACTTTGTATTTGTATGGTATCAGCTGTAATGTCTCCTTTCACTGAACATTTTATTTATTTGCGTCCTCTCTCTTTTTTTCTTGGTAAGTCTAGTTAAAGTTTTGTCTGTTTTGCTTCTTTTCACAAAACTAGCTCCTAGTTTCTTGGTAAAGCTACCTAAAGATTTGTCTGTTTTGTTTATCTTTTCAAAAAACCAGCTTCTAGTTTCATTTTCTATTGCCTTTTTGGTCTCGACTTTATTTCTGCTTGGATCTTTGTTATTTTCTCCCTTCAACTAACTTCAGGCTTAGTTTATTCTTCTTTTTCTAGTTCCTTGATGTTAGGTTGGTTATTTTGTTTCTTAATGTAGGCATTTATTACTATGAACTTCCCTCTTAGAAGTGCTTTTGTTGCATCCCATAAAATTTGGCATGGTGTATTTCCATTTTCATTTGTCTCAGGGTATTTTTTGATTTCTCTTTTGATTTATTTTTTTGACCCGCTGGTAATTCAGAAGCATGTTGTTTAATCTCCACATATTTGTGAATTGCCCAGTTTTCTTCTTGTCACGAATTTGTAGTTTCATACCATTGTGGTCAGGAAAGATGCTTGATATGATTTCAATCTTCTTAAATAAGAGTTCTTTTGTGACTTTACATGTGATCTATGCTGCAGAATGTTCCATGTGTGCTTGAGAAGAGTGTGTATTCTGCTGCTGTTGTATGGGTTGTTCTGTAAATGTCTTTTGGATCCATCTGATCTAATGTTTCCTTATTGATTTTCTGTAGGGATGATCTGTTGTTGAAAAGGGGTAGAGAAACTTTATTCATCTTGATCAAACTCATGAACTCTGCCATTATATTTTAATGATGGCTTACAAAATTATTTTCTTTTGAAATATAAATTCACAGGAAGTTGCAAAGATAGCTCAGAGAGATCCTGTGTAGCCTCCATCAGTTTCTTCTAATGGCTACATCCTATGTAACTGCAGCACAATAACAAAAACTTAAATTGGCACAATGTGTGTGTATAGTTTTGTGAGAGATTGTAACATAATGAAGTTATCACTTGTGAAGACTCAGAATCACCACTGCAATCGAGATACAAAACTGTTCCATCACTGCAAAGAATTCCTTTAGGCTACCCCTTTATAGTCACACTCTTTTCTTCTTAATTTTCTTTTTCAATTAAAAAAAGACAATTTTGAAATATCCAGCCTTTCTCAGTTGTGCTGAGGAGCTGAGGGAATAGGACTTCTGGTGTGCCCACCCTTCAGCTAGAGAAAGAGGGCAACAAGATAAATGATGGAGGGCAATGAAATTGTGGTAACAGGAACCACAGTGGGGGAATCCCAAAGCGGAGAGCATAAACTTAAAGTGAGAGTCCCATAATGGGTCTTGTTTCCTGGAGTGCAGGTTCTGTTTTTAAAATCTCTTATTTTACTGCAAGGGAAAAGAAAGAACATAAGATACCAACAATGCCAGTAAGGCTTTAGTTCTAATTTTAGTCACTTTATTCTGTCTGACCTCTAAATAGGCTGTTTGCAATCTCTGTCTCCCTTTATGTTTAGCGTGGAAGCAAATTATTATTTTTTTTTTGTCCTCACTGCTTGGGACTGACTGTGAAATATTTTTGGCATAATATGCTCAGGTTTTTCTGGGTATCCGTCTATTCATGGGTAAAATAAAAATGTTTCTTGATCTCTTTTGGATAAAAAGCAAGAAGAACTAAGGTTTCCAATAAGAAGAGGGAGAGAGAATGTTTAGAATAAAAATTTATAGAAGCCAGGAAAAAAGAAGCAAAAAGTCCCTGAGTAATGGTTGAAAAACCCAGGACAAAAGAAGCAAAAAATCCTGCCATCACTAGAGGCCAATATCCCAAAGAACTCCCAAAGGAGAGACTGGTCTTCTCATGGAACGAAGCACAGGCGATGAGTGTGGGGAAAAGCTGAACCCTAGAGGCTGGTCAGAGAAACCCTGAGAGAGATTTCAGAAAGCAATAATCATTTCAGTTGGGCCTAGGCGAACTGTACTTCCACCTTGGGATTGTGTGATTGGAGGTCTCTACTTGTGACACAATTTAATGACAAACATTTCCCCCCCAGCAATTTATGAAGTTGTGTTAGTTTGTCTTAGGTGGCCCTGACCACCTTTGCTGGTCCTTTACTGCTGGAGCCCCTTTGGTCATCCTGTACTGTCCTCGCTACCACCCTTTATCCTTCAGTGCAAATAGATATAAATCAACTCATCAGGTTGACCTATATCTAAAGGTTTGAGGGACTTCTGCTCCTTGTTAATGACATTTCAATCATCAGCCAGAAATGGAAGGGATTTCTTGGTGGGGGGGGCTCAAAATTTTCCTGAGACCCTGGAAATCATACCACTTCCCTACTCCTATGCCTTTAATGATAATAGTAATTTTTATTGCATTACATCAGACTGAGTGAAAGGTGTGTTGAGAGGGTCAAGCGATAAAAAGTATGATTCTAAGATCACAGTCACAGAGAAAGACTTTGCCCTCTGGTTATAGAAATTAAAGCTGCAAGATACCAGAAGGACATCTCCCCAGTGTAGCCCACAATAATGCATGGCACTTCATTAAGCCTGTTTCATGTATTTGTTCATTTAACTTCAATATTTGTATGAGATACTATTGAATGAAATTGGTGTGAGATACTATTATAGACAAACTGAGGCTCAGAGAGGTTAAGCAGCTTGCTAAGTTACCATGGGTAGAAAGAGACTAGGGCCCTTGACCCAAGAGCGAATTCCCTGAGCTACTATACCCTCTTGCAGCTCACTCAGTTGTTGACTGTCTTTTCCTCCCCAGGCCGGCTTTCTCTAGGGCCTGGCAGTGTGTGACTCCTCCAGCCTCATTACCATGTACAGACCATTCTCTTGTTTCCCTGGCCTCTTAGTGTTGAAGCTCATGGCATCAGACTGTATCATCTACACCTACTCAATGTTGTCGTCCTCTCCTGGAACCTGGGTCATTCCCCTCATTTCTCAATGATCTTGGTTCCTGATTCACTGTCTTTCTAACACTATTCCTGTCATAATTTTTGGCAATTTCAAAATACAGATAGGTGATCCTTCTAAAGCTTTGGCCTTATAGTTCCACAAATCTTCCACACTTTTAACCTTCCACTTTATCTCAGCCACACACTCTCGTGGTCATGCCTTGATAGACCTTCTCATTACCAGTAACTGTAGCCTCTTCTATTATCCTGGCTTTGTACATCCCATTCTTTTGCACCACCTCCTATTTTTCCAAGTCAATTCCTATAGGTCTATACTTCCTATATTCTACAATACCAGAAACCCTAATACATCAATCCTACTGCATATTTACTGTCCAGTACCCTCTCTGTACTTGGTCCCCTCTTTACCCAGCTTAAATTCAATATAATAACTCTCTTGCATACAACCTGGACTCCTGTCCCCTCCTATGGCTTCAGTATATTCACCTGGCAAAATGAAACCCGCCTCCTCTATGCCTGTATTGGTGCAGCTGATAGTGGCTGGTGGAAAACATACAAGCTAACTCATATAACGGTCTCACGAAGGTGAGAACAACCATCTCATTTTAATTCATGACCCTGAATCCCCAGTGGATCCTAATGCTCCCAGGCAACCAAAATTCCCTAATCCATTCTTTCTCCCACTCTCCTTGGTGATTGTTTCATTCCTTCTTCTCTCTTCTCAAACCCCCAAATCCTTCATCCACACTCTTAGCCAATAACCTTATTTTCTACTTCACCAAGACAAAGTAACTTAACTGAGTCCCAGAACAATGCTCCAGAATATTTATAGAATTACAAAAATATCCGGCACCCAACAAGATAAGAATTAGATGAAGAATTAGACAAATGAAGAATTAGAGAAGAACACCTATGGAAATACCAGCATCTTAAACTCTACTTGCCTCTCTGTTAGCAGATATAATACATCCGTGCTTCCAACTGGATTCTTTTTTTTTTTTAATTTTATTTTATTATATTGCGTTAATCACCATACAGTACATCCCCAGATTCCGATGTAAAGTTTGATGCTTCATTAGTCCAACTGGATTCTATCTCCCCCACTTCCACCGACCATCATCATTTCCCCTCTCTATTATGTAATTCCCATCAGCCTATAGACATGCTGTTACTTCTCTAATTAAATAAAAACCCTTCTTTTGACTCCAGTTCTTCCAATAGCTTGCCCTGTTTCTTTGTTCTTTCTTGCAGCAACTTCCTTAAAATAATTGGTTATACTTTTTGTCTCTAGTTCTTCTTCTCCCACTCTCTCTCCAACTCCAGTCTGGCTTTGCCCCCATCATTGCACCAAACTGCTTTTCTGGCTCTCCAGTGACCTAGGCATTGCTCTATCCCAGGATCAATCCTCAGTCTTCATCTTGACCTATCAGTGACATTTGCTCAATCAATTGATCATGCTTTTGCCTTGATGCATTTTCTTTCCTTGCTTCAAAATTCTGAGCTCTACAGGTTTTCCTCCTACTTCAGGGGTCACTGTCTTAGTCAGCTCAGGCTGTTGTGATGAAATATTATAGACTGAGTGGCTTAAACAATATCTCACAGTTCTGGAAGCTGGGAAGTCCAAGACAAAGGTGCTGGCAGATTCTGTTTTGGTGAGGTCCCTCCTCCTGGCTTGCAGACAGCTGCTGCACTGTGTGCTCACATGGCCTTTTATTGGTGCCTAAGTGTGGAGAGAGATCTTCCTTTTCTTATCCCACCCTCATGACCTCATCTAAACGCAATTACCTCCTAAGGACCCCAACTCTGAATTCCATCATACTGGGAGTTACATTTATTCCATAACTCTCACAATTTCTGAGCCTCCTTAGGCTGGTTGTTCGTGTTCTCCCAGACTTTTATAATGACATGCCTCAGGGCATAGGCATTGATTCTTTTCTCTTTATCCATCTTTACTCCCTTGGTGGCTTCATTCGAACTTGTGGCTTTAAACACCCATCTATATACCCACCAATGACTCCAAACTTTGCATTTTTAGCTTAGACCTCTTCCCTCAACTCCAAATTTATACATCAAACAGCATATTCAGCATCTCTTGTTGGGTGTCTAGTGGATATTTATTTAATTTTCTGAACACACGGGATGAAGTTATAGCAATTGTTTTAATGTTCAGTCTTCTAATTCTTACGCCTGTCAGTTTTTGCTTAGCTTTGATGGATTTTTCTTCTCATTATGGATCATATTTTCCTGCTTCTTTGTATGCCTCATATTCTTTGATTGGTTGCCAGACTTTGTAAATTTTATCTTGTTGGGTGCCGGATATTTTTGTAATTCTATAAATATTCTGGAGCGTTGTTCTGGGACTCAGTTAAGTTACTTGGAAACAGTTTGATCCTTTTGAGTCTTGCTTTTAACATTTGTTAGATAGGACTGGAGCAGCATTTAATCTAGGGCTCATTGTTCCCTACCACTGAGGCAAGACCCTTCTGCATCCCCTACCTAATGCCCCATGAATTCAGTCAGGCTGGTGGGATCAGGCACTTTGCCCAGCCTTACTGATTGCCTGCTACTGTTCCATATAATCATGTCATAAAGCTTTTTTTCTCTATCCTTGAATGATTTTCTCACATATGGGTGAGAAAATTGTAGGGCTCTTCTGCAGATCTCTGGAATTCTCTCTGTGGCTTTCCTTTCTCTGATCCTCAGTTCTGTGAACTTCAGTAGCCTTGGTCTCCCTGCATTTTTGGCCCAACTCAGGGAGTCAGCTGAGTGCTACCTGGGTTTCTCCTTCCAGTACCTCATCTTGGAAACTCTCTCAAGGCAGTGAGCTGGGGCAATCATAGGGCCATCATTGTCCTTTGTTACTTGAAATTTAATGTTTCGAGAACTATTGTTTCATATATTTGATGTTTTTGTTGTCATTGTTGTTTGTTTGTTACAGGAGGGCGGGTAAATCTAATCCCTGTTACTCCATTTTGGCCTTAATCTAATAGGCATCTGAAATTCAACATGTGCAAAAGGGACCTCCTTCTGTTTTTCATAAGATCTGCTCCTCTTGTAATCTTCTGCAACTAGTTGACTTCTCTCTTTTTCTCATTCAGCTCTCTCCAATATTTATTCCATCAGGAAACCTACTGGTTCCTCCTGCAAATTTTATCCATAATATGACCACTTTACACCAATTCCTCTGCTACCTCTTGGTCTGAGCTACCATCACCTCTTGACTGGATTACCATCATTGCTTCCTAACTGGTCTTCTTTATGCCTTTCACACCTGCAATCTGACCTCAATTCAGCAGCCAGAGTGAGCCTTTGAAAATGTAAAATCACATTATTCTGCATTGGCTGTCTCTGCAATTCTCTAATGGATCAAGCATATTCTTGCCTCAGGATCTTTGCACTGGTTGTTTTCTCCTCCTGGAATTCCTTTTCCTAGATCTCTGAATATCTAAGTTCCTTCAATCTTTACCAAATGTCCACTTTCTCAGTGAAGTTACCCCTTTGAAAATTTTTTAAATTAAAGAATATTTTTTTTGAAGATTTTATTTATTTATGACAGAGATAGAGACAGCCAGCAAGAAAGGGAACACAAGCAGGGGGAGTGGGAGAGGAAGAAGCAGGCTCATAGAGGAAGAGCCTGATGTGGGGCTCGATCCCATAACGCCGGGATCATGCCCTGAGCCGAAGGCAGACGATTAACCGCTGTGCCACCCAGGCCCCCCTAAAGAATATTTTAATTGAGAATATTTTAATCTATTTTTTGACTAGATAAAGCATCTACATGACTCAAAACTTGAAAGACCGAAAAAGTACAGAGTGATAACTTTTCTTCTTACTCCTGCCCTTCCCTAGAAACCACCATTGTGTCTTGTATATCTTTCTAGCAATATTTTATACCTATAAAAGCAACGTATACCCACTCCTTTTTTTATACAAATAGTAGTATTTTATACACACTGCCCTGTTTTTCATGTTTTTCATTTAAGATTGAATAGCTACATTGTATTTCATTATGTGGATATTCCATAGTATACTTGAAACTTTGGTACCAGACCTTTCAGAATTCAGGGTTCTAATGTTTTGCTATCATCTACAATGCTTCGATGACTAACCTTGTACCTATATCATTTATCTCATATGTGAGAAGATCTGTGAGAAAAATTCCTAGAAGTGGAATTGCTGGGTCAGAGGCATGTGCATTTGCGGTTTTGATTGCATGCTGCCAAATTGCTTCTTACAGAGTTTGTATCACTCACATTCCAACAGGTAATGCCTGAGTGACTGTTTTCTCTACATCCTCACCAGCTAGTATAGTGTCATTGCCAATCTTACAGCTAAAACGATGGTGTCTCATTTAAGTATTTTCTTTTCTATGAGTTAGCTTAAGCCCCAAACCTTAACCTTAATTTGTGTTTTCTTTTCTGATGTCTATTCATAGGACATTGGTTTTAGCCTTTTTTTTTTTTTTTTAATTCTGGTGCCCTTGAAGGATAAGCCACATAAGACTTTGGAGGAGGGGAGTGGGAACCAGGAGGATCAGAGCTGTCACTGGGCTCTGCTGGGATCACCTTTGATGATGACGATAAGGACAAAGGACTCAGAATCTTAACTTTGCCAGGAACCTTAGAAATAGTTGAATATTTTCATTTTCGTTTCAGTTTTTGTTCTCATCACTTCCTCCACCCACTCCATTCCCATCTCCATTAGATGGGAGGTGCTTCACTTCTGAAAAATACTAAATTACTGAAATCAGCATGTGCTCTTCAAACATGCTGCACACCACTTGCAGATGCTTCTGTGTAGACGATACAAGAAAACATTTTCCTGTCATTTCTGCTGTGTCCGCAATCCTGAAGTCTACAGTCCTGACATCTAAAGTGCTCTTAAAAACTGAGAGTGATTTTTTTTAAGATTTTTAAAATTTATTTATTCGACAGAGATAGAGACAGCCAGCGAGAGAGGGAACACAAGCAGGGGGAGTGGGAGAGGAAGAAAGCAGGCTCATAGGGGAGGAGCCTGATGTGGGGCTCGATCCCACAACGCCGGGATCACGCCCTGAGCCGAAGGCAGACACTTAACTGCTGTGCCACCCAGGCGCCCCAAAAACTGAGAGTGTTTTAATAGTTTGGCACCAAAAGTTATTTAGTGGCAAAACCTGACCTGATGGGTAGCTATTTAGAGTCTTTATCTCTCTCATATACTGTGAATATTCAGATGTTTTTCCAAAAATTATTCCTCTGTTTTGTCGCCCTAAAGTGCTGCCCTAGACCCCGCTGGGGACATTACAGAATAGACAGTATGTTACATTTCTGAAACCTGTAAGATCTTGAGCACTGAAAGGCACTTGGCCCTGAGAGTGTCAGGTAAGGGTTTGTGGACCTGCATTTGGACTTAAAAATTTTCATTCCTTGGGAAGGCTTTAACTCTGCACTGGTCTTTTTATTTTTTACTATTTTAAAAAGATTTTATTTGTTTGTTTGTTTGTTTGTTTAGAGAGAGAGCATGAACTGGGGGAGGGGCAGAGGGAGGTACAGAATCTCCAGCAGACTCTGTGCCGAGCACGAAGCCCAATGTGGGGCTCAATCTCAAGGCCCCGAGATTATGACCCGAGCTGAAACCAAGAGTCAGATGGTCAAATGACTGAGCTACCAGGTGCCCCTGCGTTAGTTTTTTAAAATTCAGGCCTGTGTATGTCAGTTCACGTAAAGTTGTTCAAACAAGTCCAGAAGAATAGTTGTGCAATAACATCATGATAATTTCCTATTATAAATACCTACAATGCTTGTCCCAAGTTTCAGGTCCTTCTCTGACCTTTAAATGTGTCTTAAGTAATACAAGTTATTTGAAAATATTGTTAATCTTTCAACTTGGAAGCAAAAATTTCACACCACTCCTTCTCTTACGAAATATTTAGAGGGGCCCCTGACTGGCTCAGTCAGTGGAGCATGTGACTTTTGATTTCAGAGTTGTGAGTTCGAGCTCCATGCTGGGTGTAGAGATTATGTAAATAAAATCTTTTAAAAAAAAGAGAGGAATATTTAGAGATCGGAAAGTGAGTTTTAAAAAAACCTGTTGTATTTGCAACTACCTGCATGGGAAAATCAGGATTTTCTTCATATTGTACAATCAAAACAAAATTAGAAATAAATTGTTATTGGGGTGCCTGGGTGGCTCAGTCATTAAGCGTCTGCCTTCAGCTCAGGTCATGATCCCAGAGTCCTGGAATTGAGTCCCTCATCGGGCTCCCTGCTCAGTGGGGAGTCCGCTTCTCCCTCTGCCCCTCCCCCGGCTCTTGTGCTCTGTCTCTCAAATAACTAAACAAAATCTTAAAAAAAAAAATTAAATCTATAATCCTAATTGTAATGTGTGCATAAACTTTTTTGTTCTCATTGCTTTCCTGAGTTTTTTTTTTTTTTTAAGTAGACTCCACACCCAATGTGGAGCCCAGCACAGGGCTTGAGCTCACAACCCCGAGGTCAAGACCTGAGCGGAGATCAAGAATTAGATGCCTGGGCGGGGCGCCTGGGTGGCACAGCGGTTAAGCATCTGCCTTCCGCTCAGGGCGTGATCCCAGCGTTATGGGATCGAGCCCCACATCAGGCTCCTCTGCTATGAGCCTGCTTCTTCCTCTCCCACTCCCCCTGCTTGTGTTCCCTCTCTCGCTGGCTGTCTCTATCTCTGTCAAATAAATAAATAAAATCTTAAAAAAAAAAAAAAGAATTAGATGCCTGGGGCGCCTGGGTGGCTCAGTCGTTAAGCGTCTGCTTTTGGCTCAGGGCGTGATCCTAGCATTCTGGGATCGAGCCCCACGTCAGGCTCCTCCGCTGGGAGCCTGCTTCTTCCACTCCCGCTCCCCCTGCCTGTGTTCCCTCTCTGTCAAGTAAATAAATAAAATCTTAAAAAAAAAAAAAAGAATCAGATGCTTAACTGACTGCGCCACCCAAGTGCCCCTACCTTCCTAAGTATTTTAAGTATGATCTCACTAAATATTTTTATATTGATTAAATACTGCTTTTAATTTTTTTTTAAGATTTTATTTACTTATTTGACAGAGATAGAGACAGCCAGCGAGAGAGGGAACACAAGCAGGGGG